>NC_034590.1:81847012-81940241 GCF_900095145.1 Mus pahari | reverse complement strand
AAAAAAAAAAAAGAAAAAGAAAGGGATGGTGGAAGGGGGAGGTGATTTAGGTGACTCTATCTTTCTTCTTGCCTAGAGAGCCTTGCTTGGTGAGCAGAGCACAGTCCAAGCTCTCCCTGGTGGGCGCTCAGCTTAGGGCTGTAGCTACTCTGAACCAAACATCCATCTCCTCAGACCTACAAGATTGACCAAGGGACACTCAGTATGACCTGGGTCAAGACACTTCTCAGTAATAGCACTCGATAACAGTAACAGTAAGCGAGCCAGAGCTTGTTTGCTGGGACCCAGCCTGTGCATGCTCTGGGTCTAGTCCCCGACCCTGACCTCCCCTCCCCCGTACACACTGGTATAGTTGCCTCAACTCACAGAGTGGAGCTGAGGACCAGCCTCAGGTACCGAGGTCCATGCCTTACACACCATGCTTTAGCATGCATGGCTTCACATTGGCTCTCAGGATGGAAGATGCCCATAGATGGGGACAAGGCATGTCCTGTTCTTCACAGTGACCCTTCTAGAATGTTTCCCGGGGTTCCAGGACACCAGGCCTCCAAGAGCCCTCCTCATCTCTGATTATAGTACTTGGGATCCCTGAGCCCCTCTACTCAAGGACTATGGTGGGAAAGAACCTCTACACTGCTTTAACCACATCTCTTGGGGGATGACATGACTTTTCTGTGCCGCCATTTCCCAGTTGGCAACGTAGAAGTGACCCCAAAGCTGCCTCTTGCTGAGAAGTTTCTGTCCTGGAGAAGGGGCGATGGATGCACCTTTGCCTGTGTTTCATCTCCTGCTCCCTTTTCCTGGGGCTGAGCCTGACCATGGGTCTGAGTCACAGATGGACAGATGTTCTTAGCTGAGTGGAGCTGGCAGCCATGAGGAGTTCCAGGACTGGGAGAGTGAGATTCCAAACTTCCAGCTTTCACGTTAAAGCTCACCTTGCCTCTTGGCAGCTCTTTAGAACCCAGTAGCCTGTGGAGGGCCCTCTGTGGCTTCCAGGGCCAGTGCCAAGGAAGGTCCATCTCTGGTATCTTCCTAGGCAGCAGGGACTGCTGGGCCTGGCCTCCAGCCCTTCCTGTGCAGTCACACAGGGCCTGGAACTCATTAGCACCTTTTCTTAAAACCATCTGTTCTATGTAGGAACAACTTTGAGTCCCCATCCTCCCTGCCCTGGGTGTGGGGGGACCCTGAACACAGATGGCGATTGTGTGGTGGATGTGGGAGGCTCAAAGCTCCTGGGGGTACTGAGAAGTAGACCCCTCCCCCCATGTGGACTGCAGGAAAGGATAGGAGAAAAGCACCAGCCAGGCTGGGTTCTGGGTGGCTAGGGCTGGTAGACACTTTAGGGCCGGCGCTTCACTTAAGACGGAGATTAACCTGGATTCTGCCCTTCCGGGGCAATGCAGATCTACCCCTCTTTGTTTTACTGACAATGTTATCCCCCTCTCTCTGCTCTCCCAGGAATGTATCATTGATGAGGACTGTGGGCCCACCAGGTACTGCCAGTTCTCCAGCTTCAAGTACACCTGCCAGCCATGCCGGGACCAGCAGATGGTAAAGATGCCAGTAGACTCCATTGTTGTGCCAGGGGGAGAAGATTACAAGTCCCAGGGGTTCTCAGCTAGGCTGCTTGCAAGAAGAGCCTTTCAGTGATGGGGAGAAGTCCCAGAGGGACTGATTCCTGGAGTGACCAGGATGTCATTCCAGCAGGCCTGCAGCCATCTCACTCTAGGACCTCTGGTCACAATTGTGTGGCTCGTGGGTAGCAAAGAATGGGACAGAGGAGAAAACAGGAGGCCCCGCACTGGTCCCTTCCCCGGGGACAGCAGAACACACAGCAGTGCACACATACAGTCCCCAGGCAAGGGAAAAGGCCACCTCTGTCCTCCTGGGCTCCTCCCTAGCTCCCTTCCAGTCTCATGAATAAATGTGCAGAAGGAGGAGGCAGGAGGAGGCTGGCGCATTCCCCACCTTGGTGTCCAAGCAACGGAAACTCATCGGGCCGTTTGGACAAAGCTCATGAACTCTTGACATTTTCTTTGACAGTAAAAAAAGCACAATAAGTTCAGGAAATAAAGGGTCCCATGATCTTGCTCTGTCCCTCTTGGAGACATAGCTGCTGTTGTCCCCCCCCCCCCCCGAAGGCTACTCCCACAGCACAGGGCACAGTCCTGGAAACCCCTAGTTGCTCTCTAATTGCAATTCCCTCTGGGGTTCTGGGCTCCTGCTCCCAGCTTGCTGTCCCCAGCCTGGGCCTTCCTTCCTGGCTCTGCCTTGACTGGGCAGCCTGTTAGACCACTGCTGCCTCTGCCTGTGGCCTGAGGTACCTTCCCTTCCGACCTGGGCTAGTTAAAAGGGTGAAAGGTACAGTTGTGGGATAGAGGCGCCAAAGACACACAGGCACTGTTTGTAAAGTCTTGACCTGGGTGAAGAGAATTAGACATCCACATTCTCAGGTGCCATTTTCCCAGGGCTTGACCCATCTTGTACCAACAGCCACACTTCCATGTTGGTTCCTAGTTTCCACCTTGGGTCTGCCTCTTCTCCTTGAGATGGGGAAAGGGGTAAGTTACCTTTGATAGGTCTGAGCACTGGAGCACCCTGCTAGGCCATCCAGGCTTCTAGGCTAAGCCTTGGGGCTTGTGTTTGTCTCATTTCTCTGCAGCTATGCACCCGAGACAGTGAGTGCTGTGGAGACCAGCTGTGTGCCTGGGGTCACTGCTCCCAAAAGGCCACCAAAGGTGGCAATGGAACCATCTGTGACAACCAGAGGGATTGCCAGCCTGGCCTGTGTTGTGCCTTCCAAAGAGGTATGTGGGTTCTCCAGTGGCTGTTGGGGAAACCTGTTGGGGAAGCCTAGCGACAGTTTGCTAGGCTTCAGAGTGCGATCCACCCTCCTACCCTCCAAAGCAGGGTCTTCAGTGACTTCACCAGCCCCACGGCCTCCTACTGGGGTAGGGTGGTAAGACAAGCACTGGGTTTGATTTTTCCCAGTGTTGACTATTCCAGCTAAGTTCTTTTAGGATGCATGAGTCCTGGCCAGAGGGGCACTCCTAGGTGGGTGAGATTCCAAGAGCCCTTCCCCCATCCCTCAAAAGCACCATTGGCCCCGGGGGTTCTTTGTGTGGATTCTCCTTTCAGTTCCCAGCTTCAGTTCTCAGTGCCTCTCCCCCTGGGCTAGCTCAGGCCCACTCCTTTGCCCGAAGTGTGTCTGAAAGCTCTCAGCTGCCTCTGGGCTCTGCTTTCCCAGCCCCGTTGTTCCTCCAGGAACCTGCCACTTGAATGATTTGCTTGGAGGACAACATTCTAGAGGTTGCTCCTCTAGGCCCACTCCCCCAGCCCCACCTGACTCCTGGAATCTCCCGTTTGCAAGGCCTTGTCCACCCAGATCCACAGCCCTCTTTCTTTCCACTCCTTGGCCCAGCTCATCCCACTACACCGACCCGGGCCCTTATTGGCACTCTGTCCCTGCTTTAAGGGCCTCAGTTCCATGGTTCATTTCTGCAAGGGGGTTAACCTCTTCAGGCAGATCCCTGTAACTGCCCCAGTCCTCAGGGGTTGGTCCACCTGCTGTTCTTGTCCTTTCCACGGCTTTAATTCTAACCTCACCTGGGGCTGAGGGAGGAGAGCAAGGCTGCATCCATTTCCCTGCCTGTCCTCACGGTGACTCTCGGCTGGCTCCAGGCCTGCTGTTCCCTGTGTGCACACCCCTGCCCGTGGAGGGGGAGCTCTGCCATGACCCCACCAGCCAGCTGCTGGACCTCATCACCTGGGAACTGGAGCCTGAAGGGGCTTTGGACAGATGCCCCTGCGCCACTGGTCTCCTCTGCCAGCCACACAGGTGAGGTCCCTTCTGTTGACTGCACTGGGGTCTGAGAGCAGCCAAAATATTATGGGGGTGGTAGGAACTCAGGAGTAGGTTTGGCTGGGAGGAGAATAATTCGGTGTAGGGCAGGTGTGGCTGGAGGTGTCCCTGGGTCACTAGGATGGAGGGGTTCAGGCAGCATCTGATCTGTAGGTTGGCGCTCTCTCAGATGGTGATTGAAGCTTCCCAAGTGGGTGCCCTAGTGGGTGGGTGTGGAAGGAATGAGCCCAGACCATCCCATCCTGGTGGGGGAGGGTACTGACAGGCAGGAAGTGAGGACCACCAATGTAGAAGGCACTGTAGTGTTAGAGGCTCAGAAAACTGAAGCTTCAAGCTGGAGAAGCCGCTCTCTACATCTTTCTGCCCTGCCACAACCTCTACTCAGCCTTCCGTTCTACTGGGATCCAGGGTGATAGGGAAGACAGGCAGGATTCCCTCTCCTTTCCACAGAGGCCCAGGCTCACAGGGTGTGCAGCAGCTGTGGGGGAACAGTGTGCCTCCTGCTTGGCATGCAAATGGGCAGGGGGCTTAGGGGACTCTGTGACAGTGAACTTCCAAATCCCCATCATCAGGGCTTGCTTGCTCTCAGGCAGACAAACCAATAGTTAGTCACACACACACACACACACACACAAATTGTCCCTTAAGGGGTTCTCCCAGCTTCAGGAAGAAGTTGACAGGAAGCACCCTAACAAAAAGTAGTGAGTGCGTGAGGCCTGAAGGCCCACAGAGTATGGCCCAAGGTTTCACATGCAGCTGACATGCTCCAAGCCTGCTCTCCAGGATAATGGAGAGAACCTTGACTAAATGTCCACTCTCTTCCCCAGTCACAGTCTGGTGTACATGTGCAAGCCAGCCTTCGTGAGCAGCCATGACCACAGTGAGGAGAGCCAGCTGCCCAGGGAGGCCCCGGATGAGTACGAAGATGTTGGCTTCATAGGGGAAGTGCGCCAGGAGCTGGAAGACCTGGAGCGGAGCCTAGCCCAGGAGATGGCATTTGAGGGGCCCGCCCCTGTGGAGTCGCTAGGGGGAGAGGAGGAGATTTAGACCCAGACCTAGCTGAGTCGCTGGTAGATGTGCAATAGAAATGGCTAATTTATTTTCCCAGGAGTGTCCCCAGGTGTGGAACGGTCGCAGCTCCTTCCCAGTAGCTTTTCCTCTGGCTTGACAAGGTACAGTGCAGTACATTTCTTCCAGCTGCCCTGCTTCTCTGACTTGGGAAAGACAGGCATGGTGGGTAATGACAGCGATGAGTCGTCCCTCGCTGTTGCTAGACATGCTGTCTTGTTCTTCATGGATTGAAGATTTGTTTGAAGGGAGAGGACGGGAAGGGAAGGGGTGAAGTCTGCCCATGATGGGTTTGGGGGATACAGGGAGGAGGGTGACAGCCTTGCAAACGTGGACTTGGCAAAATGTAGACTTAGCTTTTGTCTTGCACCACTCCAATGGGCTGAGGCAGTGACTACACAGGAGCTATGCTGCCTCTTGTGGCCTCCCACACATTCATCCCTGTGTTTCTGCTCCTACCTCACTGTCAGTACAGCCCTTCATAGCCACGCCCCCTCCTGCTCACCACAGCCTGGGAGGGGACCGGAGGGGATTTCTCTCTGACCCCCCCCCCCATGCTCTCTCTCAACCCCATACCAGCCTCCGTGCCACCGGCAGTCCTCCCAAACGGAGGGAGTGAAATCCTTTGGTTTTATTGTTTCCTCCTCTGAGGCACGCCTGCCACTAAGGTCAGGCTGGCTTGCATGTCCCTCTAAGGTTAGTAGCAGTGTGGCGGACGCTGTCTTTCAACGACAACTGGACAACTGCTTCGATACCTCTGAAAGCCAGTGCTCGGAGTGCAGTTCGTGTAAATTAATTTGCAGGAAGTGTACTTGGGTAATTGTAGGGCCAGGATTGTGAATGAAATTTGCAAAGTCGCTTAGCAACAATGGAAAGCCTTTCTCAGTCACACCGAGAAGTCGAGAAGTCACAACCCAGCCAGTCTGTGTAGAGTGCAGCTGTGACATCCAGACAGAAGGCTGGGCTGGGTGTCAGACCTCAGATGACAGTTTCAGGAGCCAGGAACTATTGCCATTCTGTATTTATCCAGAGTTATTAAAATTGAAAGTTGCACACATTTGTATAAGCATGCCTTTCTCCTGAGTTTTAAATTATATGTATTACCAAACATGTGGCCCTCAAAGATCATGCATAAACCACTACTCTTTGCTAATTCTTGGACTTTTCTTTTTGATTTTTGATAAATACAAATCCCCTTCATGCAAAAAGTATAAAATAAAATAAAACAATCTGTAGTATAAAGAGACAAAAAAAATTCCATAGAAGCAGATTTTCCAGTCATCTGCAGTTTACCTCTTTTAGAATCGGAATTTGTTGGAACTCTTATCCTTGTCTGGATGGGAATTAGCTTTAACAGAGAAAATACTTCACCGTCTCCTGAAAGAACAAATGGAATATATGAGTCTTCTCTTGGAGGCTCTTTCCACTCAAATGCAGTTCTGGGACTGTGCTAGTGTTGTTACTGTAACAAAACAGCTGAAGTAATGAACTTATATACTTAAAAAGGGTTAATTGGGTTTACCATTTCAGGTTTCAGTCCTGATCCTATGGTGTTGAAACTAAGGAGAGGCAACACAGTGTGGCAGGGAAATGTGGTAGAGTCAAGCCGCTCCCTTTCTGGCTAAAAGAGTAGAGTGGGCAATGTGCAGTCTTGTCCAGGGCACACCCTTCCCCCCCAGGATCTGGGCGTTCTCGAAAGGACCCACCCCTTAAAGGGGGAGAGCACTGCAGCTTTGGTTTTAGTTAGTCTTCTGGGTGCTACGATCAAATGCCCCACAAGAAGCACCTGAGGGATGAGGGTTTATTTTGGCTCCTGGTTCAAGCAGGGAGTCCTTCCTGGCAGGAGTGTGGGGCTGCTGCCTGCAGTATGGAGGATCAGGAAGCAAAGAAAGCACAATGTAGGACTCAGCTCTCTCTCTCTCTCTCTCTCTCTCCCTGTTTATTTATTCTGGGACCCCAACCCTTGGGATGGTGCCACCCACAATAAGGGTGAGTTTCCTTTCCTCAGAATCCTCTGGAAACTCTTGGCCTCAAAGAAATGTGCAGAGGTGTGTTACCTAAATGGTTCAGATCCATTCGGTTCCAAGACATGGGAGTGCTGTGCTAAGTCTTCCATGTAGCATCGAGTACCTCTTAAAAGCCTGTAAATTGCATCTGAAGATATCACAGTGAAGAGATGTAAACATTTAGGAAAACAATAAATGTAATTGATGAAGTCACCCGTGTCCATGGTTTGGGTCCATTTGTCACTAATCTTGTGCTGGTTAGGATTTGCTGTATTTTATCTGCTATGCTGAAATCCTCTGGTTTTATGGATAAATGTTAAGATTCAGAATAACCAAATAACATATTTAAAAAAATACTCTCAGGTTGATAAAGAAGATTATTGTAGCCTCCCAATATTGAAATGGGGACCAATTAACAAGTAGGTCTTTGGCCAGGGGGTTATTTTATCTAGCTTGCAACAGAATTGTGACACAATAAGCTCTTTAAGGACTAGTTTAATGAGGTCACTGTATATTTAGGGCAGCAGGGCAGCGGGCTCTGGTTCATTATGCCTCTGAATTTTACGAGATACTAACAGATGAAGAGATGTGGCTTCAAAAAGATGGATTGAGGTAGTAGTCAGATGAGATGGCGCCTAGGGGACATCTGGGGGGGGGTCCTGTATTCAGTGTCAAAACTTATGAGGGCCACTCTATCTCATGGATCAGCTGGTGGCTATGTGCCAAGGGCTTCCTCAGAGCAGGATTTGTGATGTGCCCTGAGGGTTCCCAGATGGGAGCCCCAGCTCTGACATCATCACAGTAGAAAGCAGGACACAGCTAGACCAAGCAGTGAGTGACAGTCAACCCAGTACAGAATGCTAGAGGAGCCTCAAAAGAGTGCTTAAGATGCAACCAGGAAGTGCTTACCAGGAAGTCAGAAGGGGGACATGGAGGGGAAATGGATAGGATTCTCAAAAGAAGCTTTTGCTTAGATGAGGCTGAAAATTGTTTTGAAACCAAAACCAAAACCAAAAGACAAATAATAAACCTGTTGGATACTGTACTGGCTGATTTTGTATCAACTTGAAGTTATCACAGAGAAAGGAGCTTCAGGTGAGGAAATGCCTCCATGAGATCCAGCTGTAAGGCATTTTCTCAGTGATTAAGGGGGGAGGTCCCCTTGTGGGTTGTGCCATCTCTGGGCTGTTAGTCTTGGGTTCTATAAGAGAGCATGCTGAGCAAGCCAGGGGAAGCAAGCCAGTAAGGAACATCGCTCCATGGCCTCTGCATCAGCTCCTGCTTCCTGACCTGCTTGAGTTCCAGTCCTGACTTCCTTTGGTTATCAACAGCAGTGTGGAAAGTATAAGCTGAATAAACCCTTTCCTCCCCAACTTGCTTCTTGGTCATGATGCTTTGTCTTGACTAAGACAGGTACCCATCATGTATCAGGCCCCTTTCTCAAGAGCCAGAGTGAGTTGTGAATGAGGAAAACCAGAATCCCCTTCCCAGAGCTAACTACCACCACATAAGGACCCAGATTATGCCTCACCATTGTTAATGGACCATGGGAAGAGTTGGACAGATTGTGGCTCTCAACTTCCTGCCTGTTCTTTTCTTGGCACAGGTTCCTGCCAGGGAAGTGGCGGGAGCTGAAGGTTTGGCTCCTTAGTAGTGATCCCAGCAAAGGACTAGGCTGCCAAGGACGGATTTTCCCCTCTCCCTGACAAGGGAAATGGAAGAATTCCCACCTTTCCATCTTCCAGGACAGACACTTAAGATGTGGCATTTGGCTCGACAGCCCCTGGGGAAGCTGGGACCTGCCAGGTTGCCATCCTCCAGGTCTTCAGAAAATACTCACTTCCTAGCTTCTGTTAGTCTTTAAGCTGGCAGGCATTCATTGACTCCCAGTCCACCAATGGCTTTTCTTATTTCTATGGCTGTTAATACTTGGCAAGAGCGACTTAGGGAGGAGAGGTTTAGAATTTGAAGGAATTGTTCATGATGTTTGTAGGCGTTACTGTAGGAGTGGAGGTGACTGGTCACATGACTTTCCTATCAGGAAGCAGTCACTGGGAAGTGATGCAAATCACAAGGCCCACCTCCAGTGACCCACTCTTGTCAGCACAGTTCCACTTCCCTGATGTTCCACAGCTTTCCAAGACAGTACTGCAAGCTGAGGACCAAGTGCTCAAAAACAGATGGGTGGTGGTTGTTTGAATGAGAACTGTCCCCTATAGTCTTAAACATTTGAACACTTGGTCCCCTGCGGTGATTATGTTCAGGGAGGTTTAGGCACTGCGACCTTGTAAGGAGTATGTCACTGGGGGCAGGTTATATAGTTTTATCTAACGTTACTGTCTGCTGCACATCTTCCTGCTTTGCTGCCATGTCACATTGACAACATGGGCTCTGAAACTGTAAACCAAAATAAACTTTTTTGGGGGGTGGGGTGGGGTGGGGAGGGGGTTTCTCTGCATAGCCCTGGCTATCCTGGAACTCACTCTGTAGACGAGGCTGGCCTTGAGCTCAGAAATCCACCTGTCTCTGCCTCCCAAGTGCTGGGATTAAAGACGTGTGTCACCACTGCCCAGCTAGTTTTGTCTTTTGCTGATGGAATCTATAGACATCTACCATTAGGTCTGGGGGGTGGGGGAAGCAGGGACAGTGACCTCACTCAGATGGCTGCTCATCTCTTTTCCATCTGCCACCAGCAGTGGTACAGGAAGAACAGATAGAGGTAAGTGACCATAACTCTTCCCTACATCCTGCATCAGTCAGCTTTAGAACCATCATGTGTGCTGAGGAAGCACACCATGTTGAATGAATGATACAAATTTAAGATCATGCTGTTGTAATAATATAAAGCAATACAAGTTACAGCTTGCACTGAGAACAGGTTTCCTAGTGGGGTTATTCAACAGGGCTGTCTAGCTACCAGAAATCCCACCATTTCTTGTATTTCCACAAACTGGCACAAGCAGGCTGAGCAGTGTGAGTTTTTTTTTTTTTTTTTTTTAAATATTTATTTATTTATTTATTTATTTATTTATTTATTATATGTAAGTACACTGTAGCTGACTTCAGACACACCAGAAGAGGGCCACACCAGAAGATTTTGTTGTGAGCCCCCATGTGGTTGCTGGGATTTGAACTCAGGACCTTTGGAAGAGCAGTCGGCGCTCTTAACCACTGAGCCATCTCACCAGCCCGCAGTGTGAGTTTTTAAATTAATTAATTAGTGAGATTTTTCAATATTGTAAGTGTGCTTTCAGTATGGAGACGTTAACAGCACTCAAAAGCAGAAAGGGGTGCTATCTTCCAATAATTTGGGGGTGGGGCAACACCAGTCAATTCCCAGTTCCCACCTGTCCTGATCAACTTCTCTGGGGTGGTTAGTGGTGGCGGGGGCAGGGGCAGTGCACCTCTCAGCTCTCCTTTGCCTTCCTACCTTGGCCAGGCTGGTCCCTGCAGTCTCTAAGTGATCACAGGTAGCAATGACGAATTTATCCAATGGTTTTGGTAGCTTCCAAAAGCCAACTTGTGAAAAACAGAGATCTAGGAATGATGGCTCGTTATACACTGGCTGCTCTAAAGGAGCATCTTCAAATTCCATGTTCACTCAGGTGAGCTGTCCAAGAGCCTCTCCTGAGCTACAAACTGGACTAGAAAATGGAAGGCATTCCACTTTGCATTTGATTCCAGGATTCATGCCATTTTAAAAGCACTATTAGCGACCAGAGTACTGTTGTTTTAAAAAACCATACACAACTGTTTGGAAAGAATAAGGATCCACAGTATTGATTGGACAGACTACATTTTACAAGTCATAGGTTCAGGAACTGTGAGGTCTTTGTTGCTGAGCAGAGGTGGAATCCAGAGGGAGAATGACAATACCCAACTACCAACGAAATCCTACACAACCCAGCAGGAGGAATCTTACTGCATTCTGGAGTGTGGATTTATATAGTATAGCCACTATACTGCTGTGATGCTGGGCTCTCAAGTGGCTCAGGTCATCAGGCTACCTACTTCTGACCATGGGTGTGCCACTATAAGCCACAGCAAGGCTGGCAACCCGTGGCTCTTCTGTTTACTCTAGCTGGGGCCGGGGATAATCCATCTTCCTAACTGTATCACACTTCTTATTACAAGGCATTAACACTCCAGTGTAGGCTCGCTCCTTCACATTGTCACAATTACTATCCCTTACATAGATTCCCTTGGTTTGAGAAGTGGACTTTCAGCAAGCAAGCCTCTGTAGGCCTGGTAAATAGGACATAGCTGTGAAATCAGAGCTGTGGACCCTTGACTAGAATGCCCTTCACCTTAGCCAGGGCCCCAGAAATACAGCCACTGGTTCTAAAAGTCTGCACTTGGCTGACACAAATTCATCTGACCTGCATAAAAGACCTTCACAACTGTGATTTCTAGAGAAGGGTCACAACTCAGCACATGTGACCTGTCTCCGGCTCAGGAGACAGGCTAGCACAGGCTTGAGACTCCGATAATTCTCAGAAGCCGGAGGGGCTGAACGGCAGTAGCCTCCTACTTCTGACTTCACTGTTAAAAGGTCCTTGCTCCTTGCTTCCACTCTCTGCCATGCACTGAGAAGTGAGCTCTTACATTTCCATTTCTATGAAGCACTCCCTCTATTCTTCATATGTGCACTATGATATACAGCAGCAACAGACCTGAACAGAAGGCACAAGAAGGGGCAGACAAATGGGAACAATTTTGCCAGTCATGGAGGGACACTATGCTAGACTAGAGCTAAGGCAACCAAGTCCACTCTGCTGGCAAGCTGGCTGCTTCTGCTCGCCAGGAAGCCAGTCCTGGGGAACTGATCAACGCCCAGGTCCCAAGTAAGGTCTGGACCAGATCCAAGAGACTTTTAAGACAGAAATGTTAATATACTCAAACCAAGAGTCAACATTTGCTAATATTCTCACTATTTCTTAAGAGGAAAAAAAAGGGTAAAAATCTGAAATAGTCAGGAAATTAAATACATCTTTTGATCTGAGAACTTCACTATAAGTATACTTCATCATAGAATAAGATACTTATTCCATACAGGTAACACAGCACTGTATTTAAAGACAACAAATCCATTCTGTACCCAGATCCACTAATGTGCCCCAAGGTTAATGACTAAGATAACACAGCAACATGAACAAATGTTTTATTGGCATGTTCATTGTTGTAAACAGCATCTCGCATGAAAAAGTTTTACCAAAACCTTTTATTGACTTTTATAAATTAGATAGTATTTCAAAGTTTATGTAGAATTGTATTCTTTGAAATTGTACTTAGCAGAGCAGAAGAAGCCTGCTGACTCTAGCACACTCTGCAATGAATCATGTGGCACCAAATCTACACCAAGGCCCCCGAGAAACTTTATTCCATATGATGGGCAGATGGTTCCCAAAGTTAAACTACAGAACTACAAATCGACTCTTAAAAAATTAAAACGGGACTTTACAAGCATTCTAGAAGACTCAAACTTGAAGCAATTTTTTTGAAAATAAATGTACAGAGAAAAGATCTTGAAGCTACTGAACAGAGAACCCTCATTAACGAGCAAATACATCCTATGGAGTCTTACCGAGGAGTACATACACAGACTGCTAAGCTTTAGTGTACACAGAGGTACATGACGAATGAGAGGCAAAGAACCTTGGCAGACAGCGGAGCTGCAGCTGGGAGAACTCAACAGGGCCGCTGTATTTACATGCCGAGTGAAGGAGGGAGACAGTCTCTACATCCATAGCTTACAGACAGTTGGCTCTAATCACAAACCTGTAGCAGCTGAGCACACCTACTGGGCGTGGCCCGAGGAAACAGATGTTGGGCTGTCTCCCTAAGGTTCTTAATACTTTGCAAAAAGTCAAACAAAATAACACACCTTCCTAATTCCTCTGAGGGCTACACTGGTTCTAAGAACTCCTTCAGCTCCTCTTTGCTGCTTTTCAAAAGTCAACACAGTTGCATTTGCTTCAGAACTGTCAATGAGGTAATGTGTGTATCAATGAAATAAACAGAAGATTCATTCATTCATGGCCTTTGCACAGCTTTTATTATTAAGCTATGAGCATCCTGTTTGAGGCTAGTTTTACTAGCGGCTATGTGCACATTTGTCCGCAATCAATGAATCTACTTGTCCCCCTCCCTTCATAGTAGCAGGCTTTGCTTGTTTCTCTTTGCACATCCTTGGCTTTACAGTACATCTGACCACAGTGCACAACATGATTCCAAGTCAAGACAGTGGCCCACTGGGCACTGAGCTTCTGATTGGTGAAGGGCAGTCCAATCAGTGCTGGTGTCATGGGGTTACCCAAATCATGTCCGACCAAAATGGCACTACCCAGCAGTAGTGAACCATCTACTTAAATGAGCCCTCAGGGGAAAGGCTACACTGGCAGTCAGTCTTGAGCCACATCTTTATTTGGCGCCCCATCCAGGTAGATCTTGAGTGCTTTCTCTTTTCGAGGGGAGTATGTCACACGATGTCCTGTCTTCTGCAGTCGGCTGCTTTCCTTTTTCATCAATTCATTTCTTTGCTCATCTGTCAATTCCATTACTTCTTCTGTTTTATCCCTTTATATAAAACACAAATGCCATTAGTCCAGTTGGCCACCTACCCTGTTCACGTACATCTCAATACTATGGTGCTCTTCCTACACCAGGATGCACAAGCTTGCTAATGGGAATCAAATGTGCATAGAACTCATTTCTTAGAAAGGCACAGAATCAACTCATGTGATTAAAAGTATACAATCAGCATTACTGACATCTACTTACAACAGAAAACAGTTCCAGGAAATAGCCTGGATTCTCAGCAAAGACAGCACTGTTACCATTTTACAGATAAGAGCCAAGAAATCAACAAAGCTAGATCTGACCTTCAGGTCCCAAAGACTATTTCCCTTTGTATGTGCTGTACTATGTCCAACAGAGTAGCTGAAGAGCATCTGAGGTGTGTCTTGTCTACATGGAGCCTTGCTGGGAGTGTAATACTCAGTATCTCTTAGACATCTACAAGTGAAGGAATGTAAGCTACCCCATAATTATGTCAGTGGCTTGCTATAGTAACATTTTTTATGCACTGGATTAAAAGAATTTCTTGCAATTACAATTTCATTGGTTTCTTTTTCATATTTATTTGTTATGTGTTATTGTGAATGGGTACATGTGTGTCATAGCACGTATGTGGAGGGCGGAGGACAACTTGGGGGGGGGGAGTTATTTTTCTTCTTCCACCATGCGAGTTCTAGGGTGGCAAGTGCCTTTACCTTCTAGGTCATCTTGTCCATCTTCCCTCACTACTTATTTATATATATTTTTTGGGGGGTGGTTTAAGGTAAGGTCTCATGTAGCCTAGGCTGGTCTCAAACCTATTCATAGCAGATACTGGCTCTGAACCCTGACCCTCTTGCCTCTACTTCTCTGTTGCTGGGGTCACAGGTGTGTGGCAGCACATGGTGTTCTTTTTCTTAATTTGACTAAGGCACTCCAAACTTCAAGCTGTGATATGCAGCATTCTGTATTTCTACTGCTCAGTGCTGCCGTGTCAAAGGTAAAGATACAATATCACAAATACATCAGCACTAGCAACAACAGCATCATTGTACTTTACCTATAAAATATGACGGCACCATCATCACAGATATAAAGAGGCCAAACATTCAGGGTAGAGACTTTAGGATTCCAGTCCAAATCTTGATGAATATCAAGGACAGAAATATCACAGGGGAAGGTCCCCCTACCCTGAGGAGAGAAAGGATGACTGCATGAATCACACCTGGAACCACAGCTTCGGCATACCAGCACTGGGATGCAAACATTCTGAGGCTTTACCTTGGCAAATTCAATGTCTTCCAAAGGAATCCCACTGATTTCACTTAGCTAGGGAAAAAAAGTCACATGTAAGCTATTTAAGAATAATTTTCTCAAGAAGTTATTTTCCTTTTCTTCTGAAATAAAATTAACAGGATTTAAAGTTAATATATTTGATATTCAAAACTTAGAAGCAGCCAGTGAAATCCACTTCTCTGCCCACTTTGTAAACTCATGCCCCTAGAACACTCCTTCTAGACCCAATTCTGTACTTATCACATTCATACATTTCTAAAAGCAAAAGTTCTACTCTGAGCTATCTCTACACTCACTGCACCTGGCCAACGTGGAAACATCGAATCCAGAGTAATCTCACGGCTCTCATTGTGGAGTGTGCAGTTCTGCTCCTCTGAGAAGCTGACAGCACCTAGATAAGACCTGTCACTCTGAAAATTTACCAGTCTTGCCCATCGTCCCAAAAGCTAGACAAGTCAATTTTCTAAGTTTTTGATTTTCTAAATCCTCACCAAGTGAGAGTTCAAAAGGAGGTTATTCTTTGCCTCTGTTTTCCTTTTAAACTGCCTGCTTACATCCTTTGCCTAACTTAAGATTAAGCTGCTTATGTTCTCTTTGTTAAGACAGTGGCTGTTTTTAAACAAAGGGCATTAGTAGATGTGGCACATGCCTTTGATCTCAATGCTGAGAGATAGGCCAGAGATTTCTGTGAGTTCAAGGCCAGCCTGGTCTACAGAGTAAGACTCCATCTCAACCAAACCAGTCCCCTACCACAGGGGCATCATGGTCCACATAAGTTTCAAATACTTTCTAGGCTTCCTTGTCTTCTAGCTATGTTTGTAAGCTCACAATTATTACTTGGGTCACATGGAACATTTACGTTTTTATGTGGTGTATCCTTTTTCTGGCTTTTAGCATCATGATCAGAATTATTTTTTTCCAAATATTTAAGATGCACATGTATCATTTTCCTTTGTTTCATATATTAATATATTTAGAATTATTTGGGGAATTAAACCCAGGGCCTTGCACATGCCAGGCCAACTGCAACTGAGTTACTTCTTAAGTGTGGGAACTTCCAGCATGCACTGTGGGAGTTAAAGGTCTGTAAAATGCCCACTGAAGTCATACCACTGATGGGAAAGGCAATCCTTTCTCCCTAGACACCTTAATTACTGTAAAATGCAAAGTGTATCTTCATTCTCTATTCTACTCCCTTTAAGAGTCAACCATGCTCAAGTCTGATTAGCTTCTGTGACCAGATGCCACAGGGTATGCTCAGAGCAGTATGACCCGGGACCTCTATTTAATTCTCTTTCCTTTGTTTATTTAACCATAGCTTCTAGCTAATCTTAAATCTTAAATCTAGCTTATAGCTAATCTTAAATACTTAGAACATAGTTGGCAAAATAATGAAAAGTGAAGGTTCTCCTCTAGACAAATGAAATAAAGTCATTTCAAAACATAAGGAGCTCCAAGTGACCCTAGTGGTACAAAGTATGTCCGAGACAGAGGAGGACTCCTGCCTTTAGTCGCTGGTACTTACTTCCTTGATAACACAGAGAGACATGGATGCCTCATGAATGAACTTACCTTCTCTCGGAGTTCATCAACACTATTGCTTTCCAACACAAGCTCCTGGAAGGGGTCCAACTTCATCTCTGCAGGCCTCCAGCGTCTTGTTAAGATGGCAAGCTGTGACATGGACTTCATCTTCTCCACACCTAACAAAACCCAGGGTTAGACCCAGCACTCTACTTCTCTAAGGGATTACAACCTTACTTTCCTGTAGTTCCTAACTAGACAAAAATAATTTAAACATTTTATTTGTGTGTTTGTGCGCGCATGCATGTGCAGGTGCTCATGGAGGCCAGAATGTATTGGACTCGACTGAAGCTGAAATTGCAAAGGTTGTTGAGTTGCCCGATGTGGTTGCTAGGAATCAAACTCATGTCCTCTGAAAGAGCAGCAAGAGCTTTTAACCACTGAGCTACTACCTCTTCAGTCCCTTTAAAAAATTTGTGTATTTATGTGAATGGGTGTTTTGCCCACATGTGTATCTGTGTACATGTTTGGTGTCCTTGGAGATCAGAAGAGAACATTAGATGGAACTAGAGTTATGGATGGTTGAGAGGTACTATGTGAGTGCTAGGAACGGAACTTGGGTCCTCTGCAAGAGCAGCCAGTACACTTAGCTGCTGAGCCACGCCTGAAGTCCCTGTTTTCTTTTAAAGCAGGTACACCCCCCCCCCCCCAGAAGACAACTCTCCCTAGCCACCATCTCCCCATCAGTGTCCCTAACTGACTGCTTTTCCAGTCACTCTTCCCTTTGGGTCTTAAGCTGCTCCTTCAGTGCCAGTAGCACCCACTTCAATCTAAATTACTATCAAGCCATCTTCATTTTATTTTCTTTATTGACTCAAACTAGAATCAATTCACCTTTCACTGAATCTAAGAGGTGGCTCTTCAAAATCCACCTGTCATTCACCTATCTGGTAGACATATAAGCACTTTCTACTGTGGCTAGTCTCTTAGCAACTAACAACTTACAAGTGATAGACATGCAGGTCTACTCTCAGACACAGCACGTGGGGGACAGTCTCTAGCTTATTCATGTTTATAGCACCAGACACCAGCAGCATCTGGTAAATTATGGCTGAATAAATGCTGCTGGGATTTAATCATATGACTCATTTCTTACCCGTTTATTTTGATGCTAAAATGTCTACAGACATGCTACAAGGCAGGTATCTCATACCTCCTTCATGATCCTGTCTCAGTCTGCTCAGACGTGGCTATTATTCTCTCAGGCCACAGTCATCCCAAGAACACCTATATGCAGCATTTGCCTGGTACCCTGGTAGTTCTTTGCTTTCTCAGCTAACTTGAAAAGTAATTGAAAGTTTACTTTGTTAAAATTTAAGCTATTTTAGATTAGAAACAGCCAGTAAGAAGGAATACTGAACTCTCTAAGGACTATCATGACCTCATTTTCTAGGTTATAGACAGAGACAGAGCTAACTGTTCACTTCAATGTGACTCCCCTAAAAGCCAACTCTCCATCCACCACTCTTGAAGAGTATTTAGTAGGTCCCAGTGCTGAAAGTCAAAGTGGGCTTGTGTTGGACACAAGCGCTGCTCCAGGTCACTGTCATGAGCCCAGCTGTTTGCTCTAAAAGACACGGAGTTCAAGTTTCAAATAACTCAGAATGTAACCTTTTTATAGTTATGGAATCAAATTAAAATAAGGTCATTAGGGTAGACCTCAATTCAAGATGGCTAGTGTACTTTACAAAGGGGGAAAAGTTTGAGTACAAACAAGCCCACATGGAGACCACAATGTGGAGATGAAATCAAAGTTGGGGTATGATATCTAGCTACAAGCCGGGGGTAGCTCACCAAGCAGAAGCTACACCTCCTCCATAAGACAAGAAGAAAGGAAACAGACCCACTAACATCTAGACCCCTAACCTCAGTAAAGACTGAGCTTCTGCCATTAAGCTAGCCTGCCTGCTGGTAGCACTCTGAGGTGTCAGTGGCCCAGGTCATTAACACAGCTGCTCTCAACATCTTTGACACACTTTCAATAGCGTATTCTCAATACAACTATGGGACAATTATAAAGAAAATAACAAGAATGTCTCAGAAAACAACAACAGAATTTCCCCCAAAATGAAAAACATCTAACTTTTAAATTACAATTTTTATGTAAGGGAAAATGAGAGAAAAGAAGTATCAGAAGGGAGAAGACAGGAGATATCTTCTAAATATAATGAAAACAGCTATGTTAGGGACAAGGACAGAAAGAAGAGTCTGAGGGACACGGCAAGAATCATGTCAGTTCACCAAGCCACAGCCTGAGGCAACCAGGACAGCACTAAGGCACTGTACAAGGCACTTGTCACAACTCAACCTGGGATCAGGCTCCCATTAGCTCTATGGTCTTTCTAATTGATATTTCTCCATAAAACAATGACAATACCATCAAGAACTTCCAGGAAAACTTCCCAGTTGCTGGAAATATTAATATCTTCTTCATAAATATGATAATCCAAAAAGACAGTGCCAGGATTCTTCCATGTTTTCTTCCTTAGACGAAACCTAAAGATACAATAATACACTGAAAACTGCTATAATTTGAAGTATTTAACTAAAATAGCTACATTAATTGACACCCAAAGTCAACTGTGTTCAAGGTACAAAATAATGATTAGTCATTAAGATTTAGGGGAAGTGATGCAGAAACCCAGCCTCTAGCACATCACATTCTGTATTCTTAGGGAAAGGAGAAGTCTAGCATGGCTGCTTAATGCTCCCAATCCGTGGCTCCACAGTAGGCCAAAGGCATAGCAGCATGAGAGCAGTTGGCACTGGGGCCTCCCTACCTGTCGATGCTGAGGTCTAAGCCACACTGCTCCCTGAGTTGAGGAATCAGCTCCTCTTTCGATTGCCGCACAGTCATGCCTTTAGCAAACACAGCATCTAGCAGAAACTTGCATGGCTAGGAATGCAAACACATGATTAGAGCTTGTGTCACAGTAAAGTAAGGGTTAGGAAGAGATATCATTTGTGCTGGGTAGTGTGACAAGGAAGGGCCTGAGTTTGAGAACCTGTCTCCTTGTTCCCAGTATTAATTCCACAACTTATAAGCTCAGTGAATGTGAGCAGCCTTGCCTCAGTTTTCTATAAACTGGGGACAATAGCTTCCTTTCAGAGTTATCATGATGATTAACTAGGATAATGCATTCATATTTGTAATATAACTATAATTATTTTGAAAGTAAAAGGCACAGTTCCATGGATTATAGTAAAACAATATGCAATCTCTAACATATAATAAAGGACTCAGAAGAGGCATGTGAGTGAAAATAGGTGATTGATAAAACACTGTTCAATTAATAAAGACCCTGTATAAAAAGTTTAAAGCTTTCATATTTGTCTGGCACTCTATATGGTATGTATGAGCTCTTGGAAAGATTTTTTATACTTTGGGCAAACTGAAATATTCTGATTTCTTCCTAAAGCAGCCTGCTCAGAGCCTTTATCCAGCATTTGAACGGTGTGAGCTTGAGCAGGTTACTTAACTTCTCTGTGCTGGTTCTTCATCTACAGATTGGGAATACTAAGCAGGACTTACACCAGAGATAACTGATGGGGTTTAACTGAGTCTTTGCAGGAAGTGATGCCTCTAAACCCATGATGACCTTGGACACAGAAGGCACTCACACAGGTCAGCTGTTACTGCCTTGTAGTACAGTGTCATCTTTCCCAGAAAGCAACCATGCAGTTCCTTTTCAATGTGGAAAACCCCTGCTTACTCTAGCAGCCTGACGACACACCACAGGGTTAACTCATGGTTGCCTGTTTTGTAAATATGACCTCACTGGGTATACTGGCTGGTTTTGTGTCAGCTTTATACAAGCTAGAGTCATCAGAGAAGGAGCTTCGGTTAAGGAAATGCCTCCATAAGATCTAGCTGTAAAGCATTTTCTCAATTAGTGATCAATGAAGGAGGGCCTAACCCACTATGGGTGGTGCTACCCCTGGGCTGGTGCTCCTGGGCTCTACAAACAGGCTGTGCAAGTCATGGGGGAGCAAGCCAGTAAGTAGCATCCCTTCATGGCCTCTGTATCAGCTCCTGCCTCCAGGTTCATGCCCTATTTGAGTTCCTGTCCTGATTTCCTTTGTTAATTAACAGCAATGTTGAAGCGTAAGCCAAAGAAATCCTTTCCTCCCAACTTGCTTTTTGGTCATGGTGTTTTGTCGCAGCAATAGAAACCCTAACTAAGACACTGGGATACAGGTTACTTTTGTACTATCCTAGCAGAGTGAGTACTGCAGCAGAGATGAAAGACTAGAAGCCATCCCTATCCTAAGGTGTCACTCACCTCTTGCTCATTGACTAAGAGCTGGCACACTTTAACTCTGTACTCTCCCTTCTTCAGTGCTCTCCCCAGTCGGATTGTGATCTGCAAATCAAGAATATACTTTGAGATGAACTGCCTAAGCAGAGCACCCTAGGCTCACTCTGTTGTTTCCTTCTGTTTTCCCCATCCTCTCTCTCATGGGCTCTTGGAGAACAGGTGCACCTTCACCCCTGACTCCACAGCACTACAACTACAACTGACACATAGTTCACATTTAACCAAGCTTGCTGGATAAACAAGCAAAAGACAATGTAAACACCCAGTAGCTGCCAGCCTATCCTGAGGGGCTTCCTATTTCTTCACTGAAAGGACTACAAGGTGCTCTCAAACCCATTTTTTTTTAAAAAAAAAAAAAGATTTATTTGTTTTATGTACGTGAGTACACTGTTGCTGTCTTCAGACACACCAGAAAACAGTACCACATCCCATTACAAATGGTTGTGAGCCACCACATGGTTGCTGGGAATTGAACTTAGGACCTTAGGAAGAGCAGTCAGTGCTCTTAACCACTGAGCCATCATCTCTCTAGCCCTCTCAAACCCATTCTTAAACAGACTAATTCTACAGGGGTTATTGCAATCAACCTTATTGTCATCTGAAAATGATGAAAGGGTCTCATTCAACCGGACGGTCTCAAACTCTTGATTGCTGGTGTACACTCGAAAAACCTTGAAGTGAGAGGAGAGGACTCCAACAAAGGGTTCTAAATGCTGTTTGAAAGCTGCCAGGGTGATTCTCTTATCAACATGCACCATCAACCCTAAGTATAAAAACCAAACAAAACAGGAACAAAAATGTGAAAACAGCCCATGAGTATTAAGTAAAACAGACCACATCTCTTATACTGTCAACTGGAAAAAAGCCTCTCTTCTTTTGGCTAGATTTTTAGGTAACAAACAACACTGAACAAAACAGCAAAACAAAATATAAACAACCCAGGTGCAGACTGAGGACTTGATAGGTATAACCTACCAAATGTCTAGTGTAGTGGTTCTCAATCTTCCCGAAGCCGTGACCCGTTGATACAGTTCCTCATGTTGTGGTGATCCCTAACCATAAAATTATTTCACTGTTACTTCATAACTATAGTTTTCTGCTGTTACAGATCATAATGGAAATCTCTGTATTTTCTAATGGTCTTGGGCAACTCCTGTGAAGGGTCATCTGACTACCCCCACAGGTAGAGAACTACTGCTCTAGGGTGACTCTTAAAACACAACTGTCTCCACTTCACATAGTACTAATTCTGGTTCTCTGTTCACTAGCCACAAGAAGCAGGGAGCCACTGGCTTCCATCCTCATTTAGGAAGCTTTCAGCACAGACCTATAGTCAGATCTATAGCAGCTGTTTCAAAATCTGTTAGCAATATTGTCTGGAATAATTCTGGGATTTCTGCTTGGAAAACCCTTTGGACTAGCATACTGAGATGCATATTTATAATGTGTCTGGCTGTAGAGTACTGTATGTAAATGATGCGTTGTTCTCACCTCTCCCAGGTGCAATCTGAAACTTTCTTGGCATTGTGATAGGATTATCTCTTGAAAACTTTTTTGCAGACAGGTCTATGTAGCCCTGGCTGATCTGGGATTCAAGAGCTTTGCTTCAATATTGGAATTAAAGGTGTGTGCCACCATGCCTGGCCAATAAGTTATTTTCTGTATTTCTTCTGATGCCTACCTCCTTCAGCCCTCTGTGCCTTGTAAGAATGCATCTAGGTACCCTGGTCTTCATAGTCTGGCACACGTGTTGCAGGCCTAACTTCTCTGTCTTTTTCTCTTGTAATAAGGTAACAAGCCAAGAGCAGCCTTGCTGACCGGCTCCCTTGTTAGTAGGCTTCCTTTCAACTTTACACAAGGCCATAAACTTTATGGTTTACGTTATCAGGCCAGCTCAGCTGGCTGGATGAAATATCTGAGTACTTTTTTCAAGTGAATTAATCTTCATTGACTACTTTCCTGGTCATAAAACAGGTATCAGTGAATGTAAGGAGTATAAACTAGGAGTGAATATGGACAGAGATGAACTTGGTTTTACTATGCAACATTTAAAGCAGTTTTTAAATTTTTTTTTACTTGCCTAGAATTCTAACTTCTAAGTGTTAAGGGATGGTCCCAATTGAAATCATATGGGAAACAAATTTCCATTTGCACTCTTTATCCAGAAACTGAAGATTCTGAAGGAGATGTGTAATGGAAAGTGGCAGGAAATGAAAAGCTCAGGGCTTGTAAGCAAGGGTCCAATCTGAGCCTCACTTCTCCCATAGGATCCTAGGAGCCAACAAAGACTTGAATAGCATTTGGTTCCTTTCCTAGCTCCCAGGAGACTCAACTGTTGGTTACTGATCCAATCTAGTCTTGAGCTAAGCACCAGGTGGTCTGAAGGCTTAGTTTCAATGACCTCCTGGTTCCGTTTTGTAGCCTGAGACTAGACTCTGAACTTACAGCTCCAGCAAAGACTCACTGTCATGGCTGAAACTGTTTTAGAGATGACCACCAGACCTCTTTCTTTCCGCTTATAAAAACCACAGAAAGGAAGCTTACAAGAGAAAAAGACAGATTCAGTTCCTCATAACACAACTTCAAATACTCTTAGGATACCTAAATTATAGGAAAAACACTTCACGTGTACTAAATCCATTATCTGACTTCCTCGTTTATACCTAAGTTCTACAGACTACAACAAGTTCACACCAGGACAAGGTTACACCAGGATGTCGGTTTTGGTGTTTTTGTTCTGTTTTTTTTTTTTTCCCCCAGAGGTAATACAGTTCAGTCATTTCTAGGGCTCTGCTGCCAATGCTATGCAGGACATTCTTGGGATACGGAATTCTTGGTCTGCTAGATCTGACCACTACATCACTGTGAGCAGCTCAAACTGACAGTGGTAACTAGATGGTGGCTAGTGGAATCCTGGGAGCACAACTTACAGGAATATGAGCGCAGACAACTGAACCTGCTTGAACTAGGTATTTCAGGAAACACAATTCACCCAGCTGCTGAGAGGACAACATGAACTCACTTATGCAAGCTAATGCACCTTTTGAGGGGGCCCTGTATGGAGACTTAAGCACTAGTACAACACCCTTCTGTCACCATTTTGTCCAGTAGTCTACACTTTTACACTTGAGTTTCTTTCTTTTTTAAAGAACTATTTATTATATATATGAGTACACTGTAGCTGTCTTCAGACACACCAGAAGAGGGTGTCAGATCCCATTAAAGATGGTTGTGAGCCACCATGTGGTTGCTGGGAATTGAACTCAGGACCTTTGCAAGAGCAGTGGGTGCTCTTAACCACTGAGCCATCTCTCCAGCCCTACACTTGAGTTTCTATAATAAATAATACAGTGTCAAAGGATTCTGCTGTTAGTTATAGCTCATTAGTTAAAAATATATCCATGCACTTCTATTACTGATTACTTTCATTTAAAAAACAAGACTTTTCAATTTCAGACTGTCTTCTTCTTTTTAGAAAACACTTTCCCATTTATTGACTTCTCTCCGTATGTATATGGGAACACAGAGTGTATGTGGTGGTCAGATGACAACTTGTAGGAGTTGGTTATTTCCTTCCACCACTGGGTCCCAGGGATCAAACACAGGTCGTTAAGGCTCAGCAGGAATTATGTTTACCTGATGGGCTATCTCACTGGGCCAAATCTCCTCTGTGTGTGTGTGTGTACATGTGTGTGCAAGTCAGCACGCACATGTGTGACACCTGCTTGTGGAGGCCAGAGATCATTCTCAGGTACTGCTCCTTTGGAGCCTGTTCTCTTGTTTTAGAGACAGAACTTCTCATTGGTCTGGAGTTAGCTAAGTAGTCTGTCTGTCTGTCTGCTCCAAGATCCCTACGGATCTGCCTGTTTCTGCCTCCCCAGAGCTGGGACTACAAGTGCAAAAGTGTATGCCACTGTCCCTGTTTGTTTGTTCTTACAGAAGTTTTGGGAAATGAACTCAGGTCTTCATGCTTGCAAGGTAAGCACTCCACTGACAGGATGTCTCTCCTCATTGCCACTTCTAACAGCTATACAGGGCCTGACACCTAGGGCGTTCTTTCCCAGAGGCCAAGTAACCATGCAGATTCAATTAGAAGCTTTACAAGGATTGGAAAGTTGGCTCGGCAGTTACGAGGCCTGCTACTCTTGCAGAGGACCAGTTCCCATGTAGGGCAGCTCACAACCACCTGTAATTCCAGTTTCAGGTGATTTGATTTCCACTTCTGGACTTCTCAGACACCCTGGCACATATAAATATATCTATCCCCTGCCCCCACAAGTTAAAAAAAATCTTTTAAAAAAGGAAGCTTTATACTTTGTGGCAGTCCTGCTGCTCACTGTATGGATGTTATATATGTATGCTCTTTTGCCAGATGTTTCGGAGAGCTCTGGGGCTAATTGTTTTGTTTTGTTTTGATTGATTGATTTATTTTTTTTTAGAATTGTAACCAATTTTATTGCATTTATCTGCTGACTAATAAAACAAAAAAAAAGGGAAAGCTAAATCTCAAACTAAATCTTAAACACCCCATCCCATCTCTGCTGAATGTAACACACTTGGAAAGTATAGTATTGAGGATATTTTGATAACATACGTTGAGCTATGATTAATGCTCTTGACTATATAGTGAATGTTTTCATTTAGGAAACTTTAAGACATTTAGCATTGCAATGACATCCAGTGGCTGCCTCATTAAAAATTATATGTATTTAGATAATATTACTTTTTTTTTCTTTATTTACATTTCAAATGCTATCCCGAAAGTTCCCTATACCCTCACCCCCCGCCCCTGCTCCCCTACCCACCCACTCCCACTACTTGGCCCTGGCATTCCCCTGTGCTGGGTCATATAAAATTTACAAGACCAAGGGGCCTCTCTTCCCAATGATGGCCGATTAGGCCATCTTCTGCTACATATGCAGCTAGAGACACGAGCTCAGGGGGTACTGGTTAGTTCATATTGTTGTGCACCTACAGGGTTGCAGCCTCTGGGGCTAACTGTATTTGATGTTAATTCTGTTCTCCTGTGAGGGGCTACGAACAAGGAATGAGTCAGCACTCAGGTGATTTTCTGTAAACCATTGTCTTCCCACCTTAATTTATAAATAAAGGCTACGGCCAGTGATTGGGTAGAGAAAGAGGGGAAAGTGGAGCTGAAGGTTTTGGCAGAGAAAGAGAGAGGACGACAGAGGAGGAGGAGGAGGAAGAAAATAGAGCAGAAGCACCTGGCCTGGAGAAACCGCAAGTTATAAGAGGTCTCATAGATGGGGAAGATGGTAGTGTAGTGGTAGATCTGCCCAATCTAGGCAAACAGCATGTATTCATATTAATTAAGTTGTGTTTTCATTGCCCGGGCATATTTGGGTTGGAGATTTACAACAACAAAATGGCACCCAACGTATTGATATGAACTCAACTAACCAGAGATAAATAAAAGTTCACTGCCCCCAACCCCTGAATGGGGCTTGTCCAGTGATCTAGGGTGCAGCAGTGTGGATTCGAAGCTGACTGGGTTTGAGGGGCTCACAGAGAACAGTGGAGAAGCCTTTCTGTGTTCGCTTCCCTGTACTGTATCCTGCGCTCCCCACTCTGCCTCCCCCACCCCCAAAGAGGGACACAGACAGTGCCCATCTTTCTATACTCGGCTCTTCCATGTGAATAAAGAATCAGGAAACAAATGTACAAAGGGCTCTGGACCAGGTAATTCATTGATATGAAGAGAGAAATATAACCTTCTGATACTTAAAGATGGGAAATTTCACCTGTGGTTCGGAACTAGATAGGGAACACTAGTCACTGACTCTAAGTAGAGAGAGCAGTGATAATCGCCTGTAATGGATGTCTGTGGCTCCAGGCAGAGAGCTTAACAATGAAAAACTCTCCTTCCTATAGGCAGATTAGTGGAAGTTTGAATTAATTGTTTTAAAGATGGTATAAAGATATATTGCTTTAATAAGTCCTACAGGATATTCATATTCTGTCTAATGTGGGCTCCATGGGAATTTTAGGTTTAAATCCTGGTTTGAAAAGGAAGTTTAAATTGTTTTAAAGATGGTATAAGGATATATTGCTCTAATGAGTCTTACACAATACTCATATTCTGTCTAATGTGGGCTCCACAGGAATTTTAGGTTTAAATCCTGGTTTGAAAAGCTGCCTCTTATAAGCATGTATAGATAGAAGTGTGAATCAATTGTTTTAAAGTTGGTATAATAAAGTCTGCGGGAGACTCATACACTCTAATGTGGACTCCATGGGAATTTTGGGTTAATATCCTAACATGACAAATTAGAAAGGCCTAAATAGACTAAAATGTGTGTGATTTTGAGTATTGTGGTTGTTTTATTGTTCCTCTGGGACAGAGGGCAAACTACAGGTTTTCCTGGTTACCAGTTGATTTAGGGAAAAGGTTTTGTCTTTGTGTTTTTGGAAAAGGTGATTAAGGTATTTACACCTTCCAGAGTTATATGGATCAGATTTGATAGAGGGAGACCCCCGAAGAACTAGATTCCAGAGAATAAAACAAAAAGGTTATCTTGATGATACTAAAATTTTGTTTTGAGATTTATATATTACAGAATATACAGCCTTGGTGAATTTCATCATCAGACATGCTGAACTGATCTGCCTGAACTCTTGATGTTTGGTTTTTCATCCAGGTCTAGTCAGGACACAAATATCAGAGACTAATACAATCATTAGTTTAGCCTTCTTAGGGCCAACCAACTCCCCCATTTTCCCTGCCCTTCCCCCTCCCTTCAAAAATATCTCAATGCCCATATTCAGCTTGAAGAAGTTATGAAGAGTCGTCCTTTCAGTTCCCTAGGCTTTGGTGCTGGGGGTAGTTATTATAGGTTGTCTTTCTAGGGAATATAGGAATGGTCATAATTGGAACAGGGAGGAATATCTAGAATTGACTGCATAGCTAAATCTCATTTAGCAGAAATCTCTTTGTTACTAAGCTGAAGTCATAATTTCTTAAATGTACATAATTTGATGCAATAACAAAGGTTTTCATTGGTTTAAAATTCTTCTATAAATTTTGAAGTGCAGGGCTCAGACCCAGTCCTTCTATTGCTGTTATTATAAACAGATCTGAGATGTTTAAGCCCNTGAGTTAAGGGTCAAATAGGAAATTCATGGCTCTGAGTTTACTGTTAGGGTGTTTTCAGTTATTTTAATTAAAAATAGCTGAAGGTAGTTAACAGAGAACAGTCTAGATTACTTCACATAGATAGCTGGTTTTCAAAAACACCAGAAGTCCACAGAATGTGACATTTAATGTTATTTACTCACTTGTTGAAACAAGTCTGCTCCTGACAGCATTCCCTTTCTTGGATTCAAATAAGAAATTAGGCATCAATTGGAGTTGCTCCAGTTGTGGCAAGAGAGCCACTAGGCAAGAACTGCCTCATTTCATTTGCAGACAAAATATTGTCCAGAGAAAGGTCACACTATGTGGAATAGTTGACTGATAATGTATGCCAAGACCGGGTAGTCAGCCCTTCAAAATTCTGCATTACAAAGGTTTGTCAGATAACCCTGGGCTAGAAGGCTGAAGGCCGATTCTCCAATCTTTTTAAGTGTACGGAACTGTCCAGGTGGTCAGGAGTCTCTATAAATTGGCTAAGTTTTGGAAGCTATATTTGGCGCTTCTCATATTTTCAGATAATATTAGTCATTCTTGGATTTCTGATGGGGATGAAGAATGGTAGTCTCATAGCCAACTAAGATGTTTAGCATTGGGAAAGATAATATAGATTTGAAAGGATAGTTTTCAGATGACTTACAATCTAAAATCAGGACATGAGTAAGGTATATGTGTTTTTAGACAGGATAGATGACAGAGGTTCTATTTAACAAAGATGATGGACTGGGTACTAGGTCTCTTGTATTTTATAAATTATAAAATAGTAATAGTTGTGTTCAATTGTATTTGAGATAAAATAGTCTTTTATTTGGACAGAAAGGGGGAAGTGCTGCTGATAGACCTGGGACTAATTGTATTTGATGTTAATTCTGTTCTCCTGTGAGGGGTTGCAAACAAGGAATGAGTCAGCACTCAGGTGATTTCCTGTAAACCGTCTTCCCACCTTAATTTATAAATAAAGGCTAGAACCAGTGATTGGGTGGAGAAAGAGGGGAAGGTGGAGCTGAAGGTTTTGGCAGAGAAAGAGAAAGAGTGAGGATGACAGAGGAGGAAGAAGGAAAGTAGAGCAGAAGCACCTGGCCTGGAGAAACCACAAGTTATAAGGGGCCTCTTATATGGGGAAGATAGTAGTGTAGTGGTAGATCTGCCCAATCTAGGCGCACAGAATGTATTCATATGAATTGAGTTGTGTTTTCATTGCCCAGGCATATTTGTGTTGGAGATTTACTGAAAGAGCCAGACCTCCATTCTCTGTGAACTTCAGTTCTCTAATCTGTCAAATGGAGGACACCAGGATTTGCTTTAATAATTTGAAGACACTTGGAGATATAAGATTTTGAAAACTAAAACCATAAGGGGAGTATTAATATATGCTTTGTTTGTGTTTTTTTTTCCCCCATGGAGTCTCACTATGTAGCTAAGGATGGCCTATAACTCCTAGAGATCTTCCTGCCTCTGCCCCCTCAGTGCTGGGATAAGAGGCCCATGTCACCAAGCTAGGCTAATACACAATTTGTTAAAGAGTAATGCTAATAAGCATTTCACTTTCAGCTACTTCCTTTTCATACTTGGAAAAAGAAGTGTATCTTGACTCTAGCTTTCTTGTTAACTGTCTGGGTAGCTCTAGCCAGTGGTTTTGTAAAAGCCCTTCGCAAAAGTTCTTTTTACATCTCCTACAGTTCTACATTGTTGGTATATCTGTTGTTACCTATCTCAAATGCTTACACTGACCAATCTCTCTGTTTTTTGGTTTTCTCTGTCTCCTGAGTGCTGAGATTAAAGACTTGTGCCATAATGTCCCAGCTAGGAATCTCTTCTTCTTCTTCTTCTTCTTTTTTTTTTTTTTTTTTTTTTTTTTTTTGAGATCTGTAACATTTAGAATTCTAGCTTGTCTCTTGCTTACTATCAAATTAACAAAATTTAAATTAGCAAAGTAAAAGGACTGGAATATGGCTCAATGGTAAAGCACTGAGTTCCATTCCCAGCAGGAAAACAAAAACAAAAAAATAAGACCCTAGTTGAAGAGCTATTGACAATGGATATCTGCTAGAGAAAGAAGAATAAAGCTTTCTTAAGAGAAAACTTTAAGAAAAAAAAAAAAAAAAAACCTGAGAGGTTACTCACGTTCCAGAAGATGGCCCATACCCATGCACATATAGACAGCACTAAGTGAACTCAATGGGTTTAAACATAGCACATGAAGTTGGTAGGGAAAAGCGGTGGTGGTGGTGGTGGGGATAGCAAATGAATTGGAGAGGCAATAAGGGGTGGATTTGATCAAAACACAGTAGTATGCATATATAAACTTCTCAAACAAAAATAAAACTTTTAAAGTATTTGGCTTCTTAAGTAGTGAGAGTGTATGTTATGTTAAAAGTATTCCTTAGCATTCTTACCATAGACTTCCCTAATATTGGATACTCTTCTACTTAACTTGATGCAATTACTGCCTAAAGCACTGCACTGCAAATGAAAGAAAACTCAATTATCTTACAGTCCATGCAAGGCGGTCTTAGAGCTAAGCACTGGATTGCTAATCAATGCTGAAGTGAGAAACACACTGACACTGTTTCAAAGAGCCTTCCTCTCAAGTACATACATTTGTGTCCTTCCCCAGAGCCTTCGTCCGCAGTGTAGGGGTCAGCTTTGAAGTACATGTACTGCATGTCCCCCCTGCTCTTGCCACTCTCGTCATATTCACTGTCAGTCCCAGAGTCTTCTTCAGCTGTGTCCCAGGTCTCCTTTTTCCCTTCGTTTGCCTTAGTTCTTCTACTACTTGTGATACTGTGAGAGTCGAGTCCATTGGCCAGAGGAATCTGAGCACTGTCTGCATTGCACAGAGTGTCGCTGCTGTGACTGGAGCTAAGAATATCACTGTCTACTGAACTTGTACTCCGGTCATTATTCACATCTGAGTCTGAGCGTTCTTCAGACTGAAAGTTTTCTGGGTCAGAAGTCTGAATGTGCTGGTCAAGATCTCGATTATCCACAGAGGTGGAAGAGCCCCTCTCATTGAGAGGTGATTCAATATTTTCAAAGTCACTTGTCTCAGTGCTTTTGCTGCTGTCTCCGTTGTCCCCATCTTGCTGCTGCTGCAGTGACAAGCTTTTGAGTTTTTCAGTGCTCTCTTCTAGAATAGCATCCACAGACTTTAAATTCCCTGCAGGTCCTTTGACTCTTTCACAATCATCGTCCACATTACCAGAATCACCTCCAGCTTTCTGGTATGCTGTCCTTTTTGAATATGATCCTGGAGATTGTTCAGGCAGCAAAACAAATAACCGGATTGTATTTGCATGTCGATCCAGGAGTTTCCACAAGTGGGAGTCTGTAAAGGCTGCCTGGTGATCCACTGTCTCAGAGCTTTCAACAAACACCTAAACAGTAAATGAGAGTTACACTTCGTACTATGTTAGTAGCATTCTTATTCTTCATAAGCACATTTTACAATAAAAGACAGTATACAGCATATTATAAAATCGTGACATTATGCATAAATTTGACCAGGCATGGTAATGCACATCTGATCTCAGTAGTTGGAGAATAGAGGCAGGATAATTGTCACAGACTAGCCTGGACTATGAGGCGAGTTCAAAGCCAGATAAGGGCAAATACAAGACACTGTATCCAACAAACAAAGCAAAGCAATAATTAATGATATATTTGACAATAATTAACAGTATGTTGTGTTTTGCATAAAAAGCTATTACTATTTAATAAATGTTACAAATTCAGGCTATTAACCATTTAAGGAAAAAAGTGGAGGAAAGGAGCATTCTGGAGCTTTTTACCCCAAATTATAGTATGATTTAAACGTTTTATTGTGCACACAAGTGTGTATATGTGTACGGGTGTGTGGCACACATGCAGAGTTCAGAAAAAACTTGAGGTTGTCAATTCTCTCTGCCGTATATTCCATGGGATCAAATTTAGGTTGTCAGGCTTGGTTACAAGCATCTCTTATCTGATGAGTGCTCTTGCCAGTCCACAGATTGCATTTTAATAACACACACACACACACACACACACACACACACACACACACACACAAGAAAATACAGAATTAATAAATTGATTTTAAGAAGATTTACATGTGTTAAGTATAGATATACCAAAATGAACGACTGGAAAGTGTGATAATAGAAGACAGTCAACAAGGAAAAGTTGATGAAGCACTACATGATGCAAGCCATGGTAACGATGGTACACAGAGCAGGCAAAGGGACAAGGGTGGGGGAGTCTCATAAGTACAGCTCTGACTTGGTGTGAAGGACTGTCTTAGTAGGTACTCAAAGATGGAAATTAGGAAGACAGTCACTGAGGAGAGAGACTCGATCACCAAGTCTCAGAAAGGTGGGTCATACCAGAGTTTGACAGCTAAAGGAGGGTGGGGAAACAGGAAAAAGTGCTCCTGGGCAGAGGTCAAAGGAGCAGCAGTGAGGCTGAGTCAGGCAGACTGGATGACAAAGGAAGGAAATTTGGGGAGGCTGTGTGCACTGAAAGGCTACTCTAAGACAGGCAGCTGGGACAGTACTGGTTGTAGCCAGGCTTACAATAAAACCTCAGCTTTACTCCATTGGTTACCAGCAGAGAAGACACAATGACAAGATACAGACATACCTTGTTACTTCTGAAGAAGCCTTCTGCCTTCAGGGTCTTGCTGGGCATGCTGAGAAGGCGCAGGTCATTGTAGCAGCGTTCCAGCACTATCCTCATGGAGTCTGCAGGTAAGTGTGTGGCCTGCAATGAGAGTGTTGGGATAGAGTGCTTCCCAAAAGAATTCTACCTGGATTCAGACACTTCAGAAGAGAAGACATGCTGAGTTCCTCAAAGCTGAGGAGAGCAGGACCCTAGGTGCCAGTCCTAATACCCACCCTGAGCCCTCAGAATTGTCAGAGGAAAATAATTTTAAGTGGAGATTTAACAATTTTTGGTTACTTAAAGGAAAAATTCTTAGTCATCTCCATATTACTTATGCTATAAACTGGAACAAAGTAACACTTTCTAACCTTCAAGGCTTTTTGCTTATGACAAAACTGACTGCACTTGTTCTTTAAGCATTTCCCCAAGGAGGGTTATTGGCTTCACCACAGTGGGCTAATATGCTGTATGTCTTCTTTTTAATTTTTTAAAAAAATCCAAGCTCAGTGTTTATATTTTGCATTGGACTGAATGTTTGCACATGGCACTTATTTTAAATGTATAGAGCCAGATGATCACCTGTCATGCATGTGTACACAAGTTAGCCATCAGGTACTATATAGATAGCACATTATCATTTGTCTTTTGATGTTGTAACTGGCAATGATGGAAGTGGTTATTGCTTAAACACAGTAACAGCCACCAACCATGACAGACCTCACAAGATCTCTCACAACCAGAACACTTACTGATGGTCACAACAACCCTGTTTCACAGGTATTAAAATCCCCAGATATTGAGCTATAAGGCAGAGAGCTGACAACAGAACTTCAAACTTTTAAAACTTGCAGTCATTGGACAGTTAAGGAAGGCTGAAAAACTACCTGTGTGTGTGCTTAAGGTACACAGTGTGGGATACTTGAAAAAGAAGAGTCATTTGTCTCACACCGTCTAGACCATTTGTTCAAAGAGATCCAAATGTTTTCACCATCTCATTCCAACTCAAACATTCAGCACTGGCCTATATTCTGAGCCCTTATTTAATCCATTACTTTCTTTCTGTCAAGTTTGCTTCCTCACCTCACTGCTGCAATTAATATGTCACTAAGCCAGAGTGCAAGCATTCATACCACAAAATAAATAAATGTAATTAAAAAAAAAAAAAACCAAAAACATTTTAGGGCTGGGTGTGGTGGTGCACACCTTTAAACCCAGCACCCAGGAGGTGGAGGCAGGCAGGTATAATTTATGAGTTCAAGACTAGCCTGGTCTACATGAGTTTGAGGCCAGCCAGCAGAATACAGTAAGACCCTGCCTACAAAGTAAAATAATAAACACAAACAACTCACTGTACTTCTGTCTTCCTTTGAAACGTAGCAACCACAGCCTGGAGGTATCCGCTTCTTGGCCATATGCCTTTCCCTGAATGATTTAAGCAGCTTCCTCAGAGCCACCCCAAACCCAGCCTCCATGCACCTTGAATACCAGTTTAATGTCACTGGACTTCCTTTCTATTCTATAGCACACATCTGATACACCACTACAGCATTTATATAAAAAACAAAGGGTCTATTTACTGCTGTATCAATGAGGGCCCTGTTAGTATTCAAAGCCCTTCTGTAAAACAAACTTAATTCACACCCCTAGTGTACGCTTCACAGACACCTAGTTCAAACCAAAGTCCAGGTTAATGCTACTCAAAGCTGCTCAGTCTGTTTCTTCTACTTGAAGTGACCCTTCTATTTCAGTTGTGTTCTGCCTATAAATATTGCCCCTTAGAGAATTTATAAGCCGGGCGTGGTGGTGCATGCCTTTAATCCCAGCACTCAGGAGGCAGAGGCAGGCGGATTTCTGAGTTCCAGTACAGCCAGAGCTATACAGAGAAACCCTGTTTCGAAACACCCCCTCAGAGAGAGAGAGAGAGAGAGAGAGAGAGAAATCACAAAGACAGAATTTTTCAGATCATCTGAATTTGGAGTTTTGTACTATTGAACACTGGACCACTGCATACTGGTGGCAAATCCACACAGGAAATTATGACTAAGCACCACTGCGCCTGAACTCTGGCTCTCCTGTGTGTCAGCAGCAAGATCTGCCCTTNACAGCCAGAGCTATACAGAGAAACCCTGTTTCGAAAGAGAGAGAGAGAGAGAGAGAGAGAGAGAGAGAGAGAGAGAGAGAGAGAGAGAGAGAGCTTACAACTTGCAACTATCACAGTGATCTGTGCACGCAGCAAGAACTCAAAAATGTTCATGGTCTAATTTTACCACTTACCTTTGAGATCAGCTGTTTGAACTCTGTAACTGTCTGATTTAAATACGCACGCACTGTTACAGGAGCAGCAACAGTCTCTGCCTTCAGATCAACAACATGAACTTTCACCATCACTTCTATTGCATTGAAAAACATAAAAATGTAGCTGTAGGTTTTTTAAAACTGTATTTTACATGAGTAGTACATTCTAAGTGTGTTTCTAATAGATGGCAAAGAGTATGCTCTCATTATTCAATATAGTAGGTTTATATTACATCCAACTAATTTCATTAAAAAGCATTATTTTTGACTTCTGCACTCTATGTTTTATTACACATATTAAAAATTCAATTCAGGTATTTCTTGGTCTTCTGCTTAGAATCAAATGTAAAATATATATGCAAAAAGATCCAAATAGAAACCAAACCACAGCACTGAAAGCATACATGGAAGTAGAGGTTGCAAAATAAATACTAATGGGGAAGACACAGGCCTGACTGCTTATAAACACCCCCATTAAGCCATTCATGACTTTATTGCTCCCCTTAGAAAACATACTTCAAATCCCATGGAAAATTCTATGCCCAAACCAGTGTAGTTTATCTGGTTTTCTTTCATTTTTAGATCTATTTTTAGTTATTTTATAACTAGATTTTAGTCACTTGAAAAAGAAACAGCCGACAAACATTTCATTTAGCAGTTATTTTGTTTTATTGTCAATTCTCAAATTTCCCCTTATGCTGCTCATTTAAATGACAAAATAGTATAAGATCTTGATGATTAATGAGTAACAGAAATGACTCCTTAAATATTAATATACATCATTGTATTTAAAGTCTGTTTAAAACCTTTTTTTTAATATTTATTTTGCATTGAGGGCTTCTCTCTCTCTCTCTCTCTCTCTCTCTCTCTCTCTCTCACTCACACACACACACACACACACACACACACACACACACACACACACACACGAGAGAGAGAGAGAGAACACTCGTTAGAGTTGGTTCTCTCTTTCTGTGAGTCATCTTGATGACCTCATCATGTTCTAGAAATTGATTCAGGTAATTCTTTAATTACTGTTATCTTTTTTAACACCCCATTTGGAAAAATCTCTTAAAGGGACTCTACATAAAGTACATGAGTCTGGTCTGGCTAACACAAGCACCACCAAGGTTTCAGAAATGACAGACTGGCAAATTTCTTGTGAGATGAGTATACTCAATATACTTTGGACAACAGAGCTGTACAAAGCAAGGACGTATTTGGCTTCCATAAGGAATAGGAGAGAGGAGGGAGAAAGAGGAGGAGAGGGAAAGACGGTGGCAGAGATATCCTTGGGAGCTGAACTGATCACTAAGGCATTTTACAGCATCTGACAGGCACTCCACATTAAAGAAGGGAACCCTACTGAAGACTGAGAGGTGTTTTCTTGTTGCTGTTGTTCATTATTTAAATTCTGTGTATAGACAAAGTTTTATTTCATGTGAACTTAAGATGTGCCTTCCCACTCTTGGAATCACAGCACGTGCTGACGAGCCCAGCAAACGCTGGGACTTAACTTCAAATTAATTGCTGATTACTACTCAGCCTGTCAAAACTAAGCACACTTTAAGAACATATAAAAAATTAAAATCATTTGCTTCTATGAACAAAATATTTGATCTTTTATCACAATAAAGTCTATTATAACTTGAGTATAAAATTGCTTACCTCCAGGTTTGTAAGACTGAAAAATTTGATCAGGCTTTCTTGTTTCCAACAGCAGATCAAACATGTATGTGGACTTGACTCCTCCTAGAAGCAGCCCCATTGGCGTATCTTCTTCTCCCTCATACGATCGTTCCAGGTAATCATGAAACTCGTCATATTTTACCAGGCGACAGCAATCCAGGGGAATCACATCTTCTAAATCCATCATCTAACAAAACATAATCCCCCACAAAATAAAATAGTTTTTTTGTTTGTTTGTTTGTTTTTGAGAAAGAACCACATGTAACCCAGGCTGGCCCTGAATTCACTATGCAAAAGAAGATGACCTTGAACACGTGATCTTCTTGCTTCCACTTCTCAAACGCTATTACAGGGTATGAGCAGCCATGCCTGGCTTAAATATATTTAATTACCACTTTTCATTATTCCTAAAATAACAAACTATACAATGACACAGTTGTGTCCTTATCATGTTTATAGTTGTAGGATAAATTATCTCAAATTACTACTGATTTACATTATGACACCTAAACAATAAAATAATTGCAAATCACCATAAAAAATTTCCTAATGGATTATAAATTCCATGAGGCCAAGACCATGTCTTCCCTCCATTATCTCTAAAGGCTCATACAGAAGGTACTCAATAGATACCTGCTAAATAAACAGAAAGAAACAAATAAATGTGTTTCTAATTCTAATTTTAGGATTCAGAAGGTTGACGAGTTTTCAAAATCAACTGAGTATAGTCCAAAAAACAGTTGGAGGATGGAAGAAGATGAACAGTTACATTCAAGGTACTTAAATCATCTATTTCAACTATAAAGCTTTGGTGCTATCAAAATTAAAGTCCAACCATCCATTAACCATACCTTATAAGCCATTTCCACGGCTTCTTTTAATGTCTTATCCTTATGAACCTCCAACTTGTTTTCCATCATTACTTGTTTCACAGGATGTAAACAGAATAATTTTATCTACAAAACAGAAAATACCATCATCAATCACTAGGTCAAGTGTCTCAGCTGAATCCTTTGGCAGATAGCACTTTTCTTCATTGTCAAAACAATGTAATTAAAAAACAAAAAACATAGTTGAGACTATTTTTTTCTTATTGTCTGTATTTGTAACTGATTGACAGTAATTAAGTCTTATGTCTTAAAAAACTCAAAACACTACTTTCAATAACCATATAATTATATGTAAGCATTTTTATTTATAATCTGTTTTTTTTTCTAATTTGGAAAACACTGATTAATATGCTTCTCCTCAAAATTTTTATAATATCTGCAAGAATTTCACAAGGTTATCTCTTTAAGAGAAATTATCTCCAAGAATATTAAGCTTTGAATATACTTGAAAATTTTTAATGTGTATAGGTGTTTCGCTTGCGTGCATGTCTGTCTGTGCCACATGTGTGCCTGGTGCCCTTTAAGGCCAGAAAGGATGTCAGACTCCTTGAAACTGGAGTTACAGGTGGTTGTGAACTGTCATGTGGGTTCTGGGAATTGAAGCCAGGTCCTCTAGAGGAGCAGCCAGTGCTTTTAACTTCTGAGCATGTCCCTAGTCCTGTGTAAGGTTTACAAGAGAACAGTGAGGGTAAAAGGATAGTAACTGAAGTATGCTTCCATTTCTAAGTATTCCTCCTGTCCTCAGGACATGGGAATGCCTGCCTCACACTGCTGCAGAAACACTGACTGCCCACTGTGCTATACATCACTAGGCTTCAGTATCAAATCATGCTTCTCCTTGTGATGAAGCCACACTACCTGATTAATGACCACAGAACTGAGTTATTCTGAGAACGACAGCGGTCAGAAGAGCAAACCTGAGCAGCAGTTGTCACTCACAAACATGGAAACAAACCTTGCACGTGTTGCGTTCAATTTCTCGTTGCCTCTTTTCCTGTTCTTCCAATTCTCTCTCCTTCTGCACCAGATTCTTAATGTGTTCTGGGTACTCGTCCACTTCTAGAAATTCTAGGAACATAAAACAAGTGTCCTTCAGAGCAGTTTCCTGTACGCTTTTTGTTCTACTGTGCTTCCTTTCAATGTGGAGCAGAGACATTCTTTCAGGCAATAGTGAAGAGGTATTGATAGTGAGACCATATTCAGATCTAGTAAATGGCTCAAATCCTAGAACCCAACAAGATACCAAAGTTTTAAAAAGCCTTGGAAACTTAAAGTCATTTTTTTATTTCAAATTCACCAAGGAACTCTGTGGCCTTGGGCAACTTTACTTCAGACCTCAGCTCCTTAAGCTTATTAAAAGCCCCTGGCCCAAAAGTTATTATTGCCTAGAACGTAATGCAATTGAATAAACTGCATTACACTGATAGCATTATTACCTTTATTATTATTCCATTCCTCCTCAATGCAGCCCTTCAGCGGCCTTCTAACCAAAGAAGGCAGAGGCACAGAACTGGTAACTCCACAGTTTCATGAGACTTAAAAGCATATTCGAAAAAATATGAAATCAGGATACTTGAATAAAGCCAATGACTGTTTGATTTTTAAGGAGAACAATGACTATCAGTATTATCCATCAATAGGACTGGTAAAGAGCAAAAATGCAATGCTTCCAGAAATCAACTCCAGTCTTAAAACAACAACAACAACAACAACAACACTTCCCTTTTTCCCTCACTGCTGTATGAACACCTTCCTGCAATCAAGTAGCTAAAAAGCATTCCCAATCTGGTAACACAGTGCCCCCTGGTGTTTACCACAGAACTAGAGTGGGTTAGTTAGCCAAGAGGGGCTGAAGCACTGCACTGTCTAGGGCAAGATCCACAGGATACATGGATTACAACCCTGGTTTTGCCTCTAAGCCAAACTACTACAAGCCCTGACACATACACTGGTGAGTCCACAATCCAACTTTTGTTAATGAAAATGAGAAAAAAAAATATAATGGTTGAAACATATATGAGCACATCTGCTACTAAAAATAAATATGCTAAGATCAAAGTCAGTGATTACTTTATTTGAATTATAAAAAGAATATAGGATAACTCATCATCTGTGTATGTGTCTAGATACAAACATACACACATCCTAATATGTTTGCAACACTGTGAATCAGTAAGAATTAGCAAGGACCCCCCCTGCAACTAAAAAATTTAAAATAATAAACAATCAAAAATATAAAGAAAAGGACAAACACACTTAACACTAAGGATTATTTTGGGAGGTCAGTGGCAGCTCTGAAGGTTCTGGGCATTGAAATCAGGCCATGGGACTTGGCAACAGCATCTTCTATCAGTTGAGCTATCTTGCTGCCCACTCTGGGTTTCTTAATAAAATATAACAAAATATTTTTTTTTTTACTAAATTCACAAAAATTTATTGGATCTTTAAATAAAGAGAGATACTTCACTCTATTAAACAATTTCTGCAGTACTGCAGGTCATCTGGAGTCCTCTCAAACTTTGTAGATACTAACAGACCCGAAAGCTTGAAACTGAAACAAGCATACTGGCTATGCTGCAAGACCTTAACATGTGCTTCCATTCATGTATTACAACCCTACAGGGTGTCATCATTTCTAGTCTACAAATCTGCAAAGACTCAGAAAAGTAAAGCGATTTGCTCTAGAACACACAGATGGTGTACTGAGATACTGCACAGGGTATAAGCTTCCTTAAAGCAATACCTAATCTATTTCATGAAGAAACAGTTTTCCAACAACCTTTGTCTGTGTGTGGGTGTGCTTGTGTGTGACTGCATGCATGCCTTCCTGTGTGTAGTACTGGTTATCAGAACTCTGGGACTTATGAATGGTAACTAAGAACTCTATCACTGAGCTATGGTCTCAGCTTCTTTAAAATTACTATTTTTGAGACAAGATCCTGTTAAATTGTCAGTAGGCCTCAGGACTGTAACCCCCACCCCCCACCCCAATCAGCCTTCTAAGTAAGTAGAGTTACAAGCACTTATCACTGCAGATTTTTGTAAAATGTTTTTATCACTTAGTATTACTTCATAACAGTGTTTTTTAATTCATTCTCCCAGGCATAACAAAATTCTTAGGTGTTAACTTTTCTATCACCTAAAAGCAGTTATCTATGTTTTCAAGACTTGCAAAGGAAATTACTTTATCATGGGCTAACATACTTGCATTTCTTGTTGGATCCTTCAGTCTGTATATCAGCATATATGCATTTGTTGAGCTAGGAGAAATATAACAAAGATTAGTAGGTCCTTTAAAGTAGACAGTACCTTCCATTTATAAACACCAAATCTTTATTTGAAATATAATCATACCACCATTCACAGACACACTAATATTAAAGCGTTCCAGAAAGAAAGGAGAACCTTTTTTTTGTCTTTAATGGCACATATGAGAAGGTTCAAACATTCCTTTTGGTAACGTGACGAAGTTATAAAGTATGGTGTGTGTCACAATGCCTACTACAGCTAAGTCAGGGCTGGGCAAACTGCTTTGCTGGAAAGAAGCAAGAAAAAAACTCCTTAGTCTTGCTGATTGGTGGTGATGCACACCTTTAATCCCAGCACCCAGAAGGCAGAGGCAGGCAGATCTATGTGAGTTCAAGGCCAGCCTGGTCTATAGAGAGAGTTCCAGGACAGTCAAGGCTACATAGAGAAACCTTGCCTCAAAAAACCCAAACCATACTATACGACTACACACCAAACCAAACTAAACCCTCATTCTTTGTAGGTCAGATGGTCTGTGCTGCAACTCAAGCTATGTTACAGTGGGAAAGCATCAGCCAAAAACTTATGAACAGATGTCCATGGCTTGTAGTCTGCTGACCCTTTCTTAGTAAAACTTTCTTAAGTAAGGCTTTCTTAGTAAGACCCACAGAGAAGATAAACTTATTCTAGTGAGTCAACACTGAAGTTCACGCTATTGCTTACCTTGCAAAAGCACTGGAGTAGTAGCCTCTGCTTCCTGAAGACCCACCATGTGTCTTCTTAATGTCTTCTTGTGTTATCTAAAAAGTTGTAATGTTATTATTTTTTTTGTAAAAACCAATAACACAAACGTTATTATGTAAATATGTAGCCTAATAGTTCCCCCTGGGCCTGAGAAAGGCTCTTAATATGTAGCCTGGGCTGGGCTTGAACAATCCTCTGTTACAACCTTCCCAGTACTAGAAACTGTGGGGGTGAACCACTAAACCCAACTCTAATCCAACATTTTAGTCTCTGAGTTAGATGTGTCATGACATTTCCATGAAGGACCATACTGATAATTCAGAGTTTATCAGTGGCTGCTCTGGTAACAAGACTCCTAACACCACATCAATCATAAGGAAGGGTAAGGGCTAGAGGAAAAGGGTAGTCTATTTTGGAAACATGTAACAAGCTCCACAAAGCAGAACAAAGACACTACTAACAATGAAAGGCTGGTTCAATGGGAACTTGAGACATACCACCATAGGTATCTCAACCCCCCTACCACTGAGTTAACTTCTCTACTTCAGGAGCCTTACCCTGCTCACATGTTGGTCATTGAAACTGTACCATTGATCATCACTGAAAGACTTTATGCAAGCATAATAGTGTCCTCCAGCAGCACTCCCTGAATGCACCATCACTGAGAAGAGTTCATACATCAGAGAGTTCTAAAGAGAGAAGAAAAAGGTTGGGAGAGAAGGCTATAATAAACCCTTATGTGAAACTCTATTTCCTGTGGATGCAGAGAAACGTGACATGACAGCTATCCGTTGTAAGCTAACTTGCCCCTTAGGTAACATTAAAATAGTAAATCACCAAAATCCTTATTAGTATGTGACACTTTCATCCTTCATATTTGTATTGTGATGTCTTGTCATCTTTGGAACTATATCAGTCTATGAACATATGCTTGATTATTTATGAAAAATAATAGTCTGCAATTTTGTGAAGTACGTAGAAGGTTGTTTTAATATGTATAGTCAAGATCAAGAAATTATCAGACAGGCAGTGGTGATGCACACTGCCTTTCATCCCTGCACTTGGGAGGCAGAGGCAGGAAGATCTCTGAGTTTGAAGTCAGCTTGGTCTACAGAGTGAATTCCAGGACAGCCAAGGTTAAATAGAGAAATCCTGTCTCAAAAAACAAACAAACAAACAAACAAAAAACAAGAAAGAAATAAATCACCAACACATTGCTTTATTCCCATTAAATAAAATTTTATTTCTGACACTAATTTGAAGAGTCTTCTAATGTACTCATGCAGTATTTTTAATAAGTAATATATTAATCTGGCATCTATTATTTATATTAATAATCAATTCAAGCCAGGCATGGTGGTTTACAGTTTAAATTATAGCACCTGGGAGGCAGAATCTGACATAACTCTGAGTTTAAGACTAGCCTAGTCCCCAGAGTGAATTTTAGGATAGACAAGGCTCCAGAGAAGAGACATTGTCTCAGCATACCCACCCACACCCACACCTCTCTCTACAAATGCAGAACAGTTGCTATTTCTGTAATAAATCAGTTTATTGCTGTTCTGCTCTGAACACACCTGAACTTTTTCTCTTTTTCTTTACTCTTTTGTTGGTAGTAGAGATTGAACTCATAGATGCTAGGCAAGTGTTCTAGTGTGTGGCTATATGCCTATAGGGTATAAGTTGCTCAGGTAGTTTTGAATCCACTATGTTGCCTAGGACAGGCCCCAAACTTTTGACTCTTCTAGACTTGCCTTCCAAGTGCTAGAATTATTAAGACATGTGCCTCCACACTAGCTTGAATATGAATTACTTTTTCTTTTAGAAGCTTTGGCACTTCACACCCCCTAAAACAATTAGTAATATTAGAGACCCTAGCAACCAGAACTTTTACCTCTAAAATCAATAGAAAGCAACTAGACCCGGTAGCTCAGGCCTGTAATCTTAGCACTTAATAGGCTAGAGCAGGACAACAGTTGAGAATTCAAGGCCAGTCTGGACTATAAAGAGACACTGTTTCAAAACCACAAACAAACATATAACAGCATGAGAGGCTGGAGAGACAGGTGTGAGGTGAGATTATAGAGCACTTGAGGCTCTTGCAGAGGATTTTGGTTCTCAGCACCCACACTATAGCTCACAACCACCCTCCTCTGGGGTCCATAGGTATCAGGCATGCACATGGTGCATATACATACATTTTACACACACACACACACACACACACACACACACACACACACACACANACACACACACACACACACACACACACACACAGAGAGAGAGAGAGAGAGAGAGATAGACAGACAGACAGACAGACAGACTGGCACTATTAGGAGGTGTGGCCTTGTTGGAGTAGTTGTGACTTTGTTGAAGAAAGTGTGTCACTGGGGGTGGTCTTGGAGGTTACAAATGCTCAAATCAGTTCTAGTTTGATTGTTTCTTCCTGCTCCCTGTGGATCCAGATACAGAACTCTCAGCTACTTCTCCAGCACTATGTCTGCCTGCATGCCACCATGCTTCCCAGAATGACAATGGACTAAGCCTCTGAAATTGTAAGCCAGCCCCAATGAAATGTTTTTCTTTATAAGAGTTGCCATGGTCATGGTGTCTTTTCACAGCAATGGAAACTCTAATTAAGACACACATATACTTCTTTAAAACTCCACAACCACCTCAAAACACAAGAACGTTACCAACTGAGAGGCTCAGGTTATAGAAACAGTAGTAACCAGGTGCTGAGAAAGGAGACTCTTCTAACTTGCTACCCCATGCTAGAGTGGACTTTTTGGTGACAGAGCAGCATAAGAGTCACATGCTCCATTAAAGAAGTGCAATAAACTCACTGGTTCACCAAGCTGGAATTGGATGGGATCCTTTCTCTGGTCTGTCTCCGCCATCTCTACCTGGAGTGAATAAAAATAAGAGTTCCCAGGGCTGGAGATGGCTATTTGGAAGAGCAAGGGCTGCTTTTCCAGAGGACCTAAGATTTCAGTTCCCAGCACTCACATAGCAGCTCACAACTGTCTTTAACTCTAGATATCCTTTTCAGTCTTTGAGGGTACCAGGTATATACATGGTATACAGACATGCAGGGAAAACATCCATATACATCAAATAAAATAATTTTTAAAAGAAAAAGAAATATAGTCTTTAGGAAAGGTTACGACACAGAAGGTTAGAAAGACTGTCATAAGTAGATTCTGAAGTTTTTGAGAGGGTCTTGCTTTGCAACCCTTTCTGGACTGGAACAAGCTATGTTAGACCAGACTAGCCTCAAACTTGCAGCCACTTCTCTGACTTTTACCCTACATCTGGGACACTACTGTATAGGCCTGTTAGATCTCATTCACTTTTCTGAAGAAGCTCTTTCTTTGTTTCGTAGCACCAGGGAACAAATCAGGCATGCTAGATAAATATACTTACTTCCTTTATTCTTTGCTTAGAAAATACTGGGACCTTTCCAAAATCAAATATCAGCATATCTCAGTTTGCCTTAACTTTAGACTGACTATAATTATTAAATCATGAAACTTCTAGAACAAATTCTGAAAACTTGAGTAGTTCAAATTTTATTGCCAAAACTAAGGTTAATTAAAGTAATGACAGGGAGGTTTCAAAATTTACCTATAATCTATAATTTGTGCTAAGAACATCATTTATTATTTTTTGAAACAGGGCTTACTCAGTAATAACTGCTGGTTGGAACTTGTTATTCAAAGAGATACTACTGTCTCTGCTACCCAAGTACTGGGATTCCAGGCATTTGTCAAATGGCTACTAGCAACACATTTTTAAGTTTTACTGTAATTAGCAACTCTGCCCCCCAATTATATTTCTGAAAAATTTTGAGGTTGCAAGTTCTAGGTAAGTATATTTGTAGACCTGAATCACTTTCAAAACTAGAATTATAGGTATCACATTACTAGTAAAAGGCAACTCTGCCTATACGGAGAAGCAAGGGATTTCAGGTACAATAGCTTACTAACAATTACACTGAAGCATGTCCCTAAGGTAGGGACAAAGCAAGGATGCCGCCTTATTCAGTACTGAACTGGACATCTTGACAAGGACACTCAGACAGGATGAAGAAAAGGCATCCATATCAGAATGAAGAGATTAAGCTGTCTCTATTAGCAGATAACATGATTATCTACACATAACAGGCCAGGTGGAGCTACACTGGGCTCATGGCAACTTGATGTCTCATAAAGAGTTGTAATGTATCTGCTGCATTATTCACTGCATAGCAATCCCCACTCAGCTCTCTTCCCTGAATGGGGGTGGTAACTTTAAAAAGTCAAGAATAGTGGAGATGGTGGCAAGAAGAGTGGCCCTGATCTAAAAATAGATTCATGCTATAATACTTCATTCTTAAATATTGCTCCAAATCTTTATATTCAATGATTCTGTGACTTGAGAAAAGTTAATGATTTATTACTTATGCTATGCTCAAGATTTTTTTATAGGAAATTATCCTTTTAATAAAGCAGTTTACATGGCTTTAAAAGAATGGCTTAGTAAAAAAAACAAAAACAAAAAAAACACCAACAACAAAACAAACAAACAAAACCCTTTAAAATCACTGATACAGTGAAAGAAAATCCCACGCCCCCCAGACATCTAGTTCTTTGGTTTCCAGATCATAATTTTAAAAAGAGCATCATTTTCTAAAATTTCTAATGAGTGTTATAGAAAGGAGAGGAAAGTCAACCAAGGATTTGGCTTCCCTTGACTCAAGGCCAACTCTTTTATTAAGTGTTTCAGAAGTGCATCACTATTAGAATTCTTAAAATGCAACATATCAAGCCCAACACTCTTATTTTCCTCTATAAGCAAACTCAGTGAAGACAAAGGATTTGGAGAGGTAGCACCCAGTCTAACATGGTATAATTTTCAACACAGTACAGTCTCATGGGAAGTATTAAGTAGTGTTTCCCAAAATACAATTATGAGTATTCAGCACAAAAACAGTTAAAAGTCTTCATTATCAAAAACGAAGCACAAAATAATACTGAAGTTCAAAAATTACTATATCCTCTATCTTAGCTAAAACATGCAGGAACTAGGGGTATAGCTCTCTGGTGGATCACTTGCTTAGCATGCTCAGCACCCAATACCAAGAACATCATCAAAGGTACCTTTTCCAGGCCAGGTTTTGAAATCTTCTCACTCCCACTACTGCTCTCCAGGCAAATCCCTTCATCAACCGCATCATCCGTGGAGAAATCATTACTCATCTGGTCGCTGTGGCAACTGCCTTCATTTTCTGCTCCACTATCAGTGCAACTTTCAGTCTGAGGAGATTTCTAATAAGACAAAGATTTCCTAACATCTTAAGCCAAATAAAGGAAAAGATATTCCTATGTTCACACAAATAATATGTTGGTTAGTTTTATGTCAATTTGACACACACTATAGTCATAAGAGAGGAGGGAGCCTCTATTGAGAAAATGCTTCCATAAGATCAAGCTGTAGACAAGCCTGTAGAAGAGCCAGGCGGTGCCATTCCTGGGCTGGTGGTTCTGGGCTCTCTAAGACAGCAGGCTGAGCAAGCCATGATGAACATCCAGTGAGCAGCACTCCCCTCTGACCTCTGCACCAGCTCCTGCCTACAGGTTTCTGCAGTAATTCCAGGATTCTTCAATAATGAACAGTTTGTCAAAGCTTAAGCCAAATAAACCCTTTCCTCCCAAACTTGCTTTTGGTGTTTTATCACAATAGTAACCTTAACTAAGACAAATACTAAATGAAACTTGATAACCATTTACACTTGTATTTGAACCCCTGGAAGAAAGTAGATTTTACAACCAGTATTTAGTTTCAATCAGGAAAACAACACACAAAACTTTTACAGCAACAAGGATTTAACACCCTGTAACAACTACCCTTTCTGACTGAAAATAGTTCACACCATCCAACAAAAGAAACAGATTACTTACACACACACACACACACACACACACACACACACACACACACACACAAAATAAAGCTAGAAAACCCTTGGAGGTCAATGAATAGAAAGAAACTGATGAACCTTTCCTGCATTCATCAAAATTCCATGTATAAACTACTTAAAGTCCAAGCTAAAACAAAAAATAGAATCAAAGAGTAATAGATAAAACCTCTTGTATATTTGTTTTTGTACCTTAGTTTAAGAGCTAGCAACACTTATGTGGTGGTAACCAGTACCTTAATTCTTGAAGAGTATTGGCACAAACAGAAGACAGTAAGGTTATATACTACTAGTTCATTCACTCATATATTTGCACTATGTGTATTAAAGGTGAGAAATCCAGCTATAATATAGTTTCATTAATAAAGAAACTATGAAACAAGATTGTTATCCAAATTCAAGAGAGAATCCCAGAGGTGAAACCCTTTTGTCTTTTAAAAAGCTTATGCCATTCTGACCAAATAATAATACTTGAAATGTACAGTTTCAGGAAGTTTTTTTAGCCACAGCAATAATCTTCTCATGTAGTAAGCTAATGGAAAATGAGAAAGGAGAAAGCTTTTATCAAGAGCACACTTTAAGTAAATCAGTCTTAACTCAGGTTACACAACTCTTCTCAAAATAAATAGGGGCTGGAGAGATAGCTCAGTGGTAAGAAAACTGGCTGCTTTCCCAGAGGACCAGGACTTGATTCCTAGCCCGCATAGTGGCTCACAACTGTTTCTAATCCTAATTTTAAGGGATCTGACGCCCTCTTCTGGCCTATAAGGGCATCACGCACACATGAACATACAGATATACATTCAGGCAAAACACTCATATACCTAAAGTAATTTTAAAAAATTAAAAATATAAAGTGTATAATGAAAAGCATAACAAGAAAATGTAGGATTTACCTCATCTTCAATATCAATAAATGTGCTCATATCCAGCTCCTCCGGAAATGACATTCGATCATTGAGTTTAATTCTATGCATGGTTGTATAATCAAAATCAAACCTTTTCAACTGTAAGGTCAACAGATAGGGGAAATGCAAAAACCGAAGGCCCTAAAAAGAGGCAAGTGAGGTTAGTGGGACAAATGGACAGAATACTGAATATCATTTCAGACATAGTAATATATTTACAAGTCTCTTACCTTACGTGCATCACACTTCTTCTTACAACGTTCACAAAAATATTGATTTGGGCCATCCAAGATCTCTGGTTGAATAAATGCATGCAATGCTTCTTCCTAGTTAGAAAAAAAAAGTAATTGTTTTACAATTACTTAAAACTCTGCTTAATGTAAAAACTGTAACTGAAATCACCAAAACTGCTATGAATAAAATTATTAGGACAAAATTAGCAGCAAAATATCATTATAATTATCATTAAAAGTTCTAATAAAATTCTGTTATTTCATTCTTCATAAAAATTGCTTTGGTCACTATTTTATATTCCAACCACTTTTATTTTATTTTTTTATTTTTTAAATAAGTTTTTCAAGGCAGGATTTTACTAAGTAGCCTTGGGTGTCCTGGAACTCATACAGATCTGCCTGTCTCTGCCTCCCAAGTGCATTAAAGGCGTGTACCATCACTGCCCCACTTCTACCTAATTTCTTATTGACTTTTACACTGTGGTGTTAGACTGAATGCTATAGAAAGGAGAAGTCCTGATCTTTAGAAAGTAGGTAGGTCCTGAGCCATGAAAGGGACAAAATGTTACCAATACCATGCTGTTGTTAGCACACAGAACAGGAAAGGACTGATTCATGTAAGCTACAGTTTTATATGTTAAGCCATTAACAAATGATGCTTCTAAATTAGCTCCAAACTGTGACTTTATCATTCTAGGGTGACTAGCTTTGCTTTATGTAGGCCATCCCCTCCCTCACATACTATGAACAATTTAACTGATCATATAGTTGTAAACTGTATTTTTCAGAAGTCAAAGTAGAACAAGGAGATTCTTACATTCTTAGGTTAGCAAATATAAAGCCAGGATCATTACAATTTTATAGCACATAATCTAGGCACAAGTGCAACCAGAGGAACATAGCATGGCCCCCATCTTCTCAGTGACGGCCTAGCCGTATTCTCCTCTCACTGTTGGCCTATATAATATTACTGTATTCTCCACAGATCCATTTTTCTTCACTATTTAGCATTTGCTTTGTTTAGAATAGGGAAACCAGTATTTCTAGGCTTTACAAATAATAAGAACTGGAACAATGCACTGAGCACTATCTCCTGCATCTCTGATGCTGTGAGCAATTATTGTTAGTGACATACAGCAGCAATGCAACACGCCTCCTTACAAATACCTATATTCAGGCATCTCCATGAGACTATTTGCTCTGAGTCAGGGAAAGAATATCTTTATTTAAGCCACTCATTCATCTCTTTTTCACTTTCATTTCTAAGACAACTATCAATTTGCACATACTTACAAGAATTGATATTACCCAAAGATACTCTGTATACATTGCTGTTTCCTAAGAATGACATTTTGCAAACTACAGAACATCATAATGGTGATGGGGACACTAATATGATCCTCCTTCATTCAAACATTCTCAAATCACTGTTTGCCCCAGTCTGTGTATTAAGTTAGTTCTGTGTATTTATTATCTGAATTGGGTCCTCTTTCCCACAGGACAGCCAAGGCATTAAATAGTTTCTATGTAAAGATAGGAATTGACCGAATTCAGTAACTCTGGTAATGGCCAACAGTGGTGCAATTCTAAAATGTATTCATAAAAAATATTTACATGACCAAGTTTATGCAAATGAAATCAGACAGTATGCCAACTTTTGTGACTGACTTTCTTCCATCCATGTTCATTTCCTCCATTCATTCCAATTACTGCTCATTGGTATCTACAGCTTACACATATTAGAATTTGTTCAATCATTTACTTAAGGCAAAACTTATCTTACTTATTCTTGAATATTAAAAATAAAAATGCAGCCAATATTAATATACAAGTTTTTACAGGTATATGAATTTACTTCTTTTGGATAAATGGCCCAGAATACAATTGCTGGGACTTGTATCAATTCCATTTTCAGTTTCATAAAGATAATCTGTAATGTTTACATTTATACAGCAATGTAACCCAGTTTCTCTGCATTGTGAGCAGTTTTAAATTCTATAACTATTTTGTGTATGTGAATGTATGTATTTGTGTATAGGCATCTATCTGTATATTGAAGTTAAAAGTCAACGTTACAAGTCTTCCTCAATCGTTCTTCACTTTATTTTTAGAAACAGGGTTTCTTACTGAACACAAGCCCACCCAATTTGGCCAACTAGCAAACCTTAGGCATCTTGCTAGTAAACAGAAGGTAACTTCCTTTCTCCACCTCCCAGCACTTTAAGTACTGGCATGCATCTCTATGCTCAACATCTATGTGAGCTCTGGGATCAAAAATCAGCCTCTCCAGCTTGCATGGCTAACACTACACTAGCTCAGCTACTGTAATGGTTTGTACTGTTAACTGTTCCAGTGGCAGGAAGAAAGAGCTTCATTGTAAAATCTACATTTCCTTGATAGCTAGTTGACTAAAAATATCTTCTCTGATTCTGGCATATGAATGCCTAATCTGATGACATGTTGGTGATATCTTTTGCCAATTTTCTAAATGGACTGTGAGATTAAAAAATAAAACTGATGGCTTGAAATTATATATTTTAAATATTCCTTTGTCAGATATATTATGCGTAACTATTCTATTTCAGAAGTAAATACTTTTAATTTTGTGAGTTATGTTTTTGACATAAAACCTTACAGCTCTTCTGATGTCTGGATTTATATGATTTTGTTTTTACTAAAGCTTTACATATTCTATATTTAAGTGTATGTCCATTCTGAATTACTATTTTGTTATTGTTGTTTTCTCATTTGCACTTGTACTTTTTTCAGGACTGAAAGCAGTCCTATATTTTAAATTTCATTTTCACCTACTCATTGCTAGTACCCTGAAATACAATGACTTTCAAATGTTTTTCTTAAAGCCTAAAATCTTATTACCTTGTTATCTGCTTGTTTTAAATCTGTCTTAGGATTTTCATTCATTCTTTTTTTTTTTNGGGGGGGGGGGTCGAGACAGGGTTTCTCTGTATAGCCCTGGCTGTCCTGGAACTCACTTTGTAGATCAGGCTGGCCTCGAGCTCAGAAATCCGCCTGCCTCTGCCTCCCAAGTGCTGGGATTAAAGGTGTGCACCACCACCGCCTGGCAAAAGACCAGGTAATGGTGGCATATACCTTTAATTCCAGCACTTGTGAGGCAGAGGCAGAGATATCTCTGTGATTTCAAGGACAGCCTGGTCTACAAAATAAATTCCAGGACAGCCAGGGCTACACTATAGTACCTTGCCTCAAAAAAGAAAAGGAAAAAAAAAATTAGCAAAAGACTACCAGCACCAGCATTTATTTCATTAGAGGGGAATATTCAGAAATATACAATAAGCATGGTTATTGGTCAAGTAGAGAATCTCAATAGGCAGTTTAAGAACTGTTGTAAATCAGTCTGGCCGTTCTCAGAAAATTGGACGTAGTACTACCAGGAGATCCAGCAGTACCTCTCCTGGGCATATACCCAGAAGATGTTCCAAATTGTAATAAGGACACATGGTTCCACTATGTTCATAGCAGCCTTATTTATAATAGCCAGAAGCTGGAAAGAACCCAGATGTCCCTCAATAGAGGAATGGATACAGAAAATGTGGTACATTTACACAATGGAGTACTACTCANCNATTAAAAACAATNAATNTATGAAATTCTTGGGCAAATGGATCTATCTGGAGGATATCATCCTTAGTAAGGTAACCCAATCACAAAAGAAGTCACTAGATATGCACTCACTGATAAGCGGATATTAGCCCAGAAACTTAGAATACCCAAGATACATTTTGTAAAACACAAGAAAACCAAGAAGGAAGACCATTGTGTGAATACTTCATTCCACCATTGCCTGGTCTTTTGCTAATTTTCTAAGTGGATTGTGAAATTAAAAAAACAAAACTCGATGCTTTAAAATTTTGTATATGTTTTAGGTATTCCTTTGTCTGGTATATGATATGTAAATGTTCTTTTAGCCTTTAGTCTCTTCATTTCTTTCACATGGGATTCCAAGTATTTGGTTATTTTCCTATTTTTTTCTGCTAGTAGTATCTATGCCAACTTCACTGTGGTTGGAAATCACATGATTAAAAAATTTAAGAGTACTTTTACAGCCCAAGCTTTGGACTACCTGGACTATATTTTATAGGCATGTAAATGTGTACTTTGCAGGTAGATGGAACATTTAATGTCAATTAGATTTCTATCAAATAATGGTGCTGTTGGATTCTTCTATAACTTCTTTGCCATTTTGTATAGTTGTTTTACCTATCAATTGGCAAAGAAGTAGGATACTGAAATCTCTAACTACAACTAGAAAAAAAATAGTTTGTATGTATTTTCTAAAGAAGCTATTTACACGCACTTTACAGCTGTTAGCTGACAAATATGTGTTTAGTAATGTTGTTTTGATAGTATGGAAATGTTCTAAAACAGTCCTCAACTGCCTAATATCCACAGCCACTCCTGATTTCTTCTGATGTATGGCACTACTTTCCACCATCTCACATGGGCATGCACGTAATTCCTTCTGGACAACATAGTATTGGATTGTGTTTTAAAAATCTACTGTTTCTCAGTTGATATATATATATATATACACATGCCACTAAGGTGGCCATACTATTTTCAGATTTTTGTATGTTTTTTGGTTATCATTCCTGCTTCCTTTCTTTTGCCTTCCAAGGATTACTTAAACACTTTTTAAAAAATTCTATTGCAGTACTCAGAGTATACTTGAGTCCTTTTCCTTCTTTCATCATTGTCCTAGTTATCAGGTTTATCAATACTATCCTTCTATTACTTCTAAGTGTCCAACCGCTCCTAAGGTCTTATGCCCTATTCCATTTATAGATCAACTGGCTTAAATATTTCTTTTACCTGTACTAAAAAAATCACATTAGACATTATTATAATTTTGGTTCAAACATAATTTAAAAGACTTGGCAAAGAAGGAAAACCTACTACATTTGTCCTAGACCGTATGGTATTACAGATCTTCCAATCTACGTTCCTCAGAATCTCTATGTACCTTGAATTATTACCAAGTGTGCCACAGAGAAAGAAATACAAATAAAATACCTATAACAAATTTCTCTGGTACAGAAATTTCTGGAACATTTACAATATGTCTTCTATCTTTCAAAAAAAATATTACAGGTGTACAATTCCTTGTGTTCCAAGAGGATCTAGTGAGTCTTGTGACAATGAGTGCCTACAAGCTACAGTTCAGAAAAGTGCTTGAACACTGGCTACTTCAAATACAATGAAGACATGTAGTACCAGCTGTAACAATTCAAAGATAATTCCATAATGAATGAGAAAAGACCTTTCTTTAATTGTGAGAGATCTTAGCATTGATTGCTAAGTCTGTAGTCATTGTAAAAATCTTATGAGGTGATTAGAAATGTTAAAATTAAAAAGATGATTATAGGTGTTAAATTTGGATAACTGCTCACTTCATGTTTTAACCTTAAATATTATCATTTATTTAAACATGAAACTAATTACTATATCACACATTTTAGATTAAAGGAAAAATACTAAAATTTTAAATAGAACTTCATATATTGTCTGAAAAAGTCCAGTTTAACCTGACTAACATATCCTTAATTCTGTGGCTTAGTAAACAGAACACACACTCATCAATGTTGTATGTACATGTGTATACATAATATGTAAGTGTAGATTGGTGTGTGTGTTATCTGTAAATATCCAGTCAGCTGGAAGGTACATACCACACTAGCAAATGCTTGGCTAGACCCATAAGGTCGGATGACCAGTGGAATATCAAGATATGTGTCAATTCTCCAGCCTTCATAACCGCATTCCAGACACCTCACATAGTCTTTCAGCTTGCCTTGGTACAGCTCATTTATAAGATCAGCCTAAAAACAATGTCCACATTTTAAAAAATGTTCCTTGTTACAAGCAATTTTAAGTTATATCCATATACAATCCTTGGTATTAGAAGAGACACAAAATGATATTGATTTTTTCCTACTAAAGTTTTAGGAAGCCAATATAATAAATATCTAAAATTTTAGGGAACAAAATTGACAATTAAAAAACTAATCACCTGAAAAAGAAATTAATAAAATTAGATTATCATTAATTTAAGACAAAATATATATAATTAACTATTTCAATACTCTCAAATCAATAGAACTCTCAAGTAGTAAAATAGATGGTAATGGCATCAATTATCAATCACTGTGCTCCTTTTCCTTAGGCTGGATCCTAAGCCACACTAGGCAGGCAGGTTGTTACAGAGCTAAGGAGCTGTCTGTGTTCTAAAAGCCTTATACAAACACCACTAGTCTCACAGTTTATTCTGATTTATAAAATTCCACTGCTAACTCGGGCAAAGAAAAATTTAAATTAGTAATAAACATAAAATAAGATACAAAAATTCAAACAATACCTTAGAATTAATCTCCCTCAAAATATCCTCATCTAAAAGAATGCATCTCTCACCTACTTCTCACAGCCAACCGGGGCTCTTCTGACTCAAAGTAGGCAGGTAATTCCCTAAGTAATGACCCTTCATATGAATGTCTTGCTTCAAGATTCTTGTTATCAAATTTTAGGAAGTCAGAAGGGATGCCTCAGCTGATCTTAATGAAGTGCTGACTCACAGAGAGGAATGTGAACAAGGAGGAAGGGTAACTTCAGACCTATGAAGAAGAAACAGCCCCTAATACCATTTATATAAATTACTCAATCCCATAGGATTAGAGAGAAATCACCAGGTTGTCTAAATTTTTTTTTTATCATTTCTCAAGTAAAAAAACAAGTCAGACAGAAAACATACTAACGGTTTCCTTCCTCATAATTTTACATCTTTTGAAATGTCCAGGATAGATCTACACACCTTCAGATTGGATCCACCAAAGCTGCCTACTCTAATACAACTGACTTGATGGATCCTTCTTCATTTTCCTGCCTCAGTCAGGTCTTTTGCATTTAGAATTTTGGTTCAAACAAGTGTCAAAAAAAAAAATCTGGTATTTCCCCACTTTTTTTTTTTTTTTTTGCAAATCAACAGTTATAAAACAATACTTATTCCTATTTATAAATTCTCTTATATATTTTCTATTCATCTTTTAAAAGTTCGGGTATAGGCCTGATTTCATAATGTACAAAAGGGTCCCACCTACTGTTTAAAAGATTCTCTTCTAAGCCACCGCAGTATTCCAATCACAGGTCCTTGTGCCTGCCACCTTAGGACCTCTTCCTCTTTCATCCCTGGGCTGCTCTATTATATTCAGTCTATACTCTCATCCACATGGAATCCCAGAGAGTCAAGCCACTCAGTAAGTTAGGTTAGATAAATAAGGACCTTAAATGTCAAAGCATATGACTAAACCTGATTGATCAAAATGAATATAAAGCTTGATGAATACACTTTATAATATGGTACAGATTATCATTTATTAAAAGAAAAAAAAAAAGGAAAAACTACTCAAAATCCATCCTCCCAACAATATACCTTCTGAGTGGAAAAAGATCTTCTTGCTCATATAGACCAAGTTCCATTATTTTGATGATGAATGTGCTAGCTAGTTTTATATCAACTCCACACAAGCTAGGGTCATCAGAGAGAAAGGAACCTCAATTGAGAAAATGCCTCCATAAGATCTAGCTGTAGGCAAGCTTGTAGGGCATTTTCTTAATTAGTAATCGATGTGGGAGGGCCCAGTCCATTGTAGGTGGTGCCATCCCTGGGCTGGTGGTCCTGGATTCTATAAAAGAGCAAGCTGAACAATCTATGGGGAGCAAGCCAGTAAGCAGCTAATACAGGCATCTGTATTAGCTCCTGCCTCCAGGTTCCTGCCTTGTTTGAGTTCCTGTCCTGACTTCATTCAATGATAGACTATGATGTGGAAGTGTAAGTCAAATAAACCCTTTCGACCCCAAGGTGCTTTTGGTCATGGTGTTTCATCTCAGCAACAGAAACCATAACTAGGGCAATGAAGAAACCAAGGTCTGCAGTGCTTTGATGAAGATGCTTCAGACTCAGTCAATAACAGATCAGAGTCCCAGATAGTTGGAATTTAACTTCTAACTATAGCAGACTGATGCCTTTTAATTCTAACAAATTAAAAGCCATTTTAAGATACTATCTGGCTTCTTAACACATTGTCCCTTTACCTTGTGAGAGAGAATTTACCTGTTCTGTTTGCTTCCATTTCTGTTCCAAAGCATCAAACATAACACGGCACAGTTCTTGTACATCATGCTGTTGCCAAGCTATTTAATATAAAATTTAATTAAAAATAGTATAAGACAGTATACATTGTGTTACTGTTTCAACATAAATACATACATGGACAAGTCTATTTTAAGAAGTTTTAAGAAAATAGGAAGACATATTGCAGCTATGAAAGGACAGTCACAGAAAATAATCAAACCAATGTTGTATAAATAGCATTAGCTTTGTGGTACTGCAATACTTGTTAATTTTTATTGTAAAGAAATGTGTTAGACACCCCACATTAAGGACATTTCTTTCTGCATCAGACAGAAAACAACCAACCAACCAAAATGTAGAGCTACAGAGTCCAGTCCTAATGGATATATCTATGACATGTCTGTAATGACAATTAATGAGAAAAGAGGCCATCATTTTTTGTTTTGTTTTTCAAGACAGTGTCTATGTGGCCCTGGCTCTCCTGCAACTCATTCTGTAGACCAGGCTGGTCTCAAAAATCACAGAGATCCACCTCCCTCTACTGGGATTAAGATGTGTGCCACCACTACACAGCTAAGTAAAAAGGGCACGAATTTTAAAGAGAGCAAGGAGAAGAATATTAGAGGGTTTGGAGGGAGGAAAGAAGACAGAGAAATGATACTATAATCTCAAAAAACAATAAAAAAGAAATAATATTTTTTAAAGTTACAAAGTTAAAAAAAAATGCTCCTTTTTAATAGAGTTTTTTTTTCCAGTATCTTTATTATGTCAAAATATGTTTGGAAAAAAACTATGAAAAATTTTAAACTCATTAAAAATAGAACATATCAAATTTAATTATAAGAGAATCTTAATTGTTAAAATTTATCTCTCAGATATTAAGTAATTAGAAATAAATTACTTTAGCATCCAAACAAAAAGCAAGATGCTTCAGATAAAGATAATACTAGGTGTGACACTATAGTCCAGAAGTCTCTGAACACTAGAAGTCGTATCACTAAAAGAATTATTACCCTCACTGCTATCCCATCCAAAGCTCCTTGTAACATCTGTGGTCTCAATTGCTCTCTTTTTGCTGGTTTGTAACAAAACAAAAAGCCTTTGAAGCTGGTATGGAATGCTCGTCACAGGATCTTCTTCAGAGTCTTCAAATTCCCACCTAGGAGAGGACGAGATCATGTTAATTATGTTAAAGTATCTCATTTCATACTCAATATCAAAACCATCACACAAGATCTTAATTCTAGAGGCAGGCGGATTTCTGAGTTCGAGGCCAGCCNGGTCTACAAAGTGAGTTCTAGGACAGCCAGGGCTACACAGAGAAACCCTGTCTCAAAAAANCAAAAAAAAAAAAAAAAAAAAAAAAGATCTTAATTCTAGGCAATATACAGAATTTGGATATTAATTAAAACTAAGAATATCTAATCAGTCTTTCTCTAATTTATAAATTGTTGTGGTGACCCCCAACCATAAAATTATTTTCATTGCTATTTCATAACTTTAATTTCACTAATATGAATTGTAATGTAACTACTTGATATGTAGGATATCTAATGGTGATCCCTGTGAAAGGGTTGTTTAATCCCCCATCCCCAAGGGGTTGTGACCTACAAGTTAAGAACCACTGATATAGAAAGATGAGATTACCAATTGGTGCCATTCAAGGCTGGGTAATGAGTATACATGGACTTGTGGTACCATTTCCTCATTTTTAAATGTTTCAAATATTCAACTATACATTTTTAAAGAGCTATTAATGAGGTTGTAGAGATGGATCAGTGGTTAAGAGCATTGGCTGTTATTCTAGAGGACCAAAGTTCAATTCCCAGCATCCACATGGCAGCTTATAACTGTATGTAACGTATGTTTCAGTGAATCTGACTTCCTCATACAGACATACATGCAGGCCAAACTCCAATGCACATAAAATTTAAAAAGCTATTAAGTAAATAAAATAATCCCAGTAGCATTTTATTCTCATAAATTTGTAAGTGATCATCTAGACCTAGCTACAGGGACTCCCAGATACAAAACTTAGGATCATATATGGCAGAGAAGAGACTGGATAACCCCAGTTGGTTACTATACTCTGGAGTTCTTAAGGTTTAAGTTAAACATTTAACAAAACAAAATGCAAACCCCCAAACATTAAGAATACTATTAATGGTGTCCTGTCTAAAACTGGCAATGATAAGATCACTCCACTACTCTCTATTTCTTTTTTAGTTTCAAAAGAGGCTAACTATTAAGTTTCCTACTTTCCAGTTTATGAATGGTTTTGCTTTGACTCCATCCCTCTGTCAGGTGTTCACTGTTCCTTATATTAGGACTAAGAGGTTGCACCTGTATGGCTCTGCCCCCTCTTACCCATGGGCAAACCCTTCAGCCTCTGACTCACTTTTCTTCTCTGAGACCACATGGGCTTTACCTTCCTCTATACTCAGCCACTAGCTCTCCTGTAAGCTATCCTTATGGAAGGTTTTACAATTGAAATTATAGGAACTCAAAATTCTATTACAACCTTAAAAGGTTATACATTTTGCGATTTCATAGGTTATATAGTCAGACATTTTGTTGACACATTCAATTCTTCCCATTCTTTTACTACTAAAACGGTTGCCAGAGTGTCATCTCAGGTTTTCACTCAGAAACACCCACAACAACTGCCATTCTGACCTCATGCATCCCAGCTCAGCTTAATCACGGGCCCTCGAAAGGACTTCTTTCAAATCATTCTTTGAACCTGCATTACATAAGCTTTCTTAATAATTCATAGAATGTATCACAAGCCTTCAAGTCAACAATGAAGAGTCTATGTGGGCCATACACAAAGGATGAATGTGCAACTTCATCTTTCACTGTGGTGCTGCTCCTGTGCAGTCCAGAGAGGGTCCTAGGTTTATCTACACACAGGTATTAGTGCTCTCAGGCTTGGTTCTACTGTCACTGCTGTAAACTTCTATCTATAACCTCAATGTCAAAAGTCCACCTCATTGAATCTGTGCTTTAACCCTTATCCCTTCTCACAGTGGATTTCCATGGCCCTCAAACACTTCTGTACTTACAGTTCTTGGGTTCCCATGAAGGTTGCTCTCATGGCTGTTTCCCTTCCTTACTGTCTAAAGCTATGACCCTTCTCAACATTTCCTCCAGAAGTTACTCTCTCTACTTCGCTTTATTATCTCTCTTGGCATACTGGGCTTGTAAAATGAACTTATTTATATAGGTTCTCTACAGAAGATCTTAAGGGGGAATTCAAGTTTTATTAACGCTGTGAATTCTGTGTCAGACAGAACTCATGGTAATGCAGTCAGTGTCCAAGGAATGCTTGCTACCCAATAGCCTGCTCTACAGAGCTGCAAATTTGCAGGCTACCTTCAGAGTTTCAGAACACACAGTTAAACAAGCACCTAGGATGCCAGGCAGATTTGTGCCAGCAGGCAATCATCTTGGAGTACTTAAATCTTCCCAGCAGGTTCTAGCCCATCCTGGCCATTGTGCTCATCTAGGGGCCTCTGCAACCCACCTGAATCACTGCCAACAGCTATAGCACAGGGACAACAGCAATTGCATCCTGGCACCTATAGTATGGCCTCAGCAGTATCTGTGTATTTAGTAACTGATTTTACCAAATGGTGATAACAACAGCAACAACAACAAAGAATTCACAGCTATTCTGAGAAGTTGGTGAGCATATAAAAGTGCTCTCAACAGTCCTAACACATTATTTAGGGAACACTAACTACTATTCACTATGACATCTAGAAGTTTCCATATAATGTCCTCTAACTTGTCAACCTGGCCCAAACACACCTATTTCATGACCTATTTCAAGCTCTATTTATTTCACTAAGCCTAATATCTATTTCACTATTTCTCCATGTTTCACTAATATCTCTCCTCTTTCAGCTCTTGGCACTTAGCTGACCCCAAATGTTAAATGTGAGATAAATTCTTTCACAACACACAGGTAGTTATTATAGACAGATTATAAATTACTTGAAAACAAAGATCTTACTTTTCCTACATCTCTATCCTCCCAAGAACCTAGAATATAATTATTGCTAGGCAACAAATGATAATGAATTAAAAGTGTCTGCTTCTACAAGCAAATCCAGAGAACAAGTTTACAAGTGAATATATGGGTGAGAACACAAGCAATACAACCAATACCATTACAACTTTTAAAGAGAATTCAAATACATACTTAGATTATTTCAAAGTCGTTAGTCAATCAAAAGGAAGAAAAAAAGGGAAAAAGAATCAGTTTACTTAAGACTTTAAAAGTCTAATTTGCTGGGCACAGTGGCACATGCCTATAATCCCAGCATTTGGGTAGGTGGATTTCTGTAAGTTCAAGACCAGCATGATCTACAGCGTGAGTACTAAGACAGCCAGGGCTACCCAGAGAAACCCTGTTTGGAAAACAAAACAAAACAAAGCACTCCCTAAGTTACAGATACTTACTAAGCAAAAGTACATGAACTATAAGAAAATATTCATAAAATGGCTTGAACTTCTTCCATAAGGCATTTAAGTAGATCATATACTTCCATAAAGTATATGATCATATACTTCCATAAAATATATGATCTAGTCTTAGAAATACACATACACATTTAACAAACAAGCTATGTTGTATTTTAATTAGAGAGTTTATGAGTTCAAAAAAAAAAAAAAACACTGAATTCTTAAATTTAGAGGGAAGAAAATCAATGCATATGTTCTGGATTCTCTCAAAATCAGACACTCCTTTCCCTATAAAGGCAGTAAAATTATGAATGGGGACATTCAATAATTCGATCCTTTTCTATCAGATCATTTATGATTCTTCCTCCCCATTGCTTTTATGTCGGTCTTTCGGAAGTCTCTTGTTCATATATAACATACAAGAAGTCAGCTTATAAAGTAAGAAATATCCCAAAATTACAAGTAAATCTATGAAGGTAAATTTAATTTAGTATTTAAAAACTGTACTTTTATTCTCACTTTCACTTATAGAACATTTTTCAAATACTCACTTATATAATGCATTCCTAAATTCAGGAGTCATAAAAAGTGTTTGCAAAAGGCTATTCAAATAGCATGTCATCGCCTGGTTTACTAATCCCACATAACCTTTAAAGAGAAAATACAAATATAGAGAGATCAGCACTTGAACTAAAACACTACCAAAAAAAAAAAAAAAAAAAAAAAAAAAAAAAAAANAAAAAAAAAAAAAAAAAAAAAAAAAAAAAAAAAAAAAAAAAGATAACAGAGGACAAGACTGCTTAGTTGGAAATTATTTGTTTTTTTCAATACCACTTAAGAAAGTTCTCTTCTGCAGTATGCATTAAGTAAACTTTGTTTCTCTCTTCTATAGTATGTATTAGGTAAACTTTCTCAACAAAAGTCAGGACACTTTGTTACCAAGATACAAATAGATATTATACGGTACTTAACAAGATTATTAAGAATAACACATGTACTACACTAGGTTATATTAGAGTGTAAATAATCTTATTCTCTAAGTCTAAACACCAATAATTAAGATGGAAATGTATAAGCATTTTCACTTTAAACATCATCTATAACACAGGGAGACCCAACTAGCCCAACTGCCTAATTGCCTCCCTACCCACAATCCCCATCACCAACCCTGTGAATCAAATTATATTTGATTTGCAATACTAACACAGGGAGCAAACTCTGATCCCGTGCTTATGTATTTTTTTAAAAAAGTATTATCCATTTTCTTAAAAGCATATTTCATGAGGTAAGATAAAAATAAGCAAAATAACTAAAAGTAGTTACTACATGGAGTACTGTCAATGCCTTTTAATTTTATAATGTGACAAATGGCATGTTTTATTTGCACAAAAATAACAACACTTCTAAAAGCCATTATCCTAATTTCAATGAATTCACAAGATAGGGAGTTGAACCTAATACCCAGCATTCTATAAGTGTCTCATATAAAGGACTTAGCTGTCAGAACAAATATCAAACTATTTCAAGAATCTTGATTTGTTAAAGCTGGAACTTTTTCAAAGTATCCCAATAATCTCAGAACGATCTTCAAAGTACTTATTTAAAACAAGATGAACAATTTTCTGTCCTGACTCAGAGCAGTCCCACTAGCATTTTAGGAAGTAAACCTTGAAATTGACATTTTAAGCAATCATTTCTCCATGACTTTTAAAGAAATAAATCCTTGTGACTTTACAATTTTGCTATGTGCTATACTTTGAAATAATTCTGCATCCTCTTTTATTCTGGGTGGTATGCATCCAAAATCCACTGACAGAAGTTATAAACCAAAGACCATAGTCCCTTTTGCTATTTCCAGAGTAAATAAACTCCATAGTGATTAGATATGAGAAAATCATTCTAAGTTCTAATTACAAAATATAATATAATACTACAGGTCAAATTAAAGCAAAGTCTGGAATATACATCTATGGAATATACATCTATGGAATATACATCTATGGCTTTACTGTTGAGATAGGTGTTGTATGCGATATTTAAAATCTTTTTCGAATTTTTAAGAAGATTCAAAAATCATGTTTAGCATTAACTAGCTGTACAAAAGACATTTCTGTACTTGTTTTTATTTCTTTCAACATGGACAAATACTACCTTATAAAAAAGGTTTGTTATAAGATGAAGACATGACATGGATCTAGATTATATTCATAAGGTAATTAACCAATTGTATACATGAAACCTTCATATAAGCTATAGCCTAGTAAGATGAAATAAAATTTTAATTATCTAGGGCTGGAGTGAGGGCTCAGCAGTTAAGATCACTGGCTGTTCTTCCAGAGGACCCATGTGGAAGCTCACAACTGTCTGTAACTCTAGTCCTAGGGGATTAGACAACCTCTCCTGCCCTCAGTGGGTAATGTACACATATCGTGTACAGATACACATTATCAAACACCTATACACAACAATAAAAAACTTTAATGTAATCTAGGCTTAATCATATTCAGAAAAAAAACTCTAACAGGTTTTAAAAAAAGATTTGTTTCTTTTCATTTTATTTGTATATGTTTTGACTGCATGTGTACATATGTATACATACCACATGTGTGCCTGTGGAGGTCAGATGAGGTCATCGGATCTCCTAAATGGAGCCACAGATGATTGTGAGCCCCCACATGAGTGGTGAAAACCTAATTTACTTCAATCATAACAATTAAACTAAAAAATATAATAGGCCCAATAAAATAAATGTGTTCTGTCTGCTTCATGGAAGCATATTCCCTCACAGCCCATCTTAATCTAAAAAAGGGAAAAGAAGACTTCATTTCCAGAGAAGCTGACTTTGGGAATGTCAGAATGCACTCTTGACAGAAAGTAACCAAAATAACTTTTCTTCAGAACACAAGATCCATTATTTTTTAGTTTGCAGATAAATAAAGGTAGAAACAATGCAGTTAAGAGAGCAAGTGGCTGAGGGAAGAAATGGTACACCGTCTAGCAGTGCTGACTCTGCTGTTGCTAGCCAGTCATCTTACTCTGGATCTCAGTTCCTACTGATGAAATGAAGAAATTCAATTAGGCCTGAACTTGCTAAGATTATGACTGTATGGAACACAACAACACATAGGTCTTACCAGTTTCTGACTTGCTCAAAATTGATGAATAGGAGTAGCTCTGGCTGACATAATCATTGGTAGAGGCCACAGAACCTTCTCTTGGAAGTGGACCTATGAACCTGTCATGTACGCTGTCATCCACGTTATTGGAGTCCTCCTAAAAGGCAGCACAACCAGTATTTACTGAGAAAAAGTTGAAGCATGCTAAGACTGCTTCTAACAGGCACTCAAGGAAAGTGTGTCCTGGGTTTCCTGCAGGCAGCTCTGAAAGATGTCTCACTCAGAGGACTAGGCAATACTCAGAAGACTGGCTCCTTCCAAAGAACTTAATTTTGTAGATTCCTTTAAAGCCCTCCTTCAAATGTTTTAGATGTACTACTCTGAAGTCCTGAGTGAGCACGTCATAGTCACTTTTAAAGCTTAGGCCTAGAAGCTGAGGCCGTTCAGGAGCTATTGGATGGAATGGAGAGCTGCTCAGCCTCTAATGAGAAACTTCCTGTTAATATGTAATACTGAAAAGGGTTAAAGGGCACAAACCAGCATAAGCAGTGATGTGAGGCAAGGACGGTGACTAAGCAACTGAAGCTGCAACTCTAACCCTGAGACTCTGGAGCTCTGCTGTAATAGCTAATTCCAATTTCAGAGTCACCTAAAACCAATCAAAACCCTGTGATGCCACAAAACAAAAGATGAGCTTCAGGGTGCCCGAGAGTGCTGCTTCAGCATGAACACACTGCTCATCACCATCTCCGGCTCAAAGGGACAGCTCTATTCACATTTCTAACTGAAGGCCATTAAACAGAACAACTTGTTCTAAGCAAATTGTAGTGAAGAGAAAGGCTCTGAAAAAAAAAAAAATCCATATTCTCTGACCTTAGTTTTTCAGTCTGTAACACCTACGCAAATCAGACCAGGCTTTTAAAATTTTTCACATCTACATCCTCTGGAACTTATATAACCATCAAACAAGATTTACTTACCATAGTGGGTTTTTGTTTTGCTTTGAGATTTTATTTTTTAATTTTGTGTGTATGAGTATTTGCCTGCATATATGTCTGTGCACTATATGCATGCAGTACCTGAAAAGGCCAGAAGAGAGTATTGAATCTTCTGGGACTGGAATCACAGTTGTGGGCTGCCATGTGTGTGCTAGGTAGGAATCAAACCTCATTCTTTACAAAAACAGCCAGTGCTCTTAATCTCTGAGCCATCTCTCCAGCACCCACAGTAGTTTAAAAAGAAATAGTATCTCGAATGTATAGTGCTTTTACTTCTATTTGCACATCTCTTCAAAAGTCAAAACTCTGGAAAAATGCCCTTCCAATTGGGAGTCAGTGGGCTCAACAGGAATGCCTGTTCAAATAAGTGAACTGTGGTGAGTAAATCAATGAAAGCACCTGATTGACATGGGGATGGGGGTATCTGGAGAATATGAATGGAAATGGTCTCCCAAAAGAACTAATGAGTTTTATAATGAGCCAGAGAAAAGGCAATGGGATGACAAGTCTGCATGGTATTCTAACCTGAGCCTCCCCATCCTTGGCATAGCAGTAGTTCCAGTGAGGCAACAAACTAAATGTAACAATGGTGCTGTGGAGGCTCATGCCATCACATTCAACTATCATTATCACGCAATTGTATATCCCTTCTTCCTTCGGAAAACTGAATTCCTAGTGCACAAAAATTATGTCTTTCTAAATAGCTTACCAGCAACATCTGAGGCGGTTCACCATCTTTATCTGTCAAATGCAGAAAGTTCTTCTTTCCTGGCTCAAAATTAGCATCAAGAAGAGACTTGTCACTGGTGTGATCCAGTGGTGCCTATGGGTACAAATAATGTTAAGAGTATATATAAAAATATGATAATAAAACACCAAATACATACATATTTACATGCAAATATTTCAGTAATGATTTGGCTAAATTTCTTTTCAGCTAGATTTTGAATGAACCCCTCTATCAAGAGCTGAATTGTTAAGCTCAATTGACAGTATATGCTGTGAGCATCCCAGAGGCTCACACTCCCCATCATCTAAAACTCCAAACAAAGAAAAGGCTAAGGGACTGATGTTAAGCAGACTGTGTACCAAAAATCAATACTGCTTGTATATGTACATAGATTTCTTTTTCTAAAATGTATGCACTGCAATAGATTTTCATAAAAACTAGAAAAAGTTTATATAACTACTGAATAATCTTCCAATCTCCAAGAACGTCAAAAGTTTTTATTTTTCGTTTTTTGATTTTAAAAATCTAGCAATAGCACAGAAAAAAGAATACTATGAACATACCAGAAATTCTGAGAAATTAAAAAATAAGGTAGAAAACAGTTATGACTTTTGAAAAAAGCAAATCTAGAAAAACCCTAGAGCTCAAAGTACCTACAGTTCAAAGTGCCTCTAGGAGACTTATGGAGATAAAGGTGGTAGGAAACACTAGGCAAAGGTCAAGAGCGGAGGCCAGGGAACTCAGGCCAACAAATGAAAAAAGGAGTTCTGGTCAGGTCAGCCCCTCCTTTTCCTCCTTGGACTAAGCAGTGGACATCAGAATTTATTCTCTCTCTGGATACTATAGCCACCGAGGTAGAGAGCAGAACCATGCAACCAGATGCTGGTCACCTCTCAAGCCCAGGCAGATGGGCTGACATCAGCATGTCCCATCCTTCTAATATGAAAATGGAAATGGAATACTGCACAATTAATCAGCCTCCATGCAGATTCTTGACTACAAAGATCTCCGAGTAAAACAAGAATCACTAAGCCTTTGGGGAGATGCTGCAGTATAGAAATGAGACAACACAAAAAATGAAGCAGAAACATCACAAAGGAAGCAAGCAGTTACTACAACAGAAACTGATACATAAAACAAACTCACACATCTGAGACTGTATACATCAGAAATACCTTTGAGCTTGAGAGTTAAAATGCAGTTACACAAATAAAAGGAAATAAAAGTGATTTTATTCATAATTTTTATTAAAATAAACTTCCAGTAAACATGGAAATTTTTCTTTAGTTGATATGTATAATAGTCACCCTTTTATGAATACAAAACTGATGACCTGATATTATGTAAATTTTAGGACAATTGGTGACTCTAGAACCAAGGCAAGGGAAGAAGAACCAGTCACTGTGTCTATACTTAGCCACTACGGTTTTGATAACCACGTAACGGAAATTTTAATGTCCAAGCTTTCATTTTATCACCACTAACAACAGCAGTAATCACAGCTATGACATTATTATTAGCAGCTTAAGCAAATGCTCTAAGTCTGAGGGTTTACCGTATCAGCAGTATTGACTCCATTTCCCCATGTCAAATCAAAGGTTCCATTTATGTAGCCTACTTTGTTGGCCACATCTTCAAAGAGCTTTCGGACTGGGGTAGACGCTGGTAAATTTAATGTGATCCTTTCACTCACTGTCTTCGAGTTAGTAGTGTCTTGTATTATACATAAGACTCTAGGTTCTTCAGCAGCATTTTCTATCTGAAATTTTTAAAAAGTTTCAATTATTCTTAAAAGAAACACAAGTATAATTAACCATAAAATTTTATGATCAGCGTAAAGAACCCATAAGACAGTATTTTCTCTGTATTGTTTTACTCTGTTTGAAATACATCCCAATAGATCATGTCAAACATAAGCACCATGATTGCTTTGGGGGAAGTAGGCATTCCTGTGGGTATCTGCTTTTACCTTTTAAAGTTATAAAGCAATAGAGCCAAGAAGCCATGAAAACTTAAAGTTAAAAATTACAAAATTTAGGGCTAAAGCAATGACTCAGGTTGAGAGAGCTTGTTGCTCTTCTAAAGGACCTGGATTTAGTTCTCAGTACTTGTGCCGAGCAGTTCACAAGCACTTCTAACTCAGCTCCAGATCCAATGCTCTCTTCTGGCCTCCACAGGCACCAAGCATTTTGGTGGTGTACAGACACATGGTGGCAAAATACTCAGACATGTAAAAAATTCTCAATTAACAAATTTGGCCTTTAAAAATATATCACTACCAAGTCTTTTCAGTTATTAACCTGGAAACTGAATTATAAATTTTCCTTCCTTCTTTTTATCAGTAAATATCAAGACAATTTAAAAAAAAAAAAATCCGTCTCAGCTGGGCGGTGGTGGCGCACGCCTTTAATCCCAGCACTTGGGAGGCAGAGGCAGGTGGATTTCTGAGTTTGAGGCCAGCCTGGTCTACAAAGTGAGTTCCAGGACAGCCAGGGCTACACAGAGAAACCCTGTCTCAAAAAACAAAAACAAAACAAAACAAACAAACAAAACAAAACAACCAACCAACCAACCAACCAAAAAAAAATCCGTCTCAAAAACACAAGTATGCCCTATACCGACTTTCTTTTCCATTTCCCATGGTACTAGCAGTTAAATCAATGGTGTCTCAACACACCAGATGCTTGAGTAGAAGAAATTCCCTCTTCCTCATCTCATGGCAACCTCAACATGAGTCACCTATATCTATCCAGCTTCTGAAACCAGAGCCAAGCTGAGCGTCTACCAGTTCCAGCTTTCCTCTTTACCTGCCACTAGCACCAAACAGTGTCTAGTCTACTTAGGTATCCCTTGTTGCTCTGTTCTCATGCTATAATCAGAGCATCTTCTATCAAAATTATGGCAACACCTCCCCTTCCCTTCCTGAGTAGTTTACTTGGAACACTAGCTCTGGTGCTGCATCTCTTGCTTTCCCTGGAGGAGCTGTGGCATCCTTGTGAAAGGCTCTTCAGAAACACGCCTTTTACACCCTGGGGTTCTAGCCAAGCATCTTGTCTTCTCCTCTCCTCTTCTTGTCCCATCTTCTCTTCTCCCATTCTCACCTCTCCTCACTGTGTGGTACTGCAGACTGAATTTAGAGTCTCTGTATGTTAGCCAATACTCTAGCTCTTAGTTAAAGTCCCATTTACAAGAATTCCTCGTCTGTAACAGGATCAACTTCAATCATTTGCGTCCTTATTATCCAATTTAAAATTAGAATTAGTATCAGTGACGAATACTGAAAACAGGATAGCCACAAAGTTTATGCAGGTGAAGTAAAGTAAAATCACTGTAATCATTGTTTCTGCAATGTCAATTTTGGACTTGTAAGGGATTGTGTGAATTAAGGTTAATCCTATTAGACTGGAATAGAAATACATCTCTATAAAACAGATTGGCTAGCATTTCATTTCAGACAAATAAAAATTTTAATTACTAACAATAACAAAAATGAAAATAAAAAATAACCTCTATAAAAATTGACTACAACAAAAGGATATTATTAATATACCCATGAAACGGAGGAAAAGCCTTCAACTCTGTATTTAAAGTGGACATTAACATACAGAATGGATTAGATTACACACTTGAAACCAAAACTAATAAACATAAGCCAGACTTTTAAAAAAAATCTGGTCTGTAGTAAAAGAACTCAAAATGATTTCAACTATTGAACTTTTTGTTTGTTTGTTTTGTTTATGGCTTTTTGTTTGTTTTGAGACAGAATCTATTAACATCCTAAGCCAGGCTGGTCTTGAACTTTCTTGCCTCAGCCTTCTCAGTGCTGGTATTAAAGGCATGATCTACCATGCCCAGCAAGTATCTGCTTTCATAATTCTAATATATGTTAGAAGAATATGATATGGAAGATGCTATAGCATAGTATACTAACAGTGGTATTGTGGCAATATCACGGGGCTATGCATTCCTAGCTCCCAACTTCCTTAACATGTGTGAGAGTAAAGTATAAAAAAAATCTAGATTCTTCTCCTTCTACCTGAACAGACAGTGAAGTTACTATAATAGACCCCATGTGAAGAGCAACTGTGTAAACATAAAATTTAATTTTATCTGTTCCTTTTACTTTTAATGGCAATAATTATTTTATATATATACTGCCCTTTACAAAACTGTGAAGCCTGGGTATGGTGGTGCCTACCTTTAATCCCAGCAAGTAATAGACAGAGATGGGCAGGTTTGAGTTTAAGGTAGCCTGGTCTACAAAGAATGTTCCATGTCAGCCAGAGCTGAACCTTGTCACTAAATAAAATAAATACATAAATAAATGCAAGAATATAAAAAAAAAAGACAGAAATGATTTATAATTCTACATCTCAAAAGAAACCTAGTAACATTTTGTTGAACAACTTTCCAGTGTTTTTCCTATGCACATACACAGGCTTCTCAGATACAGACATGCTATTTTGCAATTCTTTACTTATAAATATATATCATCCAATTCTTTTTCTATCAGACTTTATCATTTTAAGCTGGAAAATATTATTAGTGCATAGATTAATACTATTTTATCATTCTATGTTACTGATTCCTAGATCGGAACTTTTTGGGGGTGGGGTGGTGGGAGCAGTGTTGAGGACTGAGCCAGAGCATTGGGCATGCTACTGAACTACACCCCAGCCCACACACTTTTAAAAACAATTATGTGATAGAGCTTTGTACCCACTCTGTTCTCTAAAATCTCCATGCCTACCATGTTTTACTCTTGAATTTAATTCCAGTATAATTTAAATAAATACAATGTTCTTTAAAAGTCTAAACTAGCCCTTTATAAACTATTACTTTATTTTATACCCAATTATCTGGTTTTTCTTTACCTCACCTATAATTAAATTTAGTATGTGGCTATCAACCATACATTTCACCTAACTTTAAAATCCCTGTAAAATTTTTTCTTTTCCTCACCTCCAATTTGGAAACTGGTTTAAAAAAATATTCCCCATTGGAAGGTATTATAAATAAGTCATTGTAATTTCATAATAAACATCTTTTCAAGAGCAAAACCCCTCTACAGTATCAACTTAATAATTTTCTAAAACATTAAATTTCAAAAGATTTGAGACAACTGGGATAGATAGCTATTCTTTGAAGCTCCACTGCAGAATGGTGGTACCCAAAGAAAAAGGTAGTATTATCTTCAGGTGAATTACTATTCTTTTTCCTTTTCCCCACTTTTCATGAACTTGAGTTGGCTATGTTTAGGTCCATCAGATTGTGTGATACTATGCTACTTAAAGTTGGGCCTTAAGAAACCAATAGCCTCCACTATGCATCTTGAAGCCTCCCCTTCTTTAAACCACCCCACATATAAGAGATCCAATTAGCCGGGCAGTGGTGGCACATGCCTTTAATCCCAGCACTTGGGAGGCAGAGGCAGGCAGATTTCTGAGTTCGAGGCCAGCCTGGTCTACAAAGTGAGTTCCAGGACTGCCAGGGCTACACAGAGAAACCCTGTCTCGAAAAACAAAAAACAAAACAAAACAAAAAAAAGAGTCCAATTACACCAGCATTAGCTTGCTATGTGGAAGCCCTAGCAGTCTACATGGGCAAAAGTAGCCGCTGAGTGGAAGCACTGAGGTGGATGTGTGACACGTGAGAATAGCATTCTTGGACTTTCCATTCAAAGCCAAGCACCAGCTAAATGGAGCCAAAGCAAGATGCCTCAAGGAACAAAGCTCAACTGCTGAGTCTTTGCACAAACTTCATCCCACACAATCCTGAGTAAATAAATTAAGTGAGTGGGAACACATCTGAGCACAGATCATGCTTTAAAGTAGGGAGCAAGTGTTAGTCCAAAGAGTTCTAAGAACAAGATGAGAGAAAGCTATAAAGTTTTAAAAGCCTACTAAAGGTTCTATTTAAGAAGACAAATGCACTTAGGATAAGGTATTAGAAGAACAAAGTTACCCACATAGAAAAACTATGAGGACAATCAAATCTATTTATTTTACACACACACACACACACACACATACACACACACACACACACACGCATGCACGCACGCCATCCTAAGCACTGCATGTGGAAGATGTCTGCTTGTGTCTAAACTCACTGCACAAGTAGCTGATTTTTCAGCACAATGGAAAGAAATCCTCAAAAAATAACTAATAGAATCTTGAATCGAAAAAGTAACCACATTAGGATAATCACAGAGCAGATAGTGTTTTCTTCCAGAAACTGCTCTGCTACTAGAAAACAGAAGTAGCTGACAAGGGAAATCCCAAGTACACCCTGAATGTATAACGTTCTCAAATCATCTTTTTTAAAAAAAACATTCTTAACAGTCAAACTTTAAGAGGCTACTGCTGTCAACATTGCGATTTTTCTAACGACGATGACAACAACATCCCCAAGCTTTGCTAGGGCTTACAACACTGTAATTCTAAGAACTCAAGAGGCTGGGGCTGGTGAGATGGCTCAGTGGGTAAGAGCACCCGACTGCTCTTCCGAAGGTCCGGAGTTCAAATCCCAGCAACCATGGTGGCTCATAACCATCCATAACAAGATCTGACTCCCTCTTCTGGAGTGTCTGAAGACAGTTACAGTGTACTTACATATAATAAATGAATAAATCTTTAAAAAAAAAAAAAAAGAAAAAAGAAAGAACTCAAGAGGCTGAGGCAAGAAGATTCCAAGTTCAAGACCTGTCAGGCAACTTAGTGAGGCTGACTCAGAATAAAAAAAACTAAAAAGAGACTAGAGACATGGCTTAGTGCTGGGCTTGCCTAGCAGGTATGAGGTGTGAAGTCCTACACTTAATCCCCAATACCTCAAAAGCAACAACAAAACCCTGACAACAAAACAGTTCTTAGATGTTTTTATTTTTTTTATTTAAAAATACAGAGATATATAGTTGATGGCATATGTTCAATGTCATTAGATGTAGAAAATAACAAAACTCAAAGCTATCAACATTTGATTTTTCTGAGAGAAAAACGTTAGACTTAAATCACTGTGAAGGGTGGTCGTCGTCTTCTTTCTTTCTTTCTTTCTTTCTTTCTTTCTTTCTTTCTTTCTTTCTTTCTTTCTTTCTTTCCTTCCTTCCTTCCTTCCTTCCTTCCTTCCTTCCTNTTCCTTCCTTCCTTCCTTCCCTTCTTCTTCTTCTTCTTCTTCTTCTTCTTCTTCTTCTTCTTCTTCTTCTTCTTCTTCTTCTTCTTCTTCTTCTTCTTCGGCATTTATTATATTTGTATATACCTGTGTAGTTTATACGCTGTGTGTGTGTATGTGTGTGTGTGCGCGTGCGCATGCATGCTTGCGTGTGTATATGTGCATGCATGTGCAGCTGTGTCTTCACATGTGCTTGCTCTAACTTGGCTTTGGATGACTTCCTGCATTGGTGAAGGGTCTTCTTTACTTACACATTCAACCATCTTTCTGTTTTCTCTCCAGGCTTTCTTCCTTCAATAATGTTAGAACTAAGCAAATATGGTTACAAACTTATGTACATGCAAAGTCCATTTCTCTACTTCTGGGCAAAAGCTGCCATAAGGTAAGATAGCCAGTCTTGGGTATTTGCTGTGGCTAGTCATTGTTCATAAATACTACACTGCTACAGATTATTATTGAGTATAAATATTTTTGCTAACTGAAATTTATATAATTCTTGGTCTTGTTTAGAGTATTCAATTTAAGCAATAAATCTTGGTCTGCTGACTAATGAAGATCTTGATTTACATTAAAAATTATTTTAAGATTCTCTTTATACTCCATTCAAACCCCTAACATACTCAAGTAATCTGTTTTCTAAGTGGTCACTTACAACAACACTTGGGACACATGGAAACACAAAGAAACAGCTTGAGGGGAAAAGTAGATGTGGAGGAATGAAGGAGAGAGAGGTATGAACTACTGGTTAGAGTGTAGTGCACAGGGAAGTTTGGGCTTATTAGAGCCACAGGGGATCAAGAAGATAACACTTGTATCTAATTCTTCAATAAGACTTCTAGATATAGGGCCTGTGAGATGGCTCAGTGTGTAAGACATTTGCTGTCAAGCTGAAGACCTGAACTTAATTCCTGGAGTCTATATGATGGAAGCAGAGAATGGAGTTCCCTAACAAGCTGTCCTTTGACCTTTACATGCAGTAGCAAGCAACCCCCCCATAAATACATAAATAAATAAATAAAATCAAAAGTTTATAAGCAGTAATTTTGTAAGTAATTTATTTAATCTCTAGTACTATTTAGTGCAAAAATAAAAATATCTGTAACAACAGGCAAATACTACATCCAAATGCAAAACTAAGGGCTCTACCATTTTCTTTCAGTTCTTCCTTATTCACTTGTTAAATACAAAGGACTGTACAGATGTAAAATTCATTTAAGATGACTTGTATGCTACTAAAACTGCTTAGGAGTAAAGTAGCCAGATAAGCAGAAAACTTAAGACATGCTTTGCTATGGAACAAAGCACAAGCATGCTGTTACTTGCTCTGTTGACTATCGCACTAAAGCAGTGACACCAGCAAGCTACCTGTAAAAATTTCTTCTTCATTTCATCAAAGATATTTTGTCTGCATCTCCAAAACACATCCTATAGCATATAAAAACAAAATGAATTATTTCCATAAAATAAAGGCACAATAAAAGCAAAATATGTTCTGTTATAAGACACAATTACAAAATTAAAGGCCATCTAGAATTTCACTTATAATTTATATTGCAATTTTAATGCTGGATCAGTCTTGTATATATTCTGAAAACCTATGGTACAGTGAGGACATGAACTGGCATATTTTAACAAAAGGCACCTTTAAAATAAGCTTATTATAGGTACAATTTTTTTCAACAACTATGAAAGCAGACACACATTTATATGCAAGAAGAAATAAGTTACTGTTAATTACCAAGAAGCAATTTCTTGAAACCCTGAGTCTACAATATCCATGCTTCTTCTACACACATTTATCTCTTGCCTCCTCCTTTGCTTAATATGGAGAACATACTGAATGAAAGGTCATTTTGCCTTTACAATAGAATTCTAGTAGCAGTAATCTTTCTTCAAACAGTGACTTCAGGGCAGAAGGGTCAGAAGTTCATGGTATCTTCAGCTACATAATTAGTTCAAGAACAGTCTGGACTACAAGAGTTTTTTAAAAAGGGCAATTCTAAAATAACAATCATTAGCGAATTCATTATATGTTCTACCAAAACCTTTTCTATTCTACAGTGACTCAGTTTCTACCCAACATGATCATTCTGTTTGGCACAATTTGAATCGTGCTTCTTATCTTTCAACACCCACTTTCCTGTGCCAGAACAGTTAGTTTGAGAATTTCAGTCTGGTTCAGAATGTTGACTATATCTTTCACAAAATAATACTGCCCTGCAACCAGCTGTTAAAGCTGCACTAGTGGCCTAGAATGTAACAGTGAACAAAGCTTAGCCCTTGGAGCAGTCAATCATACAGTGGAAAGCAGGCCACTAACAATCCTGAGCAGTCTGGTACCCACCACTCTCTGTCCATGGTACCTAGACTGCTTTTCCATTGGTAGCCTTACATTTTTGGCCCAAGTTTCACTGTGGCAGTTTCAAAACATGTTCACCAATTCTTTGGCATAACTCTTAGCTAACATAGGAATCTAGTGCCATACTCTTTACATATATGGATGGGCCTCAGTGACTTCTATGCTATAGAACATGACTTCCAAGGTTGAGTTAGAAAGGACTTTAGCTTCTTGGCTCTATAAGCCTTTATAGTTGCAGCTTGTAGGTTGGAAGGAAACTAAATAGCCAAATGAAAAGGCCATGTGCAGACATGCTACTCCTAGCCTCAGAGAGATCCCAGCTGACACCAGCATTGACATCACAGTCTGAGGACCCCTTCAGATGCTTCCAGGCCTAACCTTGCCTGGTTGATGCCACTCAACAGAAAAATAAGTTGCTGCTGCCTGTCTTGCCTGGGCTGTTATTCTGTGAGGAAGAAGTGTGAACCAGTAGTCACATAGCTGAAGATAATCAGAACAGCTCATCTCTCCCCCTCTTAAAATTATAATCTTCCTGCTACCCCTCATCTCCTTTCCTCTTAAGTCTCTCCATAGTTCCTGTAGCTACCTGATCAGCAGTTAATACCTATTGTCTTCAGCTCCAAAAATCTTCTACTTTGAGGCAAGACAAAATACACAGGATTCCCCTGGCCTCGCAATTTAACTTAAAAACTAGATGTGCCACTGAAATTGGTACTCATTGCTCAATCTTGGTCAGAAAGTTCTTTATGAGAAATGAAATACAAAATAAAAAAAAAAATCTATAAACAACAGTAGCATATGGCACCAAGTTCAAAGCCAGTCTAATTTACATAATGAGTTCCAGGGCAGCCTGTACTATATAAGACCACCCTGTCTCAAAAAATGTCTTATATTTTAAATGAACTCAATAGATGGAAGAACTAAATATAAGAGCTAAAACTATAGACTATCTAGAACCAGATATATCTGGGAATTAGGTAGATGAAAGATACATTTTTCAGCCAATATGATTGTGTCTTTAATCGGAGTACGCAGGGAAGCTGAGGCAGGTTGATCTTTGTGAGCTCTAAGCCAATCTGATCTATATAGAGTTTCAGGACAAACAGGGCTACATAATAAGATACTGTCTTAAAACAATAAAATTAAATTAGCTTTTTGGTGAATGGTTCAAGGATAAGTAGCCATGTACAGAAGGGGAAAATACATACAAATTTAAAGCATATCTTATGTCCTATATGAAAACACGCCCATTTCAGGTATATTAAAGACCTAAATAGCAACGCCAAAGTCCTAAATCCTTAAGAAATCTTACAGAATATCTTTAAATTTTTAAGCTTAGGAAAAAAACACAAAAATGAAGAGAAAAAGATAGTTAATGGTAATTAAAACTGAAGACATGTAGTGTTAACAAAACAGGGCAAAAAGATAAAAGTTGGAAAAGAATATTTACAGTAAAGCCAACTAAAAACCCTGCTACCTGAGCCATAACCAACAAGAACACAGCAAAGGACAGGATAGTTCACAAAGAAATGCTGAAATGTGTAAAATTATTGATCAGCAAAAAAGAAACACTCGAAAAACCAAGACTTTTCACTCTTAGTGTGAATGTAAACTAATTCCACCTTCAGGAAAGTTTGACATTACATTACCTATAAAACAAACAAACAAAAATGCTTATCCTACAACTTACCACTTTCATCATTAAAAATATCCCTATGTCCCCCTGCTGTCTGGCCATCCATTCACCTGGCCATCTACTGATTATCTCCTATAGAAGCTCTGAGTTAAAGCAGACACACAGAAATGTGCAATTCCCATTGCTTAAAACACAAAAACTGCAAGCGCCCCAAATGCAATCCAATGGACAAACAAAGAATAGGTACCATTAAAATATGAACCGAGCTATGCGTTTTTGGTACTATCTAACCCTTTGGGCTTTTCCAGCTCCCAAATAAGGACAGGGAGGCTTACTTTTATTTACAATGCTTAATGGCTTAATGCTTTAGGCTCGCTCCTCAACTAACATTAATCTGTTTATACTGTTATGTCTGTCATGTGGATGGTTACCTCTCAGTTTCATATGCCAGACTTCTTCCTTCACCTGACTCTTTCCCAGAGTTCCCTTCTCTTTCTGGAATTCCTGCCTATTTCTCTCCCCCCTGCCATAGGCCATTCAGCTCTTTATTGACAGGTGATACTTTTACACAGTACATTAGAGATTATCCCTACATAATGTATATGTATTTATTTTTGTATTTAAATCTTAAGAAGAAAACAGCAAATGTAACTGGTATGTATTAAATAAAAAAAAATTAAAGTACTATCCTCTCATTATTCCTCCCAGTCATAAGATAAAAATAGTGACCCAAGATAAAGGAACAAAAGCAATTTGCCTTGGCATCAGAATCCATAAAAATTATCTAGGAAAATGTGTAGGAATATGTATTTTTAGTATGAACAAACAGAAAGAACAATATGCTTACAGGAAATACATGTCATGTAATATTAACAAACAACACACAGAATATAAGTAATTTGGAGGTAGCATGTCAGAAAATGCAGGAAGGAACTAAGGACCCCCTAACAGAGGTTTCTAATAAACCCCAGTTTCTAAGATTCATAGATATATTTTAACCGATTACAAGAAAATTCTCAGATGGAAGAGAAGTCTCTTAAAGATAAAATTGCATTTATTTAGATAGTGACTAAATATTGTTAACAGTTTTTCAAGCCACATACAATACTCTATTTGATACTTTTAAATCAGACTAGTAAAATTTTACATAAACCAAAAAGGGGGGCAGGAGAAGAAAGGGTGGAAGGAAAGGAGGCAGGCATCCTGTGAGTGTACAGACTAAACACTCAGAACAGCCCTAGAAAGCAGCAGTCTCACTAAACAGGAAACTTACTGACCACACTACCACAGCCAATCACCAAAGAACAAAACTGACCCCACACCACCATCATCTGCCAAGAGACACGCACTTGGCTGTAACAGAGTTCATCAGTCTCTAATCAGGGAGGTGTCCTTCAGGAAGCCATTGTGGGCAGAATGGAGTATCCTCTTCACCTCTGTATCAAAAGAAGTCACGTGGGAAGAAGCAAGTGCACTTGTCTTTCAGTCTAGGGAGGAGTTGTCAAAGAAAGGTGAACCTAAACTCAATCACCACCCAACAGTAGTAACAAGGCACTTGACCAACAGCTGAAAGTCACAACAAAGTTTCCCAAAAAATGTATTGTCCTATAGTTGGTCAAACTGCCTACAGATTCTCTGAGCTCAGCCTAGGTCATGGTGGTGTGTCTGAATGCACCAAGAAGTGCATCATCAGTAAATTCAAGACCCACTGTGATGCCACACTTTGGAAAATGGTAAGAAAATTGGAATTAATTAGCACTCCAAGTACAATTAATTGTTCCTGTGACAGGACCAAGATAAAGGGATGGGCCACTATTGTTCCCACACAAAAACAGCGCCTGAACCTGAAACTCCCCTTGTGCTGTTGTAGTCAAGTCTGCTGTCAGAAGCACACTACCCTGTGAGATACATCTACCCTACAATAAATAGGTCAGTTTACGTAACAGCCACAAACATACCATAAAACAACAGACCCATCTACAGGACTGGAAATTCTAACTCTAGGTATAGCAACAACAACAAAAACTGAAAAGAGCTAGCCAACTTGTACATTCATGTTCACAACTGAATATTAACAACTCAAAAGTGGAAGAAGTCCAGGTACTCACCACTGAGATGGCTTAGTGGGAAAAGTGCACACTGCCAAGCCTAACTAATAACTGAGTTTGATCCCTGTAATCCTCCTGGTTCACAGTAAGAACATAAGTTTTCCTGATTTCCACATGCATACTATGGCATTTGTATGCCCATACACATACATATAAAGAAACAAATCTTTTAAAAGATGTTAAAAATGTAACCATCTGTTTATTATGGAATCTTTGGGCATAAAATACAGATTTCAGTTTTAGAAATGCTTCCTGTATATATTTATTTAGCTGATTCTACTGAGGACTTAGAAGCAATGACATGTTTCTAACAACAGATATGTCCAGAGTTTGTTTTTAGTTTCTAGGTACCATTTTGCACAACAAAAACAGGATCCTAAAGTCTTGGTAGAAATTTCTGAGAAAGTACAAAAAAACATAAGTACTTAAAGAAGTACTCAAAATATATCAAGAGAATGTAAGAGTCCCATGAAAGGTTGTTCTCATTGATCAGTTCTAGATAATTCAAACTTAAGCAAATGATTCACTCAGTTTAAGTTAACATTTGTTTATGATACAGAATGGGAAACAAACAAGTAGGAACATATTCTGAAATTTTAAGCAAACATGTGCCACACCAAATTTATATTCAGGTACTGATGATCAGCAGTAAGAATTATAGAGCAACAATCATTGGCCTAGTTAGAATTCCTTGAGAAACCTTCAGAAAAAAGTATTTTCAGCAGCCAGGTGTGCAGACTCATGCCTTTAACTGCAGCACTCAGGAGGCAGAGACAGGAGGATCTTTGAGTTCGAGGCCAGCCTGGTCTAGAGCTCCAGGACAGCCAGGGCTACACAGAGAAACCCTGTCTCAAAAGGAAAAAAAAAAAAAGTATTAAAAGTTTTAAAAACCAATTTTGAAAAAAAAAAGCTTAATAAAGGTTTTTAACTATTTTGATAATAATTATTTACCTGCTTTAATTTGCTTTCTTTGTATATGGAATATTCTTAAAAACAAATAAAATTTACTTTGTGCCTATTCTAAAGCATATTCAAAGTGTAATGAAATTATGGGTAGAGTGTGATAAATGAACTTTTATTAATTTATTGTTCAATGTACTATGGTATAGATTTTCTGAATTTAATAAATGTTATAAATTATATCAATACATAGCATTTACTTCCAAATTATAATAACAAAAACATTCAAGTACTAAAATACAGGCTGACTTGGATAAAGAATGCTTGTATTATTTATGCCTGCTCTCTCTATACTAGTGTATGCATCACTCAAGCAACTACATTCCACTGTCTTTGAAAATATTTTTGACATAAACTTACAGAACTCATATTAACCTGAAATGTTTTTACTCTCATGTAGCTAATTTTCAGTTGCTGCAACCAATTATTCAATTCTTAGGAAAGTGTAAGAACTTTAAAGACTAGTGACTTAGGGTTTCTATTGCTGTGATGAAACTCCCACCAAAGCAAATTGGGAAGCAAAGAGTTGATTTGACTTATACGTACATATCACTGCTCATCATGAAGGAAGCCAGGGCAGGAACTCAAACATGCCTTGAAGGAGTGCTGCTTACAGGCTTGCTCTCATGGCTTTCTCAGACCACTTTCTTATAGAATCCCAACTCTGCTAGTGATCTTCCCATTGCTTCCTGCTGATAATTCCAGTGTTGGTCATGCTAAAAATACCCTAACAAGTATCAAACTTTGCAACTAACATTTTTAGGAGGTGAAACAATAAGTCTTTACTATTCCTGTTATTTCTGATTCTGATTTCTGCTTAGATTCCTGTTGCTAATAAGCAGTGACTTACTCAGCTTGTGATACAACTGACCTATTCACAGGTTTGCAATATTCCAATTCTAAAGCTTGACCTAGTATGGAGGTTTTTTCTGCTGCTTTTGTTGTGCAAACTTTGTTCCTTAATTCAAAACTAGTGGTTAAATAAAAATGGCTACAACCACTTACTGAAGGGATTAGAGGTGGTGGGTGGGTTTTGAGAGAGAGAGAGAGAGAGAGAGAGAGAGAGAGAGAGAGAGAGAGAGAGAAGGAAGAAGAAGAAGAAGAAGAAGAAGAAGAAGAAGAAGAAGAAGAAGAAGAAGAAGAAGAAGAGGAGGAGGAGGAGGANGAAGAAGAAGAAGAAGAAGAAGAAGAAGAAGAAGAAGAAGAAGAGGAGGAGGAGGAGGAGGAGGAGGAGGAAGAGGAGGAAGAAGAGGAAGAGGAGGAGGAGGAGGAGGAGGGGAGGAGGGAGAAGCTGTCATGAAAGGAGATGAACCATAAGGACATAGCCAGGAGAAATACTAAGAGCTTTGGGTACACCGCTGGGGAAGTAGCCGGGCTAGCAGTTAGAAAATTACATTAGGGGTAACTCCCCAGTAATTAACCAATAATTTTTAATAAGGAACAAGGTTTGCACAACAAAAGCTGGTAAATGTGAGAATTCAATTCACTTGTAGGCAACTAGACCTTTGGGTACAGAACTCAGCATTACAATATACTGCAACAGACCAAACCTCAACAATCTACTATTATACCATACTTATCTATTTTGTGGTGATGAGACTGAACTCAGGCCCTGGTAGATGGGAAGCAAGCACTTTAAGCTACAACCCTAGCTCATCAAATATTTTACTTTAAAAAACATGGATAACTTTAATATAACAGTCTTAACAATGCTCTGATCATAAAGATGTTCCATTTAAAAAATGTTAAAGTTTTCAAAATTAAAAGCTGTCCATTTCTATGGACATTCTTTTTGAGGAATTCCTTTGTGACCTTTAGGAACTTTGTGCTTAAGTCAGAGCACCTGGCTAGAGTCCTTAGCATAATTACCATTTTGGCTGTGTAATACCTACACAATTCTACCCCACTCTGGCTCAGTATTAGAAATGAACCTTCTATTATAGATTCTAATAGAGCATCATAATGCCATGAGAGTTACGCATCATTAATGGAACTACCAGTTATCCTCTTCAGGACAGATTTAATAAACACCTAATCCTTGACTATAATAGAATTTATATTATACTATCCCCAAATGCAAAAGATTATCTGCAAGGAGAACATGTGAGTTTTATCATATTGGGGAAAATTTGAAAAAGTTTTTTTCCATTCATATGACCATCTCACAAAGGCTAATAACTAATCTGACAAGCACATTTTGTGTATATATATATATATATATATATATATATATATATATATATAAAACTGAATTAGAGAGAACTTTTATTAGCTTATGTCATCACACTTCCTCATGAAACAGTTGAAAATGAAGAAAAGACCCAGCAGGGGGTGGTGGTACATCCCTTAAATCCTTGCATTTGGGAGGCAGAGGCAGGAGGATCTCTGTGAGTTCCAGGCAAGCTAGGCTAATGTTGCAAGTTCCAAGACAAAAGAAACAGAAAGGACCCAGACAAGTGATGTAAAACTACTGGCTTATTACTTTTTTTTTTTTTTTCCTGATTCTGTAGCCATCATCCTTCTCTCCAAACTAGGTACTATGCAAACTCCTTTCTCAAAAAGCCTAGTAAAATTGTACTAGGGCTATCAAACAGTCACAACTAACTATTAAGAGTAAACAGACTTTTATTGCCCTCTCTCCTGGTATTATCAAGCACATTACCTGCAAAAAGTATGCAGGATTAGGTTTACTAGGAAACCAAATCAACCTCATGCAAAGTTGCACTGTGTCATTAGTCATCAGAGAGACAAAGTCACAATCACAGAGACATTACTTTACACTAAGAGCTAAAATATGGACTCAACAAAACAAGCAGCAAACAAGGCCTGATACTGCCAAGTAACAAGGAGCATGCTGAGCATCTGGGGCTGCCAGGCTCTATGGCAGTTACTTACAAAGTTAAACAGATACTTTCCACACAAAATATGTCCTAGTCAATCTCATTTCCTTACCCCCTAGATCACAATGTGGATGTTTTATTCAGAATCATCAAAACTGTAGCGACTGCCTGGCCTACATAGTAAGTCCCTGGTCAGGGAAAGGTACAACACAAGATCCTGTCTCAAAAAATAGCCCCCAACAACCCAGAGAAAAACCAATGTCTATTAGCTGATATATATCTAAACAAACTGTAGCGCTGAGCAGCAAGAGAAACGAAAAGACCAACACAAGCACGCAGACCAACCTCCAAAGCTTCCACACTGTGGGCCACTAAATGATACATTAGAAAAGCAGCAAACACAAGGCCGGCAACCAGACCGGCAGCAGTTAGCTAGGGTCTGACTGGGACAGGAGGCTAAAACAGGAGAGAACTTTTCTAAGGAGGCAGGACCATCCTATATTTGACTTGGTGGTGGGTGTACAACTGTATAAAGCCGTATGTCTCCACAGCATAGATTTTACTCTACACAAAATACACCTCAGATACCTAATGCCTACTCAAACTTTCTTCAGGACATGAAGGGCTGTGATATCCAACTACTGCTTTCCTTACAGAGTTAAAATCAGACTATACTTGCAGAAACATGCTATGTCATGTCTATTTTTTTTAGAACTCTTAAATTATATCTGTATTGTATTACTGGTAAACAGTACACTAGCAAATATTTCAACACATAGAATTTAAAATGTCAAAACTAGTATTTCTCACGTCTCTTGTATTAGAAAAGTGGCTACAGGTATCTAATTTTTCACCAATTCCTTTTCATAACCACAAACTACTAAAATATACAAAGAAATTACACCATATGATATAAACTCAAAATTAATACAATAAAATTAAAACAAACATTTTTATGTTAATAAAACATTACAAGCTATATATAAGATCACAGACAGTTTATTAGTATTTACTAAAGCAGTGCATTGTATTTTAGAAAAGTCATACAAAAACTTGACGTCTTAATACAACCTGGAACTGGAGCTGCAATCAAAGTTTCCTTAGGTAGTAAAGTCTTAACTTCACTCAGTGCATTGAACTATCCTTAGGAATAGTTCATTCATCCCCAAATAAAAACATTCCTGGGGGGATGTCCAGTAATCACTCCGCAGCTGCCACACTAAAGTCACTCTCTACTGCATAAAGAAGTAGATATTAGAGTTAGTAGGGAGTACTCTATATTAGGGTGTCCTATCTCTTATAGCTGGAGGTACAGGAAGCTGAAGGCCTACATGGGTGCTGAGAACAGAACTCAGTCCTCTAAAGGAGCAGTACCTGCTCCTAATTTCTGTAGAAAGAATATCTTGTATATTGTATGGATGCATCACCTATCAATTTAAAAGGCTTATGGCTTAGGTAGGAAATAAGGTGAGACATCTAGAAGGAGAAAGAAATCTGGAATAGAGCCAGGCGAGAGATTCATTGGAAAGATGTGACTAGTCAGACACATGGTACCTGAGCACAGGTATTAACCAGCCACGTGGTAAAATGTAGGGTAGAATAAATGGGATATTTTAAGTTATATCTAGTTAAAGAAGGGTCTAGCTATAAGGTCAATGTATTTGTGAATATACTTTAAGTCTAAGTCTTATTTCTGGGAGGAAGAACCAAAGACTAACTTCAAGAAATTCCTGAGCCACCTATCCAGTCCCAAGTTACCCACATTATATGTTAGATCTCTTTATTAATCTCAAGGCTCACAAAGAGATTAGAGGAGAGCACTCAGGAAACAACAGCTGCACAGCATTCATGAGCATGTGCCAACACACAAGGTTAAGGAGAAACCACCCCATCCTGGTTTGTGTGTGTGGCTCTCAGTGAAAATCCCACTATTTTTTAGAACACTAACTTCTTGCTTGTAAACTTCCTTACAGCAATAGGTGAGAAACTGCTGAGGATTTCACAAACAGATCTTGACACACCCCAACAACCAGACTGCAACTAGTGGCATTTTCTAAAGGCAAGGGAGACCTACCTGATGAGCCTACTCAAGATGTTAAGTGTATCATCAATCAATCAAGTAATTATGTGAAAAGACATTCTGCCAAATAACTCACATGTAGAAAATACCCTAAAATGTACTAATTATGAAAAGCATTTATTAAAAAACAAAAAAGTACCTAATTATCTTATTTCAAATGAAAAAGAATAAAACATTTGTTAAGTATTCCTCTCATTTTCACTTATATGCAAATTTTAACATGTTGAAGGACATAAAATATTTGGGTAAAAACTCTTTCCATAAGCAAGTTTCAGCAACTAAACTGTATAAAAATTAAGGCATTCTATGAACTTCTAGAAAACAAACTTATATTTCTTGATTCTTGATGTCTGTCTGTGCAATAAAATGTAAAATCTTTTTTTTTGGGGGGGGGGGTTCGAGACAGGGTTTCTCTGTATAGCCCTGGCTGTCCTGGAACTCACTTTGTAGACCAGGCTGGCCTCGAACTCAGAAATCCTCCTGCCTCTGCCTCCCAAGTGCTGGGATTAAAGGCGTGCACCATCATGCCCAGTGTAAAAATCTTTCTAGATGAACAAAGCCTCTGGAACGTTTGGACTCAGCCTTCCAGAACTAGGCACCTACACTCAATTGGCTCAAGCCCTGACCACAGTGCAATTATCTGCCACTTCCTAAAATGTATTACAGCCTTTTCTGTTTTAAATGTTGCTCCCTGTAACTGAAAGCTCTGCTCTGTCTTTGTACACTGACCATCCTCTGAGGTCCAGCTTAAATGTTATAGCCTCAGAGAATCCCCCCAGAAAAACCAGCTGCTCCCTCTTTTATAGCTCCACAGTATCTCTGGAGTGCACATTTGTCTGATCACGTCATCCTCTCCTTTAGGCTAGACTTGGCGTTTAAAATGAGCTCATTTCTTATCTATCCAACTCTGTGTTCTTGACAGGTGTTAAGCTCCATATCTGAACCGAATGACTGCCTCAAAGTCAAAAGTAACAAAAATCTTCATTAAGAAAAAGTATATGTATAATTAAGAATCATTTGAAACAAAGGAATTTCTAGGACAAACTATGTTTTGGTTATGCTAAAATTCTCTCTTAAGTCATGAACAAGACAGATACATTTCTGGATCTGAACTATCCCCCACAAGGCTAAGTGAAAGGCTTGCTCCTCAAGGCAGCATTGGTCAGATGTCTGGATCATGAGGGTTCTACCCCATCAATGGATTCATCCATAGATAGATTTTTAGTTCCGGCAAGTATAAGAATCCAGGAAGTGGGCTTATTGGAAGACTGGAGACATTTTTGTTTGTTTTTGTTTTGTTTTCTCTCATATAGCCCAGGATGTCCTGAAACTCTCTATGTAACCAAGGATGACCATGAACCTCTGATACTGACACTACTTACAACCTCCAAGCATGCCATCTTGGAGACACAATAGAACAGTGGTTCTCAACCTTCCTAATACTGTGACCCTCTAATAGAGTTCTTCATGTGAAAGGACTATTCAACCCCCAAAGGGGCCGCAACCCACAGGTTGAGAACTGCTGCTGTAGAATAGCTCTTAATCTCGTCCCTTAGTCACTTAATGGCTCTTCTCACTTCCATACCACAGGCCAATGGGGACTAACAACCATGGACTGAAACCATAAGCCAAAATAAATGTTTCTTCCTTCTGTTTATGTTAGGTACACTGTTTTAGCAGTGGATGCTGGGGACACAGGGTTTCCCTAAAGGTAAGCCTATCATTTTACCAAAGGTTTCAGATAAATTGTTTTAAAAAATATTTTTCCTAAAAGTTCTTAAAATCTTTTATTTATATCACATAGCCATTTTTAGTTACACCACTTAATAGCCTGCCTTTGTTTAATTTGTCTCTATAATAAACATTACACGTAATGGTGAAGGCACAGTAGGAAAGATGACCATCTTACCTGAGGGATCCCACCTGGTTCAAATGACCAGAGACACATCAGCACCATCCTCCTTGCCTTATTCAATACACTAAGGATACAGCATGTCTGTGAGATCCTTCTACTTGATACACAAGTTCAATATACTGATGAAAAAGCACCAGACAAAGCCAAAGGAAAGTCAATCCACAAAAGAACTGACTGCATTCTTCAATGACTAAGATTACGAAAATGGTAATAAGACTAGAAAATTGCCACAAATAAAGAAGAAAAATAAAGACAACTAAACACATTGTGGATTCTGAGGCTGATCTCAGGAAAGAAAAAAAAAAGGACCTTAGTGGAAGTCTGGTAAAAATTTGAATTATTTTTCCACTTTGGCAACTCATTTGTACTAAGGTTGATTCAGACTTGAGAACTGCTTTACAGTCATGGAAATACTAAGAGAAAAAGCTAGAGAGAAGGTACACATGAACTTTGTATTCTTCCCACAACTCTTTCATAAAGACTTTTAAAAAGAGGAGGCTCGGAAACTGGCCATTTCAGATATCCTAGGAGAACTGACAGCAATCTAAGAGGCAGTTAGAATTCCCAGGTTTCCTCTTCTCCAGAACTCTTCCCGACAAAAGAACAATCTTTGAAAAGCATAACCAGGTATTTTTGAAGGATATATGCACCATTCTGAAAACTGGAAAATTGAATGAAAGCTCATCTGCATACTCCATGATTAAGATTCATAAGACTTCCTTATTTCCTATTTATAAGCTTGGGGGGGGTGTTCTCTGTGTAATTCACCAGTTACAAAAGAAAATGTTGTGTTCCTAGATGCTATGGTCTAAAGCAGGGGTTTTCAACCTTCCTAATGCCACAACCCTTTAATACAGTTCTTCATGTTGTGGTAAACCCCAACCATAAAATTGTTTTGTTGCTATTTCATAACTGTAATTTTGCAACTGTTATGAATCATAATGTAAATATGAGAGATGCAGGATATCTGGCATACAACCTCCAGAGGGGTTACAACCCACAGGTTGAGAACCTATGGTCTAAGGGTTTCCCAACCCATACTTTCACATAGCACCAATTTATACACTGAACCCTAATCACTAATAAGATGTTTGGAGATGAGGCCTTTGGAAGTTTATTAGCTCACAGGGGCACAGGCCTCATTAAAGAGAAAATATCTTTATAAAGACATCCCAGAGACATGCCTCATTCTTATCCACTATGAGACACAATGAGTAAGAGATGTTTTGAGCAAGGAAACACCTTGATCTTGGACTTCTTTGCCTCTGAAACTTTGAGAAGCAAATTTCTGTCCTTTACAAACCACCTAGCTTATTGTATTTGCTGCAGCAGCCCTAACAGACTAAACTATTGGGACTTCGTTAGGAAATTATCCAGACATGTATGTCACCATACAACAAAAGCATAAACACGGGCTGACAGTGTTTGCATTCTGCATAGACCCCCCCCAAAGACCTTCGAAGGAAAGCAACTGTAGGAAAGACAAAACTCAATATAAGCAAACAAATTAATTCAGAGGAAAAAAGAAAAACTACCAGCATTTCCAAAGAGAGATAAGACATTTCACACATAAAACAGACTTGCAATAATTTTTAAGCATTTGGGGGAAGGTATAACTTAGAAATAATACATATTACAGCAAGCCAAAACCAAAAAAGACTTTCCCTTTTATTTTAGAGACTGTTTAGCTAGGCAGAGAATTATCATCCAGAAAAATTTTGAAGGAGTTCCTCTTGTGATATTGCTGGATACACCAGCTTCTTCTACTGTGAAGCGCCCTAGCTTGCTCTTGCCACCCGTACCTGGAGGAGCCTTGGGATTCCAGTGGCCTCCATTACTCTGTCTATTTTACCTGCAGTGATAGGTTCTGGCCAGTCCTGCTCACTTTGCAATTCACCTCATGGTTCTGCAAACTTCCCTTTCGTGACTTAACTTCTTTGACTTCGTTCCTTCATTTCTTCTGCTCTCTCTCCTGAATTCTAACTATGTAGACCTTGGCTCTACTAACTTGTTCTAAGTGTGTCTGTGTATGTGTGTGTCTGTGTGTCTGTGTGTGTGTGGGTGGGGGGGGAGTTGTTTCTCATCAATTTTTTCTTTCCCAAGTTTTTCTTTCAATTCTTCTACTAAAGTTTGTTTAAGACAGGGTCTCATAGAAGCCAAAGTCAGCCTGGAACTTGCTATTTACATAAGTCAAGCTGGCTTCCAGTTCACAGAAAAGCTAGAGCAGGTAGTTTCTTACAATGACAAAAATGGTAGGTGTGACTGTAAGAGCAAAATGTGTACACTCAATAGTCTTTACAACTATGGCTTTTCAACACTGGCTCTACAGACAAAGTTACAGGAATTTGTTTGGTTTTATTTTTTCCCCNCCCNCCCNCCCNCCCNCCCCCCCCCCCTTCCTTTTCTTTTTCATCAGAGACAGGGTCCTGAGCCTGTCCCAGAACCCTCCACATAAACCAACTCACAGAAATCCACCTGCCTCTGCCTCCCAGAGTGTGGGAATTAAAAGAATGTGCTACCATACCTGATGTACAGGAGTTCTTTGTTAAGGGGGCTGCCCTGACCCTAGAAAGACTTTGGCAGCATACCTGGTTTCTACCCACTAATGTCAGCAGCACATCCCCTGCTCTTTTTTGAGTCCCCCAAACTGCCAAACACACCCCATCACCCATTAAGGACCATATGCTAAACTGATAATTTAGAAAAAAAACTGAATATTATGAATTCAACCTCATTGTGGTGAGGGACACTTTTAATGTCAGCACTTGGGAGGCAAAGATGGGTCTCTACAACTAAAACGTTTACAGAACACTACTAAAATTCTAGTTTAAAATATGGAGGTAATTATCTGCTACCAGAGGTAGTATGCAGAAACTTCGAAGGACCTAAGTCATATTCTCATCTGCTTAGAAAGTAACTCTAATAAGTTATAGTGAGGGTGGCTAGGGTTCAGTCTGCCTGGAAGCAGAGCAACCACTTAGAAGGACATTTGAGTGAAAAAATAATTACAGAGGCAGAGTTACAAAGTGGTAACTGTATAAGAGATATTTTCTACATGAAGAACTATCTATACTTTAAAAAAAACCAACAACAAATAAATAGATGAGTTAGATGTAGAGAATCGATGAGACACCTACAATGTGTAAATCACAACCAAGAGCTAAAGCTGCACAACCGTGATTACTCAAGAGAAACAAGTCAGCCCAGGAATGCAGAAGAAATAAAAATCACGATCATGAAATGTGACAGTACAGTAGGACATCAACAACTACCTAAAAACGACAAGCTTGCAGAGCTCCAGCCACACAGCCCAATCATCCAGACACACAGAAACGTCAACTACCAGTGCCAAAGTCTCCTCTCTTGCTTCTGCAAGTCCACTGTTTCCCAACAGAACTGGAGTCATACACAGTCTGCATTCAGTCTCCTTTCACTGCATTAAATAAATGATAAGTTTCAGAATGAGCCGACGTCTACTAATACTCCAGTTTAAGACACTGATGGTATTATCTGGGAAGCCTCTCACAGGCAAGAATCGATGCCCTGCAATAAACAAAATAAAAAATGACCAATGTGGCACTGCAGCAATTCCAAGTAGTTTAACAAAGAGAGATAAAATTAAAAGAATACTCATTTGATATGGTCTTTAGTAGACAAGGATGAAAAGATTTCTTCTACAAGAAATCAGACAACAGAGAAACCAATAGTCATTGATGATTTCTCCTACACAATTGTGAAGTTGCTGCACTCAAATGAGTTAATATATAGACAGCATATGTGACCTTATCTGGTATCCCAATAAACATCAGTTATTACTATCATCATTAGATGCCAAAACCCATATCCAAATGCAAGGAGTAGTGACAACACAGGAAAAAAACATCAAGGTGTGCAATTTACATGTCCACTTATCTAAATTTATATGCTCTGTATGCTGAAAGTATCATTTTAAAAACTTCAGTGCCAGACGTGATGGCACACAAAGGCAGGAGAAGCTCTGTGAGTTCAAGGGCATTCTGGTCTCTGTCTCGTCTCTGTCTCTGTCTCTCTCTCTCTGTCTCTCTCTCTCTNTCTCTCTCTCTCTCTCTCTCTCTCTCTCTCTCTCTCTATATATATATATATATATATATATATATATATATATATAATCTCCAGGTCAGCCAGGACTACATAGGGAGACCCTGTCTTGAAAAGAAAAACCTACCAAAACATTAATAAATATGTTCCTTTCTGTTCATACCCGATGACACCCAAGGTGTCCATTCTAATTTTCTCCTACAGGGCAGAGTACTCATATATGCTATGACCCAAACCCTTATAAGGAAACAAAGAAACAACAATTAAAACTGAAGGTACTAAAAGTAAGCAATCTCAACATCAAAATCAATATTGCAATTAAGTTACATGGCAGAGTAAAACAGTGATGCGCTCCTCAATGAACACCGCCCTCTCCCTTTGCTCTTTTTGGGGTACAATTTAGGAGTACTAGAATGCTGGAACGTGTCCAAATGAACAAGCACGAAGCAGCTGAAGAGCTGAGGAATGCAGGCTCCAGAACAGAAAGGGTGAGTGAGCTCTGCTTTCTCTATCTTCAGCCATGAGAAAAGCTCTCCAACAGAAATGTTGATCATTGACAACTATCAAAAGATGACACTAAAGGTCTAGATTTATCTCAATGTAAAACCTTAAAATAACAGAGCTCTCCTAAGAAGAAAAAGCTGTTATCAAGATAAGTCATGGATATGGAAACAGCTTGCCAATTATGCTGTGGAAAATCTCTAAGCAGAGGAATAGCCAGTTAGAATTCAAAGTCTCCTTCCATCCTTACAACCATACAAATGAATATTTACTAATCTATGCTCCAGCAAAAACACTCCCCTAGACTTGTAATATATATATATATATATATATATATATATATATATATATATATATGTAAAACAAAAGTGAGAAACACCACCTCTGCTGTCAAGGAATTCCCAATGAACATCATAATATGTGTACCAGTCAGGAACCACAGTAAATGTTCCAAAACGCTGTTTATGAACTGCTAAGTGAGCTCTGCTCTTATGCTAAAGCCTTCTATGGAGAAAATCCTTAGGTTAAAATACTCCAGACTCTTTGACAAAGGGGGTTTATGAATGTGTACAGAGGATTTGAACAGGCGAAGCAAGTAGGAAAGAGGGACAGCACAGTGAAGCAAGCTGGAGAGAAGCCTGTTTGTCCACATTAAAACCTCGTTCTATGGGAAGAGAGATAAGTGAGGAAAGGGCAGGCTATAGCCAGAAGCAAGTGTACTACTGTGCTTTGAATACCAGGCTGCAAACAGCCTACACAGCTACTCAACACTGCTGCCACCGCTGAAAACTGTGCCTAACAATGAAATTCGCATGTCAACCATGCTCATGGATCATAGAAAGCTATTCTTTTAATTTTTTAAATCCAGCAATTTAAAAATCACTCCTAACTCAAACAAAAACAGGCTGGGAGCTGGGCTACAGTTTGTTCATCTGTACACTAAGATGCCGCCTCCAGCAGTTCTCCAAGGGACATTTGTCCTGGCGTTTCAGGACCAAAATAATCTTAACTTATTTAACAACTCTATGAATTCACATATAGAATCAAAAGCCACATCCATAAAGGTCAGACTTTCTCTGAAGCAAAACAAAGCTCTTTGGGGTTGTTAATATAGCTGGAATAGGCACAGGAACGCTTCTAATTCTGCACTTTACTTTCACTTACTAAACAAGTACCTGAAGAAATAGAAACTATTCTTAGAGCTCCAAGGTAACATGGACTGAACATGAGAGGATGAAAAGACCTGATGGAGGACCCAGGCTCTAGTCGCCCACCTGTGAGTCCTTATTTGAACAAGTCACTTTCAATCTGAGAGCTGTACTTCTCACTCCTGTGAGAAGTGAAGTGGTTTAAATTACATGATTTCCCCCTCAGATTTAGCACTGTATAATTCAAATGCTACTTGATAACAAAGAAAATAAAACTCATTACTAAAAACACAAACAAGAGAAAGGCCTTGTTTAAAGTATCTAATGCTACAAACTAACTAAAGGAAGAGAAGGGGAGAAAGCCCACATATTTGGTTTAAGAGATCACTAGCTTTCTTTTGGGATACAGTCCTGGTAATTCAGAAGCAAATATGGAAGTAGAAGCAACCAGTGAATGAAGAATGAGTGAGGCTGTCAAGTAAAAAAACCAAAAAAAAAAAAAAAAAAAAAAA
>NC_034590.1:81804069-81846974 GCF_900095145.1 Mus pahari | reverse complement strand
AAAAAAAAAAAAAAAAAAAAACAACCAAAACCACTATCTGGCTAAAAAGTCTGCATTTCAAGAGCAGTACCATGTATGTCACAGGAAGCAGGAACTGTGGATAAAGTACTGAAAGCCAGGAACAGGAAATAAAGCATAAAATCCAGAAGGAAAAAAAAGTTAGGCTCATCTGATAAGGGAGATCTCCTCACATAAGAGAGAGTTCAATCGTCCTGGAGGAAAAACTAGCATTGCAGTATCAGTTTTTGAGACAACAGGTAAGTTCCCACAAAGCAGGATATGTGCACATCTCTATCAGGACTTCTACAAACCGAATTATTAATATAATCTTATGCAGGGTTCTACTTATTGTTCTATTTTTCTAACTGTTGAAAATTAAGGTTTAATTGTGTTTCTTAGATTGGAAACCAGCACCAAAGGAAATGAAGGTTAGCTTTCTCTTAAAACCTATTAATTACTTCCTTCCTTGTTATTTAGTACAAAGTACAAAATGCTGGACTGGACCATAGGAGGACTCATGTTCCCCACTTCCCAACTCTCAGTTGTTGAAACTGTTCCAGAGGCAAGATCTTTAATTCATGCTTATCTGCTGTCCTGAGACTTGGTGATGCCTGACAGATAAATACTGACACACACACAACTCAGCCTTAAACAACAAAATGGCAATCCACTGAGTTTTAATCCCAGCAACAGGGAGCCAGAGACAGGCAAATCTCTTAAGAATTTCCAGGCCAGCTTATCTACAAGTGAGTTACAAGCCAGCCAAGTCTGGACTTCAAAGTCCACATAGTAAGATCCTACCTCAAAACGGCAAAACAAAACCCTAGATATCATATCAACTTATTATCCACCTAAGAAAAGATGGGAAATTTTAAGTATTCGGGTACAAAATAAAGTCATTTTGCATTGTGCCAGGGGTTGTCTGTGTAGCAACAAATTGTTACAATTAAAAAACAAACAAACAAAACCTAAACTTTTAGGAACCCGAAATGATCGTGTATGAATATCAAAATCCTACCATGCTAATTTCAACTTAACACTTGGCATCTATTTAAGGTATATGAGATATAAAAGTCCAAAGCATTAAGCCTGACGATCAGCAGTTAAAAATACATGTTTGAATATGCTGAGGATATTTATAAAGCCAACGGACTATTAATATGTCGAAATCCACTGGCCAGTGCAGGATCCTACCTTTAATCTTCTACTACTGACTGTTCAAGGGAAGCCAAGAAGTCCGGGAGTCTTATGTCACTCGCTTTTAAGAATTTAAGTCACCCAAGTTGGCAACACCAGAAAAAGACTAAAATTCCATACAAAAACAACGTTTTCGTCTCTCCATATGGTAAAATTAACTCGGCTATCTCCTACCTTCCCGTTCAAGCCCCACTTTACTTTTTCAACGATCTGATCCTGGGTAGGCCCCATTTAGGCTGGCCAATAGTACTACGAAGTAACAGGAGGGGGAATGGGGGCTGGGAGGGTGGGGAGAGCGACAACTCTCTAACAGTTAAGTCTGCCCTCCCACAGATCTCAACTTAAGGTGTCGATTTCACAAGCCCGGTAAGCTATACGCTGTCAAACCCCAGAAGCAGCACCGTCACCCCGTCCTGCCCACGGGGCAACTGTTCCAGAATGTTTTCTTTGAAACGATCTCTTAACTCTCTCGGCTGGACGTGTGTGAAGTCTGGACTTCAAAGGCCACTTTCTCTCCGCAATACTCCCCCCGACCCCCGGGAGCAGGACCCAACTCCTCGGGGCCAGTCTTTGAGGCGTTAGACCCTGGCAACCGGGGCTCTCCCTGGGCTACGTGGCCCCGGGAACCCGCAGTCTCCAACTGCCCGCCGCGCCCACCGGCCACCCGGCCCTAGCCTTGCCTCCCGCCCGGGGCCTGCACGACTCCGAGCGGACCGCAGGCTTCGGGCCTAGTTTGGCCCGCCGGCCCCTCACCTCCTTCGGGACCAGTTGGTTCTCCTCGCCGGGCACCATCGCTCAGACTCCGACCGCTCGTCTCCGCCCTGCCTGCGGGGGACTGGTGGAGGTGGCGGCGGCTCTGGGTCTCAGGAGAGAACGGCGGCGGCAGTCATCCTCCCAGCCGCCTGCGCTCCAGCAACTGCGGAGGCCTCCGCTCAGGCCTTAGACACCAGCGCGCAGACACCGACCCAGGGCGCCGCCGCTGCCGCTGCCGCCGCCGCCGCCGCCGCCGCTGCCGTCGCCGCCGCCGCCCCTCCCCCGGCCCGCGGCAATCAATGGAAAAATGGCGGCCGCCGCTCTCGCGAGAATTCGGCGCGGTGGGCGCGCGGCCCGGCGCCTGACGCCTGGGGTAGGCAGGCGGCCGTCGCGAGCTCGGGCTCTTCTCACCTCTTGCTCAGCCCCGGGGTACGCCACACTCCGCTGGTTGAGGGCCGGTGGAGGCGCTTTTCCCTATCGGGAAGCCGGCCCTCCCATCCTCCGGCTCCCTCTGTCGGCCGAGGGAGGGACGAGGCCCCTGCGTCACGGACGGGCTCCGGTTCAAAGCCCCCCTTGAGCCCTGCTGTCCCAAACTCTTCCTCGTCCCAAGCGCGCCCCTGCAGCCCCTCTTGAGGAACCTCTGGCCTCGAGCTGGTAAACAACGCGCCTTGTAGAGAAATCTCCTTTCTGGCTTTCGCCCTCAAGGCTCCAGTCCTTGTCTGTCCTGTTTCCGTGGCCGCCCCACTCTCCTCAAGGACCTCGGTGCCCATCGGCTAGCCCGGAAGCCCCGTAAGGAGGAGTCACTACACTTGGAGGTACTCCCCTGCACCCTTCTGGGTGACTTGCTGTCATCCTCCTACAGGGCCAAGTCGGAGGGAGCGTTTGAGAGCAGAGCTGTGGTGCGCTTCGACCCGTGCTGTCCTTTTGAATATGTTTTTGGAGAACTGTAATCCCACCAGACGGTAAATACCATGTGTTATACCAAACACATTTCCTATTAGTCATTTTCCTTCACCGCACTCCTTCCATTATGAAGACCCAGCGAGACGTCTTTCATGAAGACTTTGGGCAAACTAGTCCTTTTACAGCCTGCTGAGCTAATTCCACCGTGCCATGTACCCAGCATCCACAGCGCCAACTCCTTTACCGGTGCTATTGGCTCACCAAACTTGTTTCTGTTGTACACTCCACACCCAAGAAAAGCTTTCCATACAGTTATGTAAGGTTTATTAGAATTCTGCTATTTGTGGCAGTGTAAAACATCTATAAATTCTAGAAATTATAGCAAAGACAGACATTTAAAATAAACGAGATTTTAAGTAGTAATGGTATAAAAACATTCATTAACCATACTGAAAATATTTAGTGAACTCACTATGATTGACTAGGTTTCACTAGCTTTAAAAAAGCTAATTCTTTGTGAAACAGTTATTAAAATATCTGATTCAGTGTGCAGGTTATTTCTGTACTTGGCTTTAATAGCTGTCATAAGCTGAAAAAGGTAACCCACAAAGATTTTGATCCTAATGCAAGAAGTGCATTTTCAACTACTCTTACTAATACAATGCTCATTTTTACCTGTTTCAGATTCCAGCCATACAAAGGGTTTTGTTGAAATTCAGCTACTAATTTTCCTTCTTTCCTAATGTCAACTAGAATTTTTATGTTTTAACAGGTGGGCTGCAGTGGTGGAGACTTTCCACACATGCAGAGGGCTCTGAATTCAATCCCTACCTTTTTCTCCCAAAACAGTCAAATACTTTCTCCCAAAACAAACAACAAAATAAAAACAAAAATCCAGATAGACTAAAAATTCTTTAAATACACTACTCAGATTTCTGAAAAGGCCAAAGAATTCTGACTTCATGTTTAAGCATACATATGATGAGTTTCAGAAGAGTGTTTAATTTTTTTTTAATTTTATGTCTATCAGAGTGTACATGAACCACAATCATGCAGCTCACAGATGTTGGAAGAGGCACCAGATGCTCTGGAATTGGTGTTATGGGCAGTTGTGAGTCACTTGGGTCCTCTGTAAGAGCAACAAGTGCTCTTAATTACTGAGCCATCTCTCCAGCCTTAATATGTACATGTTTGAAACTTCATCATAGAATTTTAATACTGCATCAAGATTCTCTTGACTATTGAAATGTTGATGCTGCTGTAAATTGTTCTAAAGGTGAATAACTCAACTTGCTTCCCCACATCCCCCTGGCTGGCACATTTTGGACCAAATTACAAAGTGGGAGTATTTGCAAATCTGTTTTTAGCATGCCATGTCTATTACCTTAGTGAGCTGGTTCTCCAGAAGCCTTGTTAGAAGTTAGGTGCCATTTTAGTTTTCCTTTTTTTGCTTCATGCTTATACTCATGACCTCTTTCTTGAAATCATTTCTGGATTCTTTCATCTTGGTAAAAGTTGATTTAATGAAATAATAATATAGCAAGTATCTTAGTCAGGGTTATTATTGCCGTGGTGAAGCACTGTGACCGAAAGCAACTTGGCAGAATAGGGTTTTATTTGACTTATACATCCACATCTGTCTTAGTCAGGGTTTCTATTCCTGCACAAACGTCATGACCATGAAGCAAGTTGGGGAGGAAAGGGTTTATTTGGCTTACATTTCCATACTGCTGTTGATCACCAAAGGATGCAGGACTGGAACTCAAGTGGGTCAGGGAGCAGGAGCTGATGCAGAAGCCATAGAGGGATGTTCTTTACTGGCTTGCTTCCCCTGGCTTGCTCAGTCCACTCTCTTATAGAACCCAAGACTACCAGCCCAGAGATGGCACCACCCACAAGGGAACCTCCCCCCTTGATCACTAATTGAGAAAATGCCTTACAGCTGGATCTCATGGAGGCATTTTCCCAACTGAAGCTCCTTTCTCTGTGATAACTCCAGCTGTGTCAAGTTGACACAAAGCTATCCAGTACAACATCATAGTCCTTCATTGAAAGAAGTTTGGTCAAGAACTCAAACAGGGCAGGAACAGGTAAGAGCTCATGCAGAACCCATGGAGGAGTGCTGCCTATTGGCTTACAGCGTGGCTTACTCAGCCTGCCTTACAGTACCAGGACTGCCAGCAACTCACAGTAGCTGGGTCTTCCCCTATCAATCACCAATTAAGAAAACACTTTGTATATATATAGTCCAATCTTATAGAAGCATTTTTACAATTGAGGTTCCCTCATTTCAGATGACTCTAGCTTGTGTCAAATTGACATAAAGCTAGCAAACACAATGAGAGAATCGACATGAACTAAATCTTAATGTAAATAAAGTGAAGAACCCCTGAACTATTACCCACATTGCAGAGAGCATACTTTTCACTTAAGAATAGTGAGATGCTGGTGTTGATCTATGGACTAAATATTGATAAGGTTTAATTTTTTTCTTGTTTGTTCATTTATTTAATTTATTGAGATGGATGTCTCAAGAAGAGAGTTCAGCTCAGGAATACAGTAGAGTTCCTGAAGAGCAGTTCAGTAGAGATGAGAGGGAGAGTAGAGCAGCTCAGAGAGGGAGAAGGAGGCAGTGTTACCCGCAGAGTTTTCCAGAGACAGATTGAAGAGAGAACAAGCTAGACACTGGTAAAGACAGAATGAGCAAGAGAATGAGGAGGAGCCAGATGATTAAGAGGAGATTGTTAGAGCCAGTTTGAGGCTAAGCAGAGCATTTCAGAGACTGAGAGAAAAGCCAGATTGAAGCAGTCAGCATGGAGAGGAGTTTTGAACCAGAACAGCTGACCAGCCAGCCAGAGTCAGAAAGAACTAGAAAGAGTGAGCTTACTCAGCAGCACGTCTCGGAGGCTGGAAACATACTAAACCTAGATGAGATGGTATGAAGCCCCGAAGTTTCCAGGACTAAGCCTCCGTTAGCAGTAAGCCTCCCAGACAACAGCTACAACAGAATAGAAGTTACTTTTATATATGGTGTTCAAAGTGGTTGGGAGGAAAACTCAACATGATTAAAGAAGAAAGCCCACCAACACTGCAGAAAGCAGAAGACATTTGACAGCAGTGTTGTAGAGGAAAAAGTTGCCTGGGTTGGCTCCAGAGGAAGCATCAGCTTGTTCATCAGGATGCCCAGAGAGACTGAAGCAGCTGGAGCCTTAAGCCCAGAGCAGGGAATGACTTGGGAGCCTTGGAGACAGTAAATCTTATGGAATCACAGCCACCCCAAATGACAATTTAAATTGTACACACATTTAGCAACTAGGTGTACTACAGTACTGTTGCTTGTATCTTGCAACAGAAAGGGACGTTCATGGTGAACAACTAGGGAATTTCAGTCCTGCTTTCCTGTGATGATTTATTTATCCATTCATTCCTTGGATGATCTTTTAAATCCACTAAATATCTTAACTGTAACGTAGGGATAGTAATAGCCCCATCTTACAAGGCTGTAATAAACACTAGAATAGCCATCCCAAAGCTACTGAATTAAGAGTATATGAGAATATCTCCCAGACTGCGTCCAAGGCTGTAACAAACACTAGAATAGCCATCACCCAGAGCTACTGAAGCTAGAGTATATGAAGAATATCTCCCAGGCCGGATCCTAGGAGCTTCACGTATAGTATTTTTCACTTAATTCTTCCAATAATTATATTTATGAGTACTACTGTTGTCCTTCCCTAAAAGTGAGTAAATTAATGTAAAATGTAGACAGAGTTTGATATGCTACCTGGTACACAAAAAACAGTCAGCATATGCTGGCCACAGTTTCTGTATTGGACAGCTCCAGTAGGGAAGACATGGTTTTGAAACTGCATTAGAGCAGGTGGTCTTAGATACTAGTTGAATTAGTTGATAATGTGGTCACTTCGCTAGAACGCAAATCTCTTCAATTATCCAACAGCTAAACTTCCTGTCACGTTGTTGACTGTTTCACTTATGTACTATCTCCATGAAAGTGATATGGGAAAAACCTCACCTAGAGGTTTGCAAGCACTGGGGTATCAAATCGAAAGAATCAGAAGGCACCTAATAAAGTGGGTGGCATGGTGCTAATGCTTCTGAAATGATTTCATAAGATCTTGGTGATAGAATAATGGCTATTATAAAAGTTTGGCATTTGAAGATTGCTTGAGGATGTTAAGGGTGAAGTTATAATAATTACTTGATAGCATTGTGAGAATTATAGGCAATATATAGAGCAAGATGACTATTTTATAATAATACTCTGGAACAAAAAATGAAACAAAAAGTAAAAACAAAATATGGTTTATTAATTTTAATTAAAGTATTATTCATTATAACATTATATGTTGTATAATATAACATTATATAATATTAATACTAAACATTAATATAATATTTATTATAATAAAGTTAAAATATTAAATTAAAAAATTTAACTTTCATGTAGAAATATATTGATATAAATTGTTAAAAATTGGCACTAACGGGGGACTAGAGAGACAGCTCAGTGCTTAAGATTACCAGCTGCTCTTCCCCAGAGCCAGGGTTCAATTCTCAGCACCCACAGGGAGGCTCTCAACTGTCTGCAACTCAACTTCCAGGGGGTCTGACACATAGACAAGCAGACAGAACACCAATGCATGTAAAATAATAATAATTAAAAAAAACTAATCATTTTAGCCTGGCAGTGGTGGCACATGCCTTTAATCCCAGCACTTGGGAGGCAGAGGCAGGCAGATATCTGAGTTCAAGGCCAGCCTGGTCTACAGAGTAAGTTCCAGGACAGCCAGGGCTACACAGAGAAACCCTGTCTCAAAAAACAAAATCAAAAAAGCAAACAAAAAAATTGGCAATAACAATAACATGTTAAATTTCTTATAGAAAAGTTCTTATAGTAAGGAAACTATGAATAGCTCAATAAAAGATGTTTAATTTTTTGTTTTAAAGATGAACTACAAGTCATGAACAGCATCTGAAAAGATGCTTAGCTTTACTCAAGTAAAGCTCAAGATGCAAATAAAGACAGGATGAAGCAGGATCTTTAATTTCAGATTGAAAACACCTATGGGAAAACAGGCTCTTCCCCCCCACACACACAGTCCCTCCCCACCTTCCCTCCCATCCCCCACTTCTCCCCTTTGTCACCTTTACTACTTAGCAAGTAGGGAATTGTTAGTCTCTGGACCTTCTTTTTAGTTTCAGCTAATAGGCTTTGATGCTTGGTTTTCTACTTTTTAAAAGTTCACAAGGTTTTTACTTGAGTTTCACATAAACTGGCCTAGTCCTCATCATTTTTTTTATAAATATATTTACTTAATTCTTGTGGCCTTTCTAGAAGATAATCATTTCTTTCCCTAAAAGTAAAATGTTTCCTTAAAATAAAGCAAAGAATTGTTAATTACTATTTCCTTTCATCTAAGGTTGTCACTCAAGGCCTTTCACAAAACAATACTAGTCATTGTATCTCACCTAGCAATATAGGTGAGTAAATAAATATCAATTTATATAAATTTCCTTGTTGGTAAAATTAAATTTAATAATTAGATGCTAGCCATTGATAGAATTTTATACATTTACAGAAAATTAGGTCTTTTCAGAAACATTGTTCTCTGTTTGTAGGCTGTAGACAGCCTGTGGCCTCTGAACCTCAGCCCTCATCACCCATTTGGTGCACAGTGAACATTTATGGACTTCCTGTTTCTATTGCACCACAGTCTACGAGGTGTCATAAATCCCACCATGGATGTCTCGTTTGATTCAATTACAGAAGCCTTGACATTTATTATGCATTTGAACATAAGGCTCTTGGGAAGATAAAAATACAGTGAGTAAAACTTAGAGGGTGGTAGCTTTTCTGTTTTTGTCTTTTTTTGATTTTTAGTACTTAAAACTTTATTGTAAAGAATTTGCAAATAAAGAACATAACATAGCAGGATTAGGCAAAACCAAAGTCTCCACATGTCAAAGGTCTTTAGGAGAGTTAGAACAGCCACTCTAAGCTGGGCTTTATAGTGCATTCTGCATTTGCACTGTAGGTTATATTTTTATGTACCTTTCTAACACACACAAACAAGCACACACACTCCACAACAGAATCAAAACTAGAAAAAACAATTAGCCTTATACCCTATTTTGTGACTCATGTATCCTTTACTTGCATTCTGTCCTTCCTCATCCCCTAGTATTTTCCTTATATATATATATATGAATTTACCATATATATATATATATATATATATATATATATATATATATATATGAATGTGAGGGCAGACATTGGTATTTTTCTTTCTGAGATTGTGTGACCTCACTTAATATACATTCTAAGTCTAGCCATTTTTCTGAAAGATTTGTGACTTCATATTTATTTAGAGCTAAATAATATTCCATTTTATATGTGTACCAGATTGTTACTATCAACAGTCCTCTGTTGATGGTCAACAAGCTTGGGTCCACTTTCTGTTATGAATAAACAATAATGAACATGGCGTACAAGTATCTCTATGGTAGCTTCCTTAGTTGCTTTTCTATTGCTCTGATAAAACAGCACAACCAAGTCACCTGATAAAAGAAAGAGTTTAACATGGTTTACGGGTCCAGAGGGTTAACGTGCATGATGGCCCCGTGAGGGAACAGCCGAGAATAAACATTTTAATTCATAACCACAAGGCAGAAAGAGATCACTGGAATTGCATGAGCCTTTGGAAACCTCAAAGCTTATCTGTGACATACATTCTATAGTAAAGCTATACCTCCTACTCCTCCCTGAACAGTTCCATCAACTGGGAATCAAGTATTTATATGTATGAGCCTATGGGGGTCATGCTCATCCAAACTGTCACATTCCATTCTCTGGCCCCCATAAGTTCATGACTGTATCATAATGCAAAATGCACTCAGTCCAACTTATAAGTTCCTGTATTCTTTCACACTCTAAACAATTTAAAAGTCCAAAGTCTCTTCTAAGATTCAAGACAATCTCTTAATTGTAACCCTGTGTAAAACAAACAAACAAACAAACAAACAAACCAGCAGGTGTTGTGCATGCTGTCACAACTGCCAGGAGCTCATATGCAGAGTGCAGCTCCCCTGCTCTGTCTAGAAACACTATTTCCGTATAGTCATCCACTGCCTCTGGCTCTTGCATTCTTTCTTTCCCTATGTCAGGATGAACCCTGAGCCCTGGGAGGAGGTGAGATGCTGATGCCCTATCCACAGGCTCTGAAAGAAGGTTTTGATTTTAAAGGTGGCTTAGAAAATGTGGAGTGTCAGAGAGTTCACTTAGCAGAGTGCCTTCCAGGCATGCATGAATCCCCAGCACTGCTTAGGAGATAGAAGAGAATCAAAAGATCAAGGTCACCCACAGCTACATAGTAAGTTGAGGCCAGTGTGGCTTACAGGAGACACTAAGAGAGGTGGGAGGCAGGGAGGTGGACAAAGTTCATTTATTATATAGTCAGTTTCCACCGAGTATCTCTAAGGTGTTGGTCATTGTGATACAGGCTTAAAAGAGTGTAAAGGAAAGAACTGACTGGTTTTCTGCATCACTGAATAAAGACAATGAAAAATAATGAAGGGTGTCAGAATCCTGTGTATGACATTGAATTCAACAGATATTTGTTGCTATTTGTTTTTGATGAGGCATGCCACCAGGGAGTGTGTCAGGTGAATAAGAATGTTCTCCACTCTCAGACAACTCACAGTAATTGAGCACTAGACAATGTGTAAATCTGGAAATCCACATCAGGGCATCCAGCTTGGTGAGTGGAGCCTGGTCCAATTCGAGCTTCTGCTTGCTCATAGCCAAACCTCCACATCCACAGCATAAGTAACATGCCCACACATAGCGGCCCTAGCTGTAACTAAAACAAACCACCACGGTGAAAAGTATAGTTGTGGATGTAAATATGGAGTCCCGAGTGTGGAGCAAAGGGTCCGTCAGGTCATAGCCCCAGATGATTGGCACAACTTTTAGTGAGAAAAGGGAGCTGTTGACATGTGACCTACTTACTCTGTGTCATGTGTGAAGCAATGGCCGAGATTAAACTTAGTGCTGACAGATCCAATAGATACACAATGAGGAGGCATCCCTGGATGTGGAAGCTGCTTGGGAGAGTCTAACAAGATCACAAACTTTACCCAAAGTCTTCACTGCCATGCTGAGGTCTTCGGCACTTTTTGTTCATTAGAATGGTTTTTAAAAATGTTCTACAGTAGTTTAGGAATTTTTAAACATTAATTCTGCAAGTAGAAAGTAGCAATTTTATCATAAACCTGTTAACCACACAGACTCTCATTTCCCTGCAAGAAATGACAACCAATTTTGGAGCATAAGATTGCTGGCCCTCATAGAAAGTCAGTTAACCATCTGATCACATCTCAGGCAGCAACAAGTTCCAAATTTATTTGACCCATTGTGTATTTGAGAAAGCACCCACATAAGTTAGTTTGTTTGTAAACTCAGTAGCAAGCCCCTATTTGATATCTAATAGGGTTGGTAACAACCAAGTGCTGCATTTAGCAGTGCTGAGAACATCACTTCCTAAGATGTCTGAGCCAGATCGCGAACCATTCGCTTACCATGTTTTGATTTCCTTTTGTTAGCAGGCAGCAGTGTTGTGGTGACAGGCTCTGAGTGCTGAGTGGGGGCAGAGCATCCCAATGCAACTACTGCTCTGGCACTAGCTTAAACAGCTGTCCATTTTCCTCATGGCTAAATGGGAATGAAAGTGTGCTGTTTGTGAGGGTAAACCAGGCAGACAAAGATGAATGCTTAGACAGTGCTTGGCGTCTGCGAATCACCACCCAGCTCCTTGATGCTGGTGGGATTACATCTAGATTGCTTCTCCTGCTAAGAATCTTTATAGGTGGCTTTCTTGTTTGTGAGGGCAAACTAGTTAAAACCAGATAAGGTAATCTGCAAATCTACCTCACTGAATTCTCGGTGACTCACTCTTCTCTGTGCTGAAGAAGAGCCTCTTCCCTCAAGAAACCTGGGTACAGTACATGCCAAGGGGCCGTTAAACAGATGTAACAAGTGGGTATGCTGATGTTCCATGCCAGAAAATCTTAATGTTTCTTCTTTTTATAAAAAGTAAACATATGTATGTGCCTGTGTTCACATGTATATGTAAGTATAGGAGCATATGTATACATGCCCATATGTATGTTTGCACATGTAAGTGTGCATGTATATATAAGTACATGCTTATAAACATGCACATATATGTATAGGCATACAAACATAGTATTTTCACATATACATCTATTTGTATATGTACAGGCATAGATTTTAATGAATCTAGATGTATATGTGTATATATATATATATATATATATGTATATATACACACACACACACATCTGTGCATATATATATGTGTGTGTGTGTGTGTATTTATTTGTACAGATGTATATACCAGCATATCTATGTATTTTGTATGCACATAGACATATACAACATTTGTTTATATAAATTTCACATTATCTATCTGTCTTAAGTAGATTTTCTGTGGTTTTTTTGTGTGTGATATACTTGATTATTTTTCTTTTGATTTGTGACTCTGTTTTTTTGTGTGTGTGTGTGTGATATGCTTAATTACTTTTCTTTTGATTTGTGACACAGTTTTACCATGTAGTCTTGGCTGGCCTGTTGGAGAGATCACCTGCCTTTGCCTGCCAGTGCTGGAATTAAAAGATGTGTGCCATAACACCTGGCTAATGTGCTTAATCGTTGCGGAGACCTCTGTGCTTAGGAATCTACTGCTAACATCTTCACTCTGCCTGCACCTAGAGTAAGAGTAACAGGGACAGCAAATGACAGGTAGAGCAAAGGTCGGCCAGAGCCCAAGTGTCAGATCACTGGCTGCAGGCAGAATCCTGCTGTGCCGGCTCTTCCTGCACAAGTCAGTGAGGGCTTGAGTTTCAGATACAGTGTGTTCCACTTGGCAAGATGTATTAACTGGGCAACACTCTAGCCCAGCACTCTGCTAAGGATGTTGACACTAGATGGCCATTTGTTCAAAGAGTTTATGTTCTGATAGGAATGACTAACACCAACAAATTCCTTCAACCGGAATTATTTTTATTTGTGCAAATATATAAATGTACCTGCAATTCACTGGTAAGTAGCATTGCTCCAAATACAGAGGACTTCAGAGGAAAGGCTTCCTGGACAAGGGAGGTGGTGCTTGAAACTAATATTGAAGAGAAAAATTGTTTGCTTAGCTAAATGTTAAACAAACAAGTGCCTTTCCTGAAGTACTTGTTATGATGTTAAAAATGTAGATGGAGCCACTGCGGATGTGAGTATGTAAGTTCTATGAGGATTTTGTGGGTTCTTGTTTACTGCCATGTGCCTAATGCCAATAATGGTGATCAATACATAGTGAGTTCTCATCTGTTAACAGAGAGATTAAAGAGCCTGCATGTGTAGTGTTAGGTGGGAGTCTTTATATCTTCCTTTCAAGTCAGAGTGAGCCTTGCAGTGACATTGGGCTTAATCTAGTGCCAATTCCAGAGCTGAACACCAAGGCCCAAAGAGACCAAGTAACCAACTGGAGACAGCCAGGAATCCAGGCTAGAACTGGAATGGGACTCCTGATTCCTGATTCCTAGCCCAGTGCTGTCGTCATGATCCAACGGCAGCGTCTCAAAAGTACCAGATGGTCACAGTCCATCCTTGGTATTTAGACCTTCTCCAGAGCCAGAAATGAATCTGACTCCAGAAGGCTGCAGGAAGCAAGACAGCAGCAGTTCTTCAGTTCCACTACTGTCTGTACTGTGTCTGGCTCCACTTGAAACCAGCGGTTCTGGTTGCTCTGAGTCCCCTTTTCTTTGAAATGAGGAAAAACAAAGTAGCATTATATCTTCAGGTGCCAGCCATGTAATTTACATAATATTAAGCTCTAACCTCTTCACTTCACAAGCAAACAAGCCAGGATGAGAGCAGCTCAGTCTCAGGCACCAGCATTTAATAGGTTCTCTCTCTCTCTCTCTCTCTCTCTCTCTCTCTCTCTCTCTCTCTCTCTCTCTCTACCTGTGTGAACGTGTGTACACACTGCTGACTATGAGGTAAAACTAGTGCCTTGTGTACTGTACTACTGAATGATAGCTCGAGCTCTGTTATTTATTTTCATGTTGAGGCAGGATCTGTCTAAAATTGCTCAGGTTGACCCTGAATTTGCTCTGAAGTCCATAAAAGCCTCTACCTCTCGCCTTAGCCTCCAGAATAGCTGGAATTAGGGCTATGCCCAGATGGCATAGTTTTGAAGAGCATGCTTTGAATAATCATAATAAATATATGTTGGGCCATATATTTATATTCAGTGTAACTATACATGAGCTGAATGGATATTCTCTTAACTGTTGTAATTTATATAAAACTGTGTGAGGATCCAAGAACTTCTATAGTTACATTTATGCATAAACCAGGGCTTTCCCTAACACCATTTAGTCTCTGCATAAATATTGTCTCAAAAATTACAGTCACCTATTTTAAAATAGAGAGATTCTTGGTTTACCCAGTTATTTCCACCTTTTAAACTCAAGTTTATATCTCACACTGAACTTCTGAACCTTACTTTTGTCAAGCTGACCTGGAAGCTTACTGTGAGCAGCTTGCTTTTTCAGTTTTATCAGCACAAGTGGCCAGACTACTACCGTCTCCCACTAAGACGGAGAAGTAGCTTCCTGCCCTTTAACTATCCGCAGAGCAGTTAGAGTGACTTTTTTTTTAAATGAAAAATGTTTTGGGTCTGGACAGATGACTCAGCAATTATGAATGTATATTATTCTTTCAGAGAAATCAAATTTGGATCCCAGTACCCACATGGGGTTGCACACAAACACTTGTAACTCAAGCTCCTGAGAGAACCAACACCTCTGGCCTCTTCAGGCAGGGACACTCACATGTGATACCATTATACAGACACATGCACATACTTTTAAAAGAAAGAACTAAAAGAAACACACACACACACACACACACACACACACACANACAGAGAGAGAGAGAGAGAGAGAGAGAGAGAGAGAGAGAGAGAGAGAGAGAGAGAGAGGGGAGGAGAGAAGGGGGAGGGAGGAGAGAAACGAAGAAAGATCCTATTTTAGTTACCTTTCTCAATGCTGTGATCAAATAAAGAAGGAAGGGCTTATGTGGGCTTATGGTTTGAAGGGACACAGTCTGCCATGGTGGGGAAGCCAGGGCATCAGAGGTTGAGGCAGCTGGTCCCACCTGTAGTCAGGAACAGCTAGAGCACAGGAAGTGGGCTAACCTGTGCAACCCCAATGCTTGCCCCTAATGACCCATTTCCTCTGTCAATTTTTAATCCTCTCTCTAAAAGTTTATACAACCTCCCCAAACAGTGCCCCCTTGAGCCTGTGGGAGGCATTTCACATTTCAATCATAGGCAGTCATATCATATTACTATCTTTCAGAAATTCCTGGTAGAGGGGGCTGGAGAGATGGCTTAGAGGTTGAGAGCACTGATTGCTTTTTCAGAGGTCCTGAGTTAAATTCCCAGCAACTCCATGGTGGTTCTCAACTGTCTATAATGAGATCTGACGCCCCCTTCTGATATGCAGATATATGTGCAGAACACTGTGTATGTAATAAATAAATCTTTAAAAAAAAAAAAAAAAAAGGAAAGAAAGAAATTCCTGACAGAGACCAAAGCCTCTGGCATGGCCAATGGGTCTGTGCACGACTGTTCTCTCCCTGCTGCTTAGCTTCCTCTAGGATACCTACCTCCTCCATCCTTAAGTCTTGGCTCCAGTCTTCAGTTCTCCAGGCAGAAATAATGGTTCCTTTAGGACATTTCCAGACACATAGAGTTGTAGTTTGATTGTCTTCGCCCCGACCCCCACCCCACCCCCACCTTCACCCCCATTATCACCTCTGGACTGCACTCCTTCCTACCTGTTGCCTCATCTTCTTCCCAGCAAATGTCTTCTCAGCTCGGAGGCCTTTCTCCCACTTTAGATGAAGTCAGATGCCTTTATTAGGAACCTGTTTTTCTCCTTCAAGGCATGTAACACAACTGTAGTCAAATACCTATGTTATTTGTTGTTCAATGTTTGTCTGCCCCCAACAGAATGAAAGCTCTGTGAGAAAGACCTCGTTCATCCCTGCTGCTGCAATAATAGGAACACACACTTGTCTGATGGAAAAAAATAAGAAAGAATATGTTTTTTAAAATTCAAAACAACATTTATTTATTTGTTTGTTTATTCATTTAGTGTGTGTGTGCACTTGTGTTGTTTCCACACATGTGCATTCATTCATGAGTGCCGTAGTGTACATGTGGAGGTCAGACTGTGACAATTTGTGAGAGTTGTTTTTCTGCCTCCACCATATAAACAATACAAAATCTAAAAACAAGCTCTTTTACCCACTGAGCAGCCTCGCCAGGTCCAAATAAGAATAATATCTAGAGGCTGAAGAGATGGGTTCATGGTTCCAATCCTAGCATCCATTTTGGGTGGCTCACAAAAACTGTAACTTCAGGTGATTCGATACCCTATTCTGGCCCCCCAAGAGCACAGCACTCACATTTGTGTAACCACACACAGGTACACATACTTACACATCAATTCTTAAGTAAATATCTAAAAAAATAATAATTTTTAAATAAAAAACCTTTACAAATATTAACTCATAAAAAGGAATAATCGAACATACAAAAGGGACATAATACATACTGTGAAACAGGATTTGACATTGCTCCCTAATATGGTACGTGCACACCATTCAGTTTGGACTTCTTGCAAAAAGGGAGAGGAGACATGCAGCTGCAGCTCAAGAAAAAAGGAGGCAGAGATGCTTTACAACAGGTAATTGGGGCACTTGTGAGGCCTAGGTATCAACTGTAGAAGGCAGAGCTTCATCCCAGCCAGGAACACTGGCTTCCCTCCCTCCTGTGAGGCAGCCTCTACATTGCCTGCCAGGGAGAGAGGAGTAAGAGAGACTGTGGGCATGCATGAGGAAGGGATATGAGAGGGAAAGATGGGCTTCTTAAGTCAGGTTGGCAGCATTGGATCATGGAGGAGGGACCTGTGGACTAGAGGTGAGAACAGCACAGAGGATGCTCTGGTGTTCAGTGTCTGGGGATAGAGCAAGGGGCAGAGGGGCAGGATGAGCCCTGCTTCTTGAGTTCTATTGTAGTTCACCAAGTAGTCGGTTGGATGGGAAAGGCCTAGGATCAATTCTTCTCATACTCTTTTATTCCTGTTGTTTACAGCGTCACACCCAGGGTGGTGGCTTGTGAGGCTCATTCTGTTCTATGGAAAGTACAAATGGTTCAGTGAAAGGGTTATTTGTTGCTGTGTTGTAAGCTTTCATTATATATTGAAATTGATTCCCTAGTGGATATTAGCGATTACACAGCACAAAAGCATATGCGCAACTATTACAAATCTACATTAAAGAAAATGCCAACTCTCTATCATATTGTGGGCTTAAAGTCACTTCTTTCAAACGTGCAGTAGGCAGGAGTGGGGGTCTTACTCAGAAATTAACTTTGGTTGACTGTGAATACTCATCCTGCTGCCACTGCAGTCTGTACAATCGCAGAAGGAAAGATGGGTGACAGAAAAGAATCTTGACTGAAGACAAGCATTCACAGGACGAGGGTAGGTGGCTTGAAAACCCCTCACTGTGTGTGAAATAAGGACCATCCAGGGGTGTGCCTCTCAGGTGATTTACCCTGAGCATTCCTTATTTTCCTCTCTTAGCTATTTTCTAGTTTCCGTGTGCGTGGAGGCAGCAAGGTGCAGAGCTGCTAGAAGCAGGGAACTGAGAAGCTCACCCTGGGGGCTTCACTCAGTACAGGCAGGTGGAAGGAGATGGAAGCGGACTAGAGGAAGGAGAAGTCAAAGGGAGATGCCCTTTGGGGAGTTGCAAAGTCAGTTGTAAAGGGTTTGGTGTGACAGCTAGTACAAACGTGGGAAGACTAGATCAAGAAATATATTCATATGGGCTATGTAGGTTTTTGTTTTCTTTCTATTAAACAATCTATTTTTTTGTTTGTATGTGTGTCTTTTTTTTTTAAAGCATTGGGTCCCTTGGATGTGGAGTTATAGCCAGTTGTGAGTCACCCATCATGGGTGCTCTAATAGATACACAGGTCCTCTGGAAGGACAGACAATGGTCTTTAAACACCGAACCATCTCTCCAGCCATGTTTTTATTCCTTATTTTCTATTTTAAACTGAAATAACCCCATAGGGATAAGCTAGCTAAATGCTATTTCTCACTAATCAAAGCAAGGCTTATAGGATCTCTATGTGTGTTTGTCAGCGTGACATTTCTATCTAGAATGTTTAAGAATGTATTTTAAATAATTGAACTGGACATTGCTTATTATGCTGTTTCTCACTAAACTAATCCCAGGTGGATGCTTTTAAGTTCACTGTCTTTCAACAAACGATAACCTACAGCTTAGGAGAGCTTAAGTCACTAAGTCACAGCAAACAAGAAGAGCCAAACCAGTGACTGTCACCCTTATGGCCAATTCCGTATTCCTTTACATTATTAAACAGACAGAATGAGTACCATTTTCCAAAGTTAGATTAATTGTGTTGCCTCATAAATGATCACATACACACTCATGTTCTGTACTAATGTGTAGACTTCTTTTTTTTTTTTTAATAGGTATTCTTTTTTTTGTTTTGTTTTTTTTTTTTTTATTTTTATTTATTTATTATATGTAAGTACACTGTAGCTGTCTTCAGACACTCCAGAAGAGGGAGTCAGATCTTGTTAAGGATGGTTGTGAGCCACCATGTGGTTGCTGGGATTTGAACTCTGCACCTTCGGAAGAGCAGTCGGGTGCTCTTACCCACTGAGCCATCTCACCAGCCCATGTGTAGACTTCTGTGGTGGAGAGATCTATCTCCTCTTCTTGTGCCCACTGCTTGGCATAGTCCTAGATATTAAGTGCATAATAACTTAATACTTACAGTAATTCCCAAGGACAGTCATGATTATTACCTTCATTCTACAAATAGAGAATTGGAGCCACAGGGATGAAATAATGGTTATCTTCAGGATGTTCATCTTTCTCTGAGTCTTTTCACAGGTATGCTGGAGATTCAGTTTACTACCCTCTCAAAGTCAGGTGGCCTTGTGACTAGTGATAGACAACAAGGTGTGAGTAGAAGTGATGTCTGCCATCATCTGTGGGCTGGGTCACTTCTCCACAGAGGCATTTAATTGCTACTGTGAGCTTGCTTCTCTGGTGCTCAAAAAAGATAAAGTGTATCTGTGGCCACTCCATGGTTGTCTCCTACCCTGGATTCCTGAAACTCCATCTTCCATCATGATAGAAATGAGCATGAATAAGAACCAAGCTGCATGCTTCAGTCTTGCATAGTTATCCTAACCCATCTTGACCAACACACAGGGTCAGGAGGCTAGTAGAGATGGCATAAAGATTCACATTCAGATAATTTGGATGAGAAGCGCATGCCTTAACTCTCTACCTTATAAATGATAGTGAGTGGTGAGAGCTTGAGGGAATGTTCAACAGCCTGAGGCCCGTGTTACCCATTCACACTTAGTCATCTGGATCCATCTTTGGTGAAGGGCAAATAAATATCTTTCTTTTTCAAAGACTATCAACTTATTTTCATCTAAAGCATTATATAATCTTAACTTTTAAAATATGTATTATATTTTAATTATTATATGTGTATCTATATATGAGTATGTACACATGAGTGAGTGCAGGTGCTCGTGAAGATCAGAAGCATTAGATCTTTCTAGAAATGGAGCTGCAGGTGGATTGTGAGCCACCTGACTGGGAGCTGGGAACCGAACAAGGGTTGTCTGCTAGAGCAGCAAGTGCTCTTAAACTGCGGAACCATCTCTCGCTCTTGAGACAGTCCCGATGCTTAGACAGGTGAGTGTATCTAGGCACTTCAATATTCTTCAACAGTAGTCCCTTGAAGATATGTGGTTAAATTAGAGCTTTCAGATTTCATAAAAATTGAAACATTTCGTTGATTTGATTTGGCCATTTTGACTCTGAACATTTAAAATGAAAGTATGAGCAGTTAAGTGAAACTTTATCCCAAATTGGAATCTTTAATAACAAATAAAGACACAGTTAACCAGTAAAAGACCGCTCTCTAGTGGATGCCTAAAGGTGCTTTGAATTTATTTTAAAAATTTATAAGAAGAAAACCTTAAAACACTCAGAAGATAAAAATACCAGAAAAGTGATTCCTATTTCAGCCATCTATTATAATTATGTTTGATTTACTTTTTAAATTTTTGTCACTTTAATTTGTTACTTAAGAAAACACAAATATGTTTTTGAAATTCCCCAAAGCAGCAATCCATGGCTATGTAGACAAAGCATCAACATTTATTAGTCTCCTAGTTGCACATCTAGATTCAAATACAGTTTATTAAGGAATACTTGTCTTTAGTATATCATACTAAAAATCTTATTTACTTTTATTATTTTCTGGTTTATAAGGCATGCACAAGTCTGGGATGCTGGTGTACACCTTTAATTCCAATATTTATAAAGCATAGGCAGGTGGATCTATGTGAGTTCAAGGCCAGCTTGGTCTACATAATGGGTTCAGGTCAGCCACAGATACATAGTGAAACCCTGTCCCCAAGCAACAACAATAATAACAACAACAAACCTAAATTAAAACAATATAAAACGTATGAACAAATAATAATTAGATTCTATTGTCTCTGTGTTGACAAGCCTTGGAAGGGAATGCAAAGCTGGTGTCATTGAGGTTTTCCTGACACTTAACTGTACCCTATGTCCTCATGTCTTAAAGGTTACGAAGGTTTCTGTCCAAGTGTACTGGTCAGTTGTGTTTGCTGCTAGCCAAGTGTCCCAGACTGAGCAGCGTAAACAACAGACTTACATCCTCACAGTTCAAACTGCTAAGTCCCACTGGCAGTGATCTTGGGAATAGTTGTAACCTTAATTTCCTCTCTATTGTCATGATTGTACTTGTCTGTTTTAACCAGTTAACTCTTTTCTATCTGTTGTCTGTCTCCTTTCCATTCAACCCGGAGAAGACTAAAGTAGAAATAAAAACAAGCAAACAAAACCCCAACAACAACAACAACAACAACAACAACAACAACAACAAAAATCAATCAAACCAACAAAAACCAGATAACAATTCTGTTAGTTACCCACTTGAGGGGTGTCTTCACATATTGTAAGTTTAGGGTGATTTCCTCTGGGTCTTATGGACTTAGTAACCAGGGAACTGGCCCAAGTTCCCTGTGTTCCCAAGTGTGTTCTTATAAAGGATGTATTCTTTACATAAGAAACAGTACCATGTGAGTGATGATTTTATCTTTTGTAACATTTAAATAATTTTAGTGACTAAGTTTTTAATTTATTCCCTGCATAAGAGATTGGAGTGAAAAATAATTAATTTGCCCAAAGATAATGTTGAACTAAGGTAAGTTGTAAAGTCCTGATAATACTGGATTATAATGGGAATTTCTCCTAAACTTGACTGAGTGGCTAGAATTTAATGCATCATTTCTGGTGAGGTATGTTGCAGCTAACAGTGTTTGCTTCTGAAAGCTCAGCACAATCTTAGGCCACTAGCCAAATCTGTATTCACAGAACATATGGCTCAGCTTTTCAATAGCCTCAACATGTAAAAAGGCCATTTGCTCTGTTTTATGTTATTTGTGTATTTATTGGTCTGTAATCATAACCATGACCTCCAAAGGTTATGTGTTTGCTGGGAGCTAATGATGTGTCTGTTAGATAGTCAAAGCTCACACAGTGGCTATTAATCAGCCTACCAGCCCTTAACTTGAGGTCAGTATTCTCTCCCATCAGTCACCATGACTCAGGTCCACCAGGCCAGAGTATAAAATCTGGAATGTGTTCATGGGCATCAGCTTCCCCAAATAACACAGCACACTTTATCACATGAGTGTAAACTAGCTCCAGAAACTCTACACTGCAAAAGGTGACTCTTATGGCTGCATCCTTCTAAGACCTCAAAGGACCCAGGTATGGAATAGATGATAGTAAGCTCTTCTGTGAGCTATTGCTCACCATCACAGGTATTTTTGAAGTATTTGCATTTAAACCAACTCTATTGAATGAGTTTTGGAAATAAATTGAAAGCTATAAATTATAAAATCACAAACCAGTAAAATAATCTTCTTTGTTTCATCTTGTTAATAACTACTGTTGTGGTCTTAATGTGAAATGTCTCCCATAGGCTCCTATATTTGAATGCTTGCTTCCTAGCTGCTGGCACTGTTTGAAATGCTTTAGAAGGTAGAGTCTTGCTGGAGGAAGTGGGCTGTTAGGGTTAGGCCTTGAGATCTAGCCCTATTTCCTGTCCACTTGGATTTCAGATGTAATACTACCAGCTGCCACAGTCTCCTGTTGCCCTGCCTTTCTTACCATGATGGACCATATCTTTTCTTATACTGGGAAGAAGCCTGGACAAATACTTCATCCTCTATATTGCTCCTTGGCAGTTATTTGGTCATTGTGATGAGAAAAGTCATTAGTACAGCCACTACTCAATCACATCAGGGAAGTTATCTATTGATAGCACCCAGGCCTTCTCTTTCTAATCCTGTAACAGCTATTCACGTAACACTCACATTTTATTAAGTATTGCAAGTAATGTAGAGAGACTTTAACTAGATAGGAGGATGTACATAGCCATTTTATATAAGGGTCTTGAGCCTTCTGGGATTTTTGTGTCTTCCAGTGTTCTGGCCCCAATCACTCTTCAATACCAATACAAATGGCTGTCTACTTGATTGAATTAAGAACTGCCTTAATCATTAGGAAACACACTTCTGGGTATAGCTGAGGACATTTCTAGACACATTTAAATCATGAAGGATTTGATCTTATGAATGCTTTAGTACACCGATGGATTTAACATTTGAATAGATTATTGGTAGATAGTGAAACTTCCTGCCTTGTTGAAAGAAGTAGGTCACTGGAGGTCTATCCTAGAGGGCTGTACCCCGCCCTAGCCCCTGCCCATATCTCTTTCCTCAACTTCTGTATGACAAGAGGTTGAAAGAAAGATTTCTTTATTCCATGTTCTAATCATCGTGATATTCTGCCCAAACAGGAAAGGGCGAAGATACCACGGACCAGCCCCCCTAAAGTTGTGAGCTAAAATAAATTCTTCCTTCCTAAGTCGTTCCTGGCAGGTATTTTGTCACAGTGATGAAAAAAGCAACTAATTGCCCAGACAGTATTGGGCTTTTAAAGACATGGGTCAGCTTCCTGAGGTCCCTCACTCAGTCACCTAAAAAGCAATGATTTCTAAAAGTTGGATTCTGAGGCTGAAAAAAGACATAGTGATGGAGAGGAACAGCTTCCATTTGTGAATCCATCCCCTCACTACTGTTTGCGATAGAGATTGAACGTAGGGCCTTGTGTGTGCTAAGCAAATGCTCTGAGCTACATCCTCAGCCTTGGTGAGTATTTCCTCAGTCACAGGGTGGTGGCTCCAGGCTGCTGGTCCCCTAGGAGAATAGAATTATAGACAAGGTGAATGAATGCAAGGTGTTGGAGATTCTCTGGTAGATAGAGTGTCTCCATGCCTAGGACCTACCGGGGAGCTGGAAAGAAGAAATCAAAAGAAGGAATTCTAGGTGTGGATTCTAGAAGTGGATGCCTAGGCACAAAAGGAGTTAGCTGTAGTTCTGAGAAATTGGAAGAAGTTTTGGACTAGAGAGATGGAGAAAGGATTTGAGATAGTGGTGAGAGATATGGGGGTCACTGCACATAGAAGTACTGAAGTATGAAATATTCTTGTGGGAATAGATTTGCTAAGCTGTTTGAGGGCTGGATTAGTCTCACTTTATAAAGTAGTCCTAATGAGCAATATTCCCACAGGCTCAGATATTTGAATACTTGGTCCCCAGGTGGCAGTATCATCTGGAGACTGTGGAATTTCAGGAGATGCAGCCTCATTGGAGCAAGCACTCACTTGTGGGGTAGGCTTTGAGAGCTTATAGCCTCACTTCACTTCCATGTTGTTCTCTACTTTCTGTGTGAAGCTGAGATGTGATCTCTTAGTCACTGCTTTTGTACACACACACACACACACACACACACACACACACACACACACACACAAATGTGACTTTGAACTAGACTTTTGAACTTTGAACTAGAAAAATAGTTGAATGCTATAAACAGAGTTTAACATGCCACTGTAGTAGGAGCCTAGGACACGGTGGGGTTGGAAGTTATGCCAGTTGTAGTGGCCCAGCCCAAATGGTTTCAGGAGAAACACTATTAGGGACTGGGCTTGAATTCATTTGTGTTATAGTTAGAAAAAGAATTTAACTGCCTTTTGCCCATGTCCTAAGAACTTGCCTGAGGCTAAAGTAATTAAATTAAATTAAATTAAATTAAAAAGGACTAATTTTTGATGGAAGAATATTTCATAGCAGCATAAGTTAAGTCTGTGGCATGGTTGTTACCAATAACAGTAATGCAGGTCTACAACGGGGGAAAAAAGCAATTGGGACAGAAAGAAATAAAAAAAAATGTACAATTTGTAGAAAGAAAGAGCTCTAGGAAACTTAATGCCACAGCTAAACCACATGCTGAAAGAGAGTCTGTAATTGTTAGGTGGGTTAGCAACTGTTAAGGAGAGACCTTCTGCTCTGCACCAGAACAATGGGAGGGATACTTTTAGGGCAAGACTCCAGCCAACTAAGCTAGTCTGTGACTGGAGAAAGGCTAAGACAGTAGTTCTCAACCTTCCTAAAACTGCAACCCTTTAATACAGTTCCTCATGTTGTTGTGACCTCAACCATAACATTATTTTTGTTGCTACTCCATAACTATGATTTTTTTGTTATTAGTTGTAATGTAATCTGATATGCAGATGATCTTAGGTGGCCCCTGTAAAAGGATTGTTTGAGATCTCAAAGGGATTGATTGCAACCCACAGGTTGAGAACCACAGGCCTAAAGGGCACCTGACCCTAGAAAGCAATGCTGCTAATGCGGTTAAAGGGTAAAGGTCTGCCCCAAGCTGGCAGCTGGACTTGGCAGTATTGGTCATATGGCACTGGTTTTAGAAGCATGAAGGATGCAAGAGGGAAGGGGCTATGGATCCTTCCTCCATGGTTTCAGAGAGCTGCTGGGGCCAGGCAGTGTGTGACTGGGGAGTCCTTGCAGGGAGGCTATGAGAAGCCATCTCATGAAGTTGTAGAAGTGAAACGTAGGTGCAGTAGAGAAATTGGAGATGTCAGAGCCATGAGGCAACTGCCAAGGGGAGCTGTAGCCAGGGAGTGGAGCCAGACCATGAGAGAGCTATTATATGTTGCAGACAACAAAGCTGGAGGGGCAAAGACATCTAAGGTATTTAAAACTAAACCCCCAGCCACTAGACACAGAGCTACAGGATTTAGTATTTTCCCTGCCGAGTTTCAGTCTTGCTTTGGTCTGTGCATACTCTGTGCCATTGTATGTTGGAGGTATGCAGTCTGTCTTTGCTTTTACAGGGAGTCATAGTTAACAGATTACCTTGAGGCTGGGTGATGATAGCATGTGCCATTAATCTCAGCACTCAGGAGACAGAGCCAGGCAGATTTCTGAGTTCAAGTCTAGTCTGATCTACAGAGCAAGTTCAGGGCATCCTTGGATACACAGAGAAACCTTGTCCTTAAAACCAGGGGTTGGGAGGGAGTTACCTTGAGTCTCAGAAGAATCTTTGGACTTAGAGCTATTCAACAATGTTGAGACTAGTAAAGACAATGGAGACTTTAGAAGTTGACTAAGAAGTGTCCTTCATAGGTTTAGGTATTTGAACATTTGGTCCCCTGTTGGTAGTGCTGTTTGGGAAGGCATGGCCTTGATGGAGTTAAGTACATCAGTGAGTGTGAGTTTTGAGGTGTAGAGCCTTGTTTCACTTCCAGTTCACTGACTCCTTCATATGTATGATTGAGATGTAATCTCTCTCTCAGCTTCCTGCTCTAGACATCAGCAGCTTTCATGCCTCTTCCTCCATTATTGACTTTTCTCTGGAACTTTAAGTCTAAATAAGTTATTTTTTCATAAGGCAATTTTGTTTGTGTTTTATCATATCATAGTAATACATTTTCCCGAGAGTAGTCTGTGCCTAGTGAGGCCCTTTAAAATGAATGGCTGCTATCAGCCTATTAAGTCAAAAGCCCTGTGCAACTTCAAGTCACAGAAGGAGGGATAAGACAAAGGGTTAAAAATAGCATGTGGACTCGGTGTGTATGAATGTGTGTGTGTGCGTGCAGTTGACATTTTATTACAGAAGAGCAGAGTGAAAACAAGGCAAGCTCTTTTCTTTGTCCCTTCACAAGGGACAATACCACTCTGATAACAACAAAACAACAAAGCTCTCTTTCTTGTGGGTGTGGCTCTTGGTGTCTTGTTTTTGTTTGTTTGTTTGTTTGTTTTGTTGGTTTTTTTTTGCAGTAGACAGAGACTTCTTTTTACTCTAGAGTTAGGCTTCTGTGGCATTTCAGTCCGCTCAAGATGACGCTTTTGAAGAGGGACTTTGTTGAACTGCAATGTGTTCAAGCAGTGATGACCAGGATAGTAAGGAACCTATGAACTTTGTCATATGAGCAGTTGGGTTTATTTAGTCCAGGGGCGTGACACTCTGCAGGGAGATGACAGCTGCCGTCAAACGAAGTGAGGCTGCCAGGAGGAGAAGGGCTGGCTTGGTATTTCTCACACAGACGCTACAGGGGGATAATTTTGGCTAGCACAACAGAACATTTTAATGATCAGAACAATCTAGAAATGGAAGAGGCTGCCCCAGGGGGCCCTGATTTATAATCAGCAGAGGTGTTGAGTCAGAGTCCAAATCTCCTGTGGGCATGGCCTCGGTGCTTTATCATAGGATAATTGATGCAGAAAGTGGAAAATTAGGAGAAAAAAACCTTTTAAGGCCACTTCCAGACATTCTAATTCTATGCATTGAATTCTGGTTAAGAACATCTGACCTCAGCTGACTTACACTGAAGATCTGCCACGTTTCTAAGGCCTAAGAATGGGAGTGGGTGGGTAGGGGAGCAGGGTGGGGGTGAGGGGGTATAAGGAACTTTCGGGATAGCATTTGAAATGTAAATAAAGAAAATATCTAATAAAAAAACGAATGAAGTGTGGGGAATATGAATGTATGAGGGGTGCTAGAGCAATGTGCTTAAGATGTAAAGTGTCCCTATTATAGCAGGTTCATTCATTTGCACGCCTGGTCATTGACTGGCCGAGCTATTTTGAGAGGTTGTGGGAATTTCAAAAAGTAAGACTGACCTAGAGAAGGGCTTGTGAAAATTATGTCTTGTTCTCTTTACCCACAGGTCCCTGTTTCTTTGCTTCCGGTCTGCTCTATCACACCCTCCCCAACATGATGAACTGACAGCTTTGAAGCCATGAGCTAAAATAATCCCTTAGGTTGTTTCTATTAGGTATCTTCTGGCGACAGTAGCAGCAGCAGCAGCAGCAACGACAACAAATCAGCAAATACAGGAAGTTGGGTCGGTAAGGAAGAGCCTAAAAAAGTAGGCTTTGCTCCTTCACTTTCTGGATTTCCTGGTGGATTGGGCAGTTTGTTTGTGTTTCTGGGATTGTTCTGTTTACCTTTGCATGGAGAGGTTCTAGCTGTCTTGGGCTAGGTGGATGTAAAGCCTCTCTCTTTCTACCAGGTCCTCTCTGCAGATTGTGCGCAGGCTATCTAGTGCCAGCCATGACAACTCTGAGTGCCAGATTTAAAGACAAAATGAAAAGCAATTGAAATTAGCCAGTCAGATCCAGACTGAAGTTCTATTTTTATTCTTCCCTTATTGAGGGCAGTGGCTGAAGGTTTGATTCAAATGCCTGATGTGTTTCTCCTGCCTTGCCTTTAATTGGTTTTGTCGGCTTCATTTGATTTTGTTTTGATTGGAGTCCTGCTGTAGTCTGGGCTTTCTCTTCATATAATGCAATGTGCCAAAGATGGAGTTATCCTGCATAATGGGCCAGGCATTCCCTCCCCGCCTCAGTTTACATTGTAGCCACATCTGGCAGACTGTATAACATCCAGGTTTCACTTACTGCAGTGGAGGTGTGGGAGCTTCCTGAAAGCAGAAGCAAAACTAAACATGTAAATTGTTTCTATGGATAATACACAGCTCTTAGGGAAAGTTTACAGAGCGATTTGGTGGTAAGTTAGCAGCAGATCTGGGTTTTGTTTTCTTTTTTTATTTTTAATGGTGTGTAATTAGACAGCTATAGCTGTTATTGTAAAATGGCACCCAGTTTTGGTAGCTTGATGGATCTGTAATTTTAATATGGTTCTTCTTCCTTGGTACATGGTCCTACATGGAGATCCATCTTCGATTTTCTGTTTTCCTATTTAAAACACCCCATGGTACTTTAATCAACTCCATGAAGCAGAAATAATATTTTTATTTTATTATTTTTTAAGTGTTACTAAGTTGACAGACTGGAAACAAACTTTTTTTGTGTGTTCTGTTTAAAGATAATCTCCATCCTTGCTTTGAGGAACACAAGCTTTCTAAAGGCTGCCAGGCCAGTGCCGTTCCAGCTGCACTCTCACTTGCCCAGGGCATGAGGAACGCCCTGCTCGCCTTGCATCCAAATTACTACCCCATATGTAATCCTACAGAAAGACTATTTGGGCCATTGAGATAGTTCACTGGGTAAAAGCAACTGGCCATCTAAGCCTGGTGACGTGAATTAGATCCCTAGAATCCCTGGTGGAAGGAGAGAACTAACTCTGTAAAGCTGTTGTTTGGTCTCCACATGCCTTCCTGTGCTGATACATAGCATACCCACAGCACGCATTAATAACTAATGAAATAAACTTTAAGAAGCACATTATAACTTTACATGTTGATGCAATCCTCAGGCCTGACCATTAATTCTTTACTTGATTATGTAGTGCTTTTTTTTGGTCAAGGATCTGCATATCTATTTTCTTCAATTGAATTCCCAAAGATCTGGACAGGTAATAACTAATAGGGTGATGAATGCAGTGATCACTTATTTATCCTAGGAATGCGCAGAGATTGACTTTGTCTTAGGTATTCTGAGTGACAAGCAGGTGAGTACTGGTGTGAGAAGCCTAATGGCCACAAAAGAAGACCATGGATGGGCAAAGCACCAACAAAGGAAGGCTAAAGCCAGAGCCACGGAGATCAGGAAATAGCCTGTAGTGATACAGGAAAAGATGAGGACATGATGTATTCAGAAAACCTTACAGTTTTGTAAACTCTCTCAAGCATTTCTTCTCCCTCTTAATTTACTAAAGCAATAAAACTTCTAAAGTCAAACATATGAGACAGGATAAAGAAAAAGAAATCAAAACCACTAAAGATTTTATTTATCTTGGTCCATCTTTTTCTTTCTTTCTTTCTTTTTTTTAAATTATTTTCTTTATTTACATTTCAAATGCTATCCCGACAGTTCCCTATAACCCCCCCCCATCTTTTTCTTTAATCTCTGTTCTTGTTCATTATGAGAAAGAAGGAAAGAAGAGAGAAGCATGCTGAGTCATCCTCAAGAATCATTGTCAGAAGATTTCACAGGAGCTGGCAATGTAGTTCATTGGTTAGAGCACTTTCCTGGCATGCAGGAGACCCTGGCTTTGGTCTTCAGTAATCCCCCACCACCACTCCCAGCACACACAAAGGTTTACAGGAATCTTATTTCCAGTTTCTTCCAAGAAAAGCAAAAACCAGAGAAAACCAAAGGAGCAATGTGAGTGTTTATAGATGCTTATGTGTGTGGATGAAGACAGTGTATCCCAGGTAACCGGTGTCTCCAGAGATAATTGCAACAAAGATCTGGAAACTGCCACCATAGCTCTGGTGGTGGAGTCTCAGTGGCTTGAAGCAGCAGGAAAAGGCATACAAGGAGAGCATTGGCAGCCATGTATTAGGAATTTCCACCCTGGGAACAACAGCTGTCCTCACAGATAGAACTGCCTTTGTCATCCTGTCTCTCTGTGTGCCAACTGAAAACATGTAACGCACAAGATGACTTCTGGGTGCTGAGCCTTAAAGAGAGAAAGGTTTCTCAAGCAGGCACACTGAGTGCCTGAAAAAGTAGATAATGGGTTTGAGTATGATCAAGAGATTTTCTAACTCAGAAGCCTTAAAAAAATGTCAGGAGTTGCCTTTATTCATCTTAGAAGTCACTACAATTTTCTGTCTCTAGCTGCTTTCATGTCTGGTTTAAAAGCAGAGAAGCCCTGTTTCTGCAAGTTTTCAGAAGTTAGAAAGAGACCCTCAAATGATTCAGTAATATAGCTGTCTCTTTAGATCCCCCAACGAAGTCTGAAGGCATGCAGGCATCTGGCATCCAAGAAGCTAGACAAGACTTTTCTGGTTCTCTATCTACTGCTGTCTGTTTTACACACACACACACACACACACACACACACACACACACACACACACAGAGCTGAGACAGAGAGAGGGAGGGGAAGAAGGAGAGGGAAAGGGAGACAGACAGAGAACATACACACAGCCTGTGAAAGCATGGATGAATAGCCCGTGGGTATAACTATGCCTGGAGAAACTAGGTCATGGCTAAAAAGGAACTGCACATGTATTTAGAAACATGCTGGATGCTGGCGATGGAACTCATGTCACTCCTGGAAGTATTTTGGAGACTGTGAGTCTTACAGAGGACAATAATGGAGACCTTACACAATGTTTCCCATTCCTCTGTGATGACAGCTGGGGGGAAATATGTCTGTATTAAGCCAGGAAAACAAACGGTTGAGAGAAAATATATTCAGACAAGATTAATTCTTAACTTAAAAGACATGAAAACAATATCCTTAAAGAGTCTTTAGTGAAATTAAAAACCTTCACAAAGACAAGGGCTTAAGCATAGACATGACTCAGGAGTAGCAGTAAATCCAAATATTAAAGCAGAGTTTGTCAATTTTTATATTCATATGACTCTGTGTGTTGGAAAGGAAGAGGTCTTAGTATGATATATATATATATATATATATATATATATACACATACATCATAATTTTGAGTTGTAGAATCTATTTTTGAGGCAGAAATTAGAGAAGATTGAGTAGAAAAACACTAGTTTCTTTCTTTCAAGTCTACTTTATTAAGGTGTGATTGTCATGAAGCTCTAAGCCTTTTTAATGTATATAACTTAATGAGTTGGAGCTAGACATCCACATTAAATCAACAGTACTGTTAAGGTCATAGGCATGCCCATCACTTCCCAAGCTTGCTCGCAGACTTTTACTATGCTTGGATTTTATTTTTATGGTAATGTAAATGTTTTTAATGTAAGCACTCAGGAGTTTAAGTTGCACTGTACTGTTGTTAGCTGCAAGAGTGTGCTGTATGGAGCAGAACTTACCCTTCCCCAGTGCTGAGTGGCCGTCCCTACATTTGTCACCTTCCTTCAGCCCCTGGCAGAGTCTACTTTTTTTTTTTTTTTTTTTTTGAGATGTGGTCTTGCTGTGTTGCACAGGCTGACCTTAGACATCAGGTTCAAATAACTCTCCTGCCTCAACCTTCATAGTAGATAAGGACTGCAGGTGCATGCCTACTGTATCTGGTTCAAGTCTGGTTATTTCAGATTCTTCATGTAAGTGGAATCATACATTGTTTATCTTTCTCTCTGACTTACTTCACATCTTTGCAATTGGCAGGTTCGCCTTTAATACCAAATAGTATCCCATTGAGTGCACACAACACATTTTCTCCTTCCGTTCATGCTAAATACTCATGTAGACTTTCGTTTTTATAGAGATAAAACAGGGAACTGTTATTCCCTGAGATTGTTCACATTGGATTATCAGAACACATGGATAAGACAGGGTTAGCTGCACTCTGTTTTGAGTCAGAGTAGAAAAGAGAAGCCAGGCCTAATGGCACCGGTCGGAGGTCGAAGTGCCTAATGGCTAGACGCTCTGGAGGCTGAGGTAGCAGGAGGACTGCAAGTTCAAGGCCATCTTGGGCTACTGAGTGAGGTAAAAACCAGTCTAGGCAACTTAGTGAGACAGGATCTCAACACATAAAAACTAAAAAGAAGGCTGGCAGTGTAGTTCAGTGGTAAGGAAGTCACTGTTAGCATGAGGCTTTAGGTTCAGCCTTCAACACTGAAACAACATTGACAGAATTATTTTTAATTTCAGATTAACAACACCTGTAAGGAAATAGGGTATTTCTCTCCCACTCTCTCCAATGAATACCAAACAAATGGATAAAATAAAAAGGGAAAATAGATAATGCTAGCTGTCCACATTTTCCGGGCAAAAGGATGTTTTAAAAATGAAATACCCTCCATCTGTGTGTGTCCGAGAAACAGTTAAGTGACTGAGAAAACTGGCGGGTGCTTAATGATGGCTCACAAAAAGGTTTAGCGGCTGATAAAAATGAGCATATTTTAGGTGGGGTGGGGGTTGGGGGTATCCACGTGGAGACTCAGTGGGGTAGAGGAGGTGTGGGATGTGGAGCAGTCAGAGGGTGGATGATGGGGTGGGAAATGGGAATGTAAAAAATAAATTAAAAATAAAAACAAAACAAAACAAAAAAAATTTTAAACTATTTTTATGTGTATGAGTCTACCTGAGTCCGTGTGTATCACATGTGTACAGGTGCCTGCAGAGGCAAGAATAGGGCACTGCATCCCTGGAATTGGAATTACAGGCCATTGTGAGCTGCTTGATCTGGGTGCTGGGAACTGAGCCAGCTCTACGGCTGGAAGATCCAGCTCAGTGCTAGAGTCTTTATTTAGCATTCACGAAACCCTGGGTTTAATTGTTCTAATAATCATGATGTGTGTGAAGTGGAAATTTCTGGTTTCTTTGGCAGCTCCATTGTGTCATGTGATGTTTTTTCTGGACACTTGTCTTAGGAGAGGATGTTTTTGCTGAAGCAGACACGTGAGAGGATATTTTACTGAAAACAAATGTGTTGTTGTTGTTGTTGTTTGGAAGCTGTCTGGAAAAGAGGTATGTGATGTTTTACTAGAGTGGATGCTTGAGAGGGCATGTGATGTTTAGAAAGGATATAAGTGTAACACAATAGACAGGGGACAATGGGGTGGCATTGGTTTGCCTTGCCATTCTTTGCTCATCTTCGTTGTGCTTTGCGGATGCTGCTCCTCACTGACAATGCTGTGGCATTAGTTCACCTTGCCTTCTTCACTGGTCATCGTTTGTCATGACTTCATGGAAAGAACTTCTGGTGACCAGGTGCTTCTTGCCTCTTCTATGAACTCAGGCCAATTGACTGAGCCGCTCAGCTTCTTCTGAATCCAACTGCCATTGTTGAATGGTGTTTGTGAGTGGATCAAGCCACCACTACTGATTTGCATGAACTGAACTGCTGCTATCCTGACAACAAAGATCGTGGAAATCATCCCAAAGAAATATTTCTAGACCCCTTTGCCATATTAACCTTTCCTTTCCACTACCTCTGGTGGGTGGTGGGCTAGAAGGGAGGTTAAAGCATTTTAAGAACTCTTATTAAAGTAAGTTTTGAAAAAGCTTACACATATGTGCATGCATGTACATGCACCTCCCCCCCACAAGATACTCCCCAATGACCAGGATGCCCCTCCCTTTGTGTGTGTGTGTGTGTGCACATGTACACTCTTGGATGCATATGTTCATGCAGGTGCATATATATGCTTGTGAATGTGTATGTATGTGCACATGTATATAAGCCAGAGGTCAACTTTGAGTGTTCCTCATGCTATGCATACACTTTTGAGACAGGCTTCTTCCTGACTTATAGCTCTGCCAAGTAGATTACACATCTCTGTCTCTCCAGTATTAGGAATCCAAGAGTGCAATAACACCTCAGCCTTTACACAGGAACTAGGGTCTAACCCAGGTCCTAATGCTTGTAAGGCATGCATTGTTACCTACTACTTGGCTTCCAGTGCTCTCCTACCTCCAACAAGTCCACCCCGAAGACTGAACATTTGTCAGATGGGCCAGGAGGGCCCATGCAAACCAAGAACTCATTGTACCTAGGAGACAGCCAAGGACATAGCACACCTCATATCTATGGTTCTCCCCAAGCCTACAATGCACTGGTGTGGAAGAGTCTCATCTTGAGGCGGTGCTTCCTTCCATTAGGGACCAGTTGTGTCTGGCCACATATGGAGGTACAGGCCTGTGTGTGGTTTGTAGATTTATGCTAAAGAATGAGAGAAGCTGTTTTTTTGAATAGAGAGGAGTTGGGTAAAAAATCCCAGGAACTTCTGTAGATGGAAAGAGGATTTCTGAACTCAGATTTTCCTTAGATTATTTGTCAACCTAAGCTTAAATGTCTGGAGAACAATGGAAGCACAAGGTGACACTGCTTTGGAAGAGTGTTAAAGGATGGTTTTCTGAAGGCTAGGAAGAGGTCACCTACTTCTGCCTTAATAGGGCATATTCTTGAGGTAAGGCATATTCTTACTTCAAATGAGTCCACATTAGGGCTGTTGCAAAGCTGGTGTAAGACCCAGTAAACTCAGTTCAGTCTCCAAAGCTAGTCTATGTCTCTCTTCTTCTCTTTCTCCCTCTTACCATCCTTCCCCTGCCTCCTCATTTGAGTGTGTGTGTGTGTGTGTGTGTGTGTGTGTGTATGTGTAAGCATATTTGCATGTATAGAGGCCAGAGGTCTGTCAGGTGTCTTCCTCTATCACTCTCTGCCTTACTTTTTGACATGGTGTCTTTCATCGAACCTGGATCTTATTTCAACTAGAGTCACTGGCTTAGGACCTACCTGTCACTACCAGTTCTAGGTCTATAGACTCACACCACACCACCACACTTGGTTTTTATGTGTATTCTGGGGGAGCCAATGCTTACACAACAAGCACTTTACCCACCACACACTGAAACATCTTCCCAGTGACTGGCATAGCTTCTTTCTGGTAACTAGTCTTGCTAGCCATCCACATCCTGTGACAAGAATGGAACACGACTAGTGTGATTGTAGGACTCATTTCCCAGTCAGCTCAGGACCTCTGGTCTTCCTTTCTGACTAGCTTCTCATTGGCTCCCCTACCTGTCCTTCCACACTGCTTCTTTGGCACCAAGCTATACATACTGCCACGGAAGTTCTTCCTTAGGACTTACATGGTTTAGCTCAATGGTCTGAGTAACACCATAGTCAGTACTTTAGCTCATAGAATTCTTTTTGCTAGACTCAGAGCCACCCTCCAGCACTACATGGGTTCTCTCTTCTGTGCTGCTAGCTCTGAGACAACAATGCAGCTGGAACAAGTCACAAAAATCTAGACTGAGCCACTGCTCTGGTGACCTCTGGTCTACTGGCTCATCTGGGGAAGAGTGTGTGTTTCCGCTTACTAATCTCCTCAGGCCCTATATCCTCTCCTGACCTCTTACCTTTGGCAAGAAAATTTCTTCTTGAGGATATTGAAGCCTTGCTGTAGTTGAATCTGGAGTGTTCCCAGAAGTCTATGTTGAAGGTTTGATCAAAATCCTGTGGTGCTGTTGGGAAGTGATGGAAGCACAAGGAGCTAGAGTGGGGAGGAGTTGGATCACTGGGAGGGTGTGTCCTTGAAGAGTACTTTGGGACCTTGGCCCTTTACCTTACTCTTTTTCCCTGGTGACCATGATGTGGGCAGCTTTCTTCTGCTGTGTATTACTTCCATGGTTCTTTGCCTTACTACAGGCCCAGATGCAGCAGGATAATGTGACCATGGATAAAAAGCTTTGAAACAGAACAAAGTAAACCCTTTCCCCTTTCAGCTGTTTAAGTCATGTTTTTGTCATCTCACCCTGGCCGTCTTCTTATCTCACCTCTCCCTCAACTTACTGTCTTAGTTGGTCTCTGAGCCTTCCCTACTATTTTCTTCATTACATGGCCTGCATCTTCCTGCCAAATGGCATCGTTAAGTCAAAGCCCTTCCCTAGTTTCTCCCATCTTGTTTCCTTTCCTTCCTGACTTCCAAATGTGGAAATGTGTTGGAACTCTGTCCTTAGCTCCATCTTATTTACAAAAAAAATGTCACCTGGTTCTTTGGCTATAAGTCCCACCTATTGGGTGGACATTGCGAAATGTTCATCTCTATCTTAGCATCACTCCCGAATCCCACAATTGTGTCTCTCACTTTTTGGTTGGCATAGTTCCTTGTTCCGGTATGGGGAATATTCCAGAGTCAGTGTCTGAGGTGGTCACGGTGACCTTTAAATAGGAACAGATGGCCATGGTAGACAAACCATCAAGCTGAAAGGGTTAGTGTGATGGTTTGTATATACTTGGCCCAGGGAGTGGCACTATTTGGAGGAGATGTAGCCTTTTTGGAGTAGGTGTGTCATTGTGGGCGTGGAATGCCTAGAGGTCTTCTACTAGCAGTCTTCAGATGAAGACGTAGAACTCTCAGCTCTGCCTGCACCATGCCTGCCTAGACACTGCCATACTCCCACCTTGATGATAGTGGACTGAACCTCTGAATCTGTACGCCAGCCCCAATTAAATATTGTCCTTTATAAGACATGCTTTGGTCATGGTGTCTGTTCACAGCAGTAAAACCCTAACTAAGACAGTTTAGTGCTCATTGTTTGGACTGTGACATCTGCCTCTGAAGTTCTACCTGGGGTACTTTGTCCTAGTCCTCAAATTTACCATAGGGGTAGACACTTGCCATGGTGGACCCTGCAAAGGTCTGTGGAGGCATTTCATTTGAGACACAAGAGAACCAAACATGTTACACCTATGAAACTGATCTTGAGGGCTTATGGCAAACACCCTCAAGAGGCTCTACTACCCCCAAGGTAGATGTGTGACCAGAGCCTATCTTGAGGCAAAGGCACCCAGAAATCATTGAAACAGTCTATGAACTAGGCAAGGTAAGCTTCATCTGGCTAGTGTAGAGTCTTCTTAACTCACTGGTATGGCCTCTCCACCAACCTGATGGGAGCTGGTACATGACAGTGGATTACAGGGAAGTAAATAAGGCAGTGTCTTCCATGCACAAGCTGTGTATACCACGTTGTGGTGTGGGGAGGTTTAGGAACACAGCTGGAACATTGTGTGCTGGATTTGGTCCATGCTTTATTCAGCATTGAAATACCAACTAAAACAAAACAAACAACCCATGTGGGAAGGTCCCATGGACTGTTACTGTGTTAACTCAGGGTGTTTGAACAGACCCACTATAGTGTTATCTGACCTAGTACACTGGATGAAAGCCACAGTTGTTCAGATATCCCATTACATTGATGAAGGAGTTTGTGGGACCCCTAGACTACTGGCAGGATACCGAGTCTCCATCAACAACTTGGGTAGAAAGAGAGCAGCATGGGACTCAACAGAAGCTTGCATCCAAAGAAACGGGTACAGACAAGTAGCCATTTGATAGGACTCATTCTGCAGAATGAGCTCTGTGTTGATCATGAAGCATTCAACTGGGGCTTTTGGCAAAGGGCACATGGTCTGCATAGCCCACAGGCTTCTAGTCTTGGTAGTGGAAGGGTTCTGGGGATCATTATAGAGGAAAAGCTGCTAGCAAAGTATTGACTACTTACTCAAGGAGGTCAGATAAGCCAAATATAAGCTCATCCACTACTGGGTAGGCTTTAAGGATGAACTTTCCTACTCTTTTAGGGTGAACCACATATCTATTTAAAGCTTTGAGAATTCTCAATGTAAAACCTGACAACAACTAATCTCTGGCAGTGGTTATGATTATTTAAATTGACCAAGTATTGTGACTGTATGTTTAAGTGGATGGGATAGTCAAGGCACCAGGAGGATATGACAGTAATTTCTTGCTCTCGCCATCAACTGATATCACACAAGCCTTATAGCTGTGTTGTATGGGGCTAGGGGAGGGAAGACTACTAAATGTAACTGTTATGTCTTCTACCATATTGAGAAAAATGCTGTAATGGTACCGAAGTAGGACTCTTAGAGGGGATTATTTCCAGAGGGAAGTTTATAGAAACCCATGGAAGTTGCATCTTGCTGCAGTATCTTGGTCCTTTCTTCCCCCAAGTCTCTGCCTAATGACTCCCATCTCAGAAAGCCAACCATTCAAGTGACACTTCCCGTACAAGGATGCACCTTGGTATGTATCTTGCTACACAGTACAGATGTTTCTCTTTGGTACCCACTGAATATCTATGGTTGCATTTCCTTGGTGGACAGATGGTATTCATTTGGGCTAGTGTCCCACCACACTAGTGTTAGTGACTGCCAGACTCTGAATTCCACAAAAGGATTGTAAGGGCTGTCCTGGTGACTTATTCATCCAATACGATGGACTAGCACTCTTGTTCAGAAACTGTCTCCTTGGTTTATTTATTTTTAGACAAGGTTTCACTATGTAGCCCTGGCTGGCCTAGAACTCACTATGTATGCTAAGCTGCCTCAACTTTATAGAAACCCAGTTGCTTCAACTCTCTAAATGCTGGGTTAAAGGCATGTGCCACCATGCCTGGCTCCACCTTGACTTTTTCTTGAGCTAGGCCTCTCAATAGGACTGGCATCTCTTTGGTTCAGGTAGGCCATCTGGCTGCTGAGCCCTAAGGAACATTTTGGTTTTGCGTCCCCTGAAATCACAATCATGTACCATCATACCTATCTTTTTATGTGGTTGCTGGGTATCAAACTCAAAGTAGTAAGCACTCTTCTGACCTCACCAGACCCTCCTGATAACCTCTTAGCCTTACTTTACTTGTGTGTGGGTCATATGGAAACTGTAGAACCTGTAACATGTGAAGTGGAAACTTAAGGGTTCTTTGGAAAGTCGGTTGGATGGTGTTTTGCTGGGGCAAACACACGAAAGTGGACAAAGGTGTGAAAGGCTAAGGAAGACTTGTGAAGGGATGTTTTGCTGAAGCAGACACAGGAGAGAGGGTGTTCTGCTAAGGCAAGCACATGAAAGGACATGTGATGAAGGATTCTTTGCTAACAGCATGCATTTATTGGTCTGCCTTGCATTGCATAGTTGAGCTGCATTTGTCAGGACTCCATACAGAGAAACATGCCAAGAAACTTCTGGTGGTGTGCTGCAGTTTCTTGCTGCTTCTGTGGACTCCAGTGGATTGGATGTATATGCTAAGGCAAGACCCGTGCTGAGGCAAGACCCATGGAGGACATGTGATATTTGGAGGGTATAAACAGGACTCCATGCGTGGAGTGACACAGAGACAGCTTGGTTTGCTGGTGCAGCTAGCCGTGCAATGCTTGTGGGTCTCACATCTTCACTGATCTTTGCTTCCCTGAGAGAGGCACAGCCGAGAACTTTTCCTGGGATTTCTGCTGGTCCCTCCTACTGACTGGAGTCAAGGGCGAGGCCTGGCTGCCTCTGCTAGGTCATGTCACTGATATTGCTATCCTGATTTTACTGAACTGGACTGCTGGTATATCCGTGAGGTGATTACAAGTGGATCAAGCTGCCACTACCTGCAAACCTGTGAACTGAACTGCTGATTTCCAGACAACACAGATGAGAGCTGCTCCAAAGAACCTTTCTAAACAGGTCCACTTCCCCTGTATCCTTTCTTTTCCACTACCTCTGGTGGGTGGTGGGCTTCAAGGTAGGTTAAAGTGTTTAAGGACCATCATTAAAAATAAGGTTTGAAAAAAATTAAAGTTACAAACATGTGTCTGATGTCTCATCTCAAGGGACATGCACCAGAAACTGGAGCAAGGGAAATATTCCAGTGCCTGAGGCAGGGGTCTGCAGGCTGGAAGAGTAAACACTGGTGTGTGTGTGTGTGTGTGTGTGTGTGTGTGTGTGTGTGTGTCTTCATTTGAAGACAACAGATGACAAGTGGCATATGCTCCTTAGATGTCATCTAGCAGCCCTGAGCCCTGGGCTTGTTTCTCTTTGTTCTGCATATGCATACGCTGCTGATGCTGCTTTTATACACTAGCTGGTACCACATCTCCTGGTTGATTGTTGCCAAGGATTGCATGAGTAATATAGTATTCAAACCACTGTAGAACCCACCAGTTCTCTCTTTAGTATCTGGACACAATGCCATGAAGCTTTTGAGGCCATGGGTTTGCATGACAAGAGACATCGTAATAAAGTTCTTGATTTCTCTATCTTCCCCATCATCATTACCCCAGTTCCAAGCACAGTCACGCTGGATTCTTTTCTGGTGTACCCTCTGCATTTACGCTAACAAAATGGTCCCCAGTCTGTTCCCCTTCATAAAGCTACTAAATACAAAATTTAACATAATATTTTTTATTTGTGTGTGTGTGTGTGTGTGTGTGTGTGTGTGTGTGTGTGTGCGCGCGCGCGCGCGCGTATGTGTGTCTAGAGGTTCAGGCAGTTGTGAGCTGCCTGATGTGGGTTTGGGAACTGAATTTGGGTCCTCTGAGAGAGCAGTAAGTGTTTAGCCTCTGAGCCATCTCTCCAGCTCCTACTACCTTTTCTTTCTTGATGGAACACCTACAAAAGATTCCTGGCTTTCACCCATGCTATGTCTATATTTCCCATGAAGCAGCTACAGTGATTGCCTAGCAACTTAAATTAGATGAAGTCACTTCTTTCTCCCAGCAGCTTCCTATGGAATCTAGCTTCCTGACCTTCTTTACAAATTACAAATGATCCATCCACTGCTTCTTTCTGATCTCACTTTTCTCCTTTGCTCCTTTTTGTCCTGGCTGCCCTGGCAAGTTTTGGGTTCTTCTAACTTAACATGTCACTTTTCTCTACCTTTCATGTGGCTTCAGTAAATCCAAATGGCATCTCCTTACAAAGCTTCCAGACCACTCAGTTCTACAGGAACCTAAACCCTGGCTATGTCACCTTTTCATGGTCAGTAACAAACCTTTCCATTTTCTTATTTATTTCGTATCTCTCTCCAGACTAAAAGACCTTCGTTTGTTCTTGTATTTTCTGCACAGTTTGATATAACACCATTGTATCACTCACATGACAATTGTATGTGGGAACCTAAGGCATGGGAGAAGAGAATGGAGATGTGGTAAGTGAAGGCCTTATGTGTTATAAGATCTGTTGATTTTATCTGCTGAATGTTTCCAGAGTATCTCTGTATTCCAAGGCTTTCTTTCATCGGAGGGATGGGGGTGGCACAGGGTCGTTATCATGACTTCCATGGTAATGTCTACAGTTTCCCAGCTCCTCTCTTTACCTTTGATTTTTGTCTCCTCTAGATCATATTTTCATTTTTAAAACACAAGTGTGTTGTGACACTTCCTGCTTAAAAATGTTTGAAAAGTTCTTAGTTGTTTGCAAGATAAAGTCAGTCACTTAATATGGCTCCCAGGACAGCTTGCTTCTACATTAGCTTCTTGTCTCATTATCCAGGAATGTACAGCTGACCATGGGCCTCTATGAATATCTCATTTCCCTTAAAGCTAACTGTTCTCTTACTTTCCCTGTTGCCTTAGAATGACTGGCATTTAGAAGCTGTGTGATCTTGGGATATTACTGTTTCTTCTGAAACTTTGTTTCCTGATAATCATAATTTATCACTGGGTAGGATAAAGGTTTAATATTTTATATATAAAGCCTGCTGGTCACATCTCCAGTCTCCTCCCATATGCGTTTAGACTCCCATATACAATTGTCATGTGAGTGACATATACCTATATCTATCTATATCTATATCATCTATATCGATATCATCTATATCTATATCTATGTCTATATAAACTCTATCTACTTTATCAGCAATTTTGATGCTTACAAAAATATTGTTGGGTAGTACAGGTGATGGGAATAATGGATTTCTGCTCATTTTTAGACTTGCTTGCTTTAATGGGAACTAACCAGATCTGATTAAAAATTCCACCTACCAGCTTTTGACATTTGATCTTCTGTTTTAGTATATTCTCTGTGCTATCCAGAAGCCTTGAGAATGGCACTGTTCCTATCTCAGGAGTTTCTAGTATACAGGGATAAGATAGCAACTTGTTCCCAGACCCCACCCTGGCTATGTTCTGGATGAAGGACTAGTGGGGATTGCCTAGCTTTCTCATGAGTTTAGAATTTGGAGGCTCCCTCTGTCTTTCACACAATCTTGAACTTTCCCTGAACTCAGGTTCCAGGGACAAGTTGGAGCCTCCTGATGGAGGCCTCTGGGCATAGAAGTAGCTTGAGAAACAGAGACAAATGGACTCTGACAAGCAAGTAATTTGGCACCAGTTATCGTTTTCATCATGGTAGAGAGGTTCAGCCTCCACCTAGCATCTTGTAGCCTGGACTGTGAAGATGGATAATGGCATGTTCTTACCTTCCAGGGTGTGGTGGGAAATACTAGAAAAGGAGTTTGGTACCAGTGAGGTGCTTATCCTGGAGCGCTCTCCACAGGACTGTATCATGACAGCCTTTGGCTAGACCATCAAGGGACCTGGGTGAGCCAGGTCGCCTGGTGTGTGTGGTTATTTGAATGTACTTTAAAGGTTTAGTTGATCTGACCTCTGTTAAGTAGTTTGTCAGGCATATATCAGAAGAGTCCTTAACAATTAAGCTAAGAGCCAGGCAGAAGGCACACGCCTTTAATCCTAGCATTTGGGAGAGTGAGTTCCAACACAGCAGGAGAAACCCTGTCTCAAAACAAACAAACAAACAAACAAAAAACAGAAAAATCAAGCTAAGAAGTAGCTGCCCCACACTGGGGTCTGTGTTAAGTGCTTTGGCAATTGCCAAGGTGAATCATGGTCCAGCAGAAGCTCACATTTTATGGGGATTATAAGATGTACAGACAAACAGCTGAATCACTGCAGAGAGCCACGTTGACTCACATGACATCATGTGCAGGAAGTTTGGAGGAGGGAGATATACACTCATGACTGATTCAGCACCTGAGGTAAAGTTTTAGAGAGGACATCTGAATGAAGCTTGATAGGATTAGAGGTGCAGGAAGGATAGCCTGGGGACTGATAGGAGGAAGGCTCAGGTGTATGCAGAACTTCTGGAAGTTTTATTTCATAGACACCAGGAAGGTGGACTATGGTAGATCTTTACCTGTATAAGGAGTTTAGACTGGATTCTTTGTGTATGTGGTAAATGTGTTATGCGTGCGTGTGTGTGTGTGTGTGTGTGTGTGTGTG
>NC_034590.1:81798286-81803949 GCF_900095145.1 Mus pahari | reverse complement strand
GAGAGAGAGAGAGAGAGAGAGAGAGAGAGAGAGAGAGAGAGAGAGAGAAACTATGGAGTTTGAGAAAGCAAGTATCTCTCACTAGTCTGGAGCTCGCTAAATAGGCTAAGCTAGTTGGCCAACAAGCCCCAGGGACCTGCCTGTCTCTTCCCCACAGCATTAGGAGTACAAGCACAGCCCACAAGCCTTGCTTTTCCACATAGGTTCTGGAGACCAAACTCAAGTCTCCAAGAGAGCTGTTTGTAAGTCCTGGACTTGAACTCAGCCACCTGAGTGGATGGCTGTCCTAGAGAGGGTTAGTTATAGGAGGGGTGAGGGAAGGGTAGGATGCTCAGCATCCATTAGTACTGTTTAATCAGGATGAGCAGTGAGAAGGAAACCTAGTGAAATGTATTGAAGTAAAATTAATAAGCTGATTATTAAAAGGATCAAAAGGCAGAACTTAATGAAGTGCAGGAAGTTTCCAAGCCTGGGTGCTAGGTAGGCCGAGGACACACTTGGGAAGACCAGAGGCAAAACATATTTGGAAGGAGAAGTTTCATTTTGGACAGAAGTTTGAAGAATATGTTTTACCAAGAGATGTTTTACAACACAGTTGGCCTGTGGGTGGAAATGGCTGGGCAGGGGAGTCCACAGGCTTGTTTGACTGGGTTGAGAAAAAGTAGTGCACTTCAATAAGACTTCAGGGGGGGGGAAGGCAAGTGAGTTTGGTTGCAGAGAATTAGTAAGAGGCAACAGTGACTTAGTGATTGGGACCCGATTAACCAGTTTAATTTCTGGTACTGCCATTTACCTTTTATGTGTGGCCTTGAACAAGTTACTTAACCTTGAAAAACCTCAGTTTTCTCATCTGTAAGATGGGGGAAAACAATTTGTTCCAAGGGGGTTGTGAATGTTGATTTTGACGCTATTTGAAGGATGCTTGGTCTATAAATGATTCATAAAAACTAGTTATTCAAAATGTTACCGCTAGTAATGGGAAAGTGTTGGACATAAAGGTTGGCATTGACCTGTTCAGGAAGTGGAGGAAGAGGAGTGAGGGGTGACAGGAGGAAGCCTCAGAAGAGGCTTCTGGGTTGTGGTGGCGCAGCCATTGGTGTCCAGGTAGCTTCTGATATCTTCTGCCCCAAGAAGCTGCTGTGGACAAGGTTAGAGGAGACATCTTTAACTTTGGAATGGGAATCTGTCAGCTGGCTAGGCTGATAAGAATACCACAAGCTAGATGACTTTAAGGAAAGTTGATTTTCCTGAAGTTCTGGAAGCTAGAAATCCAGGTTTAAGGTGCCCCTCAAATCAGAGGGCACAGTATCCACTCCATACCATTCTCCTTGCTTGAGAGGCTCTGCTGCTAATCCTGGGCAATCCTTGGCTTCTAGCTGTATTATCTTAGTATCTGACTCCAGTCATTTGGCGTTTCCCCCAGTGTGCATGTCTGTTCACATTCTCCTTTCTATAAGGTCACCAGTCCCATTAGAGCCGGGGCCACCCTTTCTACTATGACTTCATCTTCAGTAATTATAACCGAAACTGTTCTATTTCTGAATGAGGTCGCATGCTGAGGGACACAGGTCAACGCTGATTATCTTCCTCACTTGCTTTCCACTTGGTTTTGAGGCAGAGTTTCTCATTGGATCTGGCACTCACTGATTGGGCCAGGCTTCCATGGCGGTGAGTTCGAATGATCTTCCTGTCTCTGCCCTTTCCCTCACCCCTCTTACCTCAGAGCTGGGACCACAGGCACTTGTTACCTACCCTGCTTTTATGTGGGGGCTTCATGCCTATATTGAAAGCACTTTATTTACTGGATGGGCCATCTCTCCAGCATCTCTTGCTTTTTATTTTGTCTGAATTATATGAGAAATTAGTTTATTTACCCAATTCACTTGTGAAAAACTATTGTCATAGAGTTGTCACAAAGAAAAAGGGAACATGTATACGCTGCTGAGGTTGTATCATAGCACAGAAGTGTAATAAGACCTGAAGGAAATCTTCCCCGGGACACACTTGGAGCCTACATTCTTGAACAGTCTCAGGGTTTCTTTTAAAGTATTTTTTTCCCAGAGAAGATGTGTAGCTTAGAATGAAGAACATTTCCTGTGAGAAAACGCTTTAAAGATAGCAATAATCTTAATTAAACAGTCTTTCACATTCAGAAGGGACCAAAATTATAAATGCACGCTCAACTTTCAAGCATATGTTCTTTTTAATGATATTAATACATCTCTAGAGATAGTAGGCGCACTTCTTCCTAATTAGGTAGTATTTTATTAAACTCGGTGAAATCTCATGCTAGTTTGAGTACCATTTTCAAGAGTTAAATAACGCCTAGAGCCTCAGATAAAGAGGATTTTCTTTTTTTCTCTAAGAAGTTCTTGGTGTTGGTCAAAAACCAGTCTTGGACTGAAGGGAGTGCTGAGCCTGTCTGTTAAATGAGGACAGTCCAAATTCCCCCAAGGTTTGCTCAGCATGAATATATTATTGTCGATCCTACTTATGCCAAGACAGCTATTTTAAAATAAAAGTTAGAATAGTTTTAATTATATGAAAATTAATTTTCCTCAGTTGACCCATCTTTGAAACCAAGCCAAATTTACAAGCTATGTAATTTAAAAATTTAGCTTTAATCACTCTGGGGTCATGGTGTGGGAGCGTGAGGGTTGGACTGGGAACGGAAAGACTAAAGTTCAAATTCTGTGTTTAAAGGATGAAGGAGAATAAAGTCCATGACACTAGAAATGATAGAGGTTAAACCAATTTTAAGGAACATTACTTACACCTCTATGGAAAAACACTGGAAAACAGTTGGCTTCCTAGCAAACTATAACCCTTGCCAAAGGATAAGCTGCAGTGGAAACTGTGAACGGGCCAGTTGCACTTTTGGGTGTTAAAATGTGATTACAAAGCTGTGATTAAAGAGACGACAGGGCCAGGCAGACTCGTGTTTAAGAATAGCAATTCCAATGCCCATAAAATAGTCTAGTCGCAGACAGTAGATGTGTACATAGATGCAAACTCTTTAAACACGAAGTGAACAAGATGATTGCAGGAAGGCGGGGTGGGAGGAGGCAAGCAAGGATAGGCCTCTTATGGATGCTCATGTAGGTTCATAGTAGGGAATCTATCAATAAACCCGTTATCAACACACTGAAAGAGAAGCCCTATCAATCAAAAGGACATTTGATTCAACCTAGCAACTATTCCTAATGAAACAAGAAGACAAGCGAACAGCACATGTTATGTCAAATGGTGATACAGTGAGCCCATCTCAGTGTAAACCAAGCCCAGACAGGACTGCTGGCTCTTGCCCTCGCTCTCTATATTGTCTTGGGGGTACTTGCAAATAAAAGATATAAACATAAAAAATTTCTGGAAAAGAAAAACAATTACTCTCTTAATCTCTCTCTCTCTCTCTCTCTCTCTCTCTCTCTCTCTCTCTCTCTCTCCCCTTTTCTCTTCCTCCTTCCCTCCCTCCCTCCGTCCCTCCCTCTCTCCCTCCCTCATCTCATACACAGACAACTCATATGCTCACCACCTTTTAGCTGGTTATGGTGATGTACAGCTACAATTCCCACAATGGGGGTGGGGTGTCAGGAGCATCATTCATTCAAGGCTGGAGGAAGGGAGGAAATAAGGGAAAGAAGATGGAGGGAGGGAGGGAGAGTGTTTGAAATGTTTAGAGTCCTAAGAGAATTTTGTTGGGTGTCTAGATGGAGGATAAATGGCAGTTAAAATATCTATCAGAAAAGCAAATGGTTGCCAGTGGAATCTCAGTGAGGATGCATTTAGTGACAACAAACAAAATCAGAAGAAACTAGATAGCAGAGGTAGGGGCTTCAACAAAGTAAATAATGAACACTGCACTAAAGGTTACAGATCCTAAAAAACAAAGTCACTGTTTTATAAACATTTATTTTATGTGTATGAGTTTTTGTTTTCATGTATGACTGAATACCGCATAAATGGCTGGAACGGAGGAGAACTGGAGTTACGGATGGTTGTGAGCTACCATATGGGTTCTGGGAATCGAACCTGGCTCCTCTGCAAGAACACTGAGCTACCTCCCCAGCCCTATATGCCTTTTAAAGGAATGTAAAAAACAAGATATGACAAGTTTGCAATGTCATGTTTTGGGGTAGTTTTATGGCTCGAAGGTGAGATGTTCCTTTACTCATGTGTTTGAACATTTGGCCCCCAACAAAGCTTGTGGAACCTTTAGCAAGTGGGTTCTAGCTGGAGGAAGTGGACTCAGGTCTTAGGACAGTGGGTCTCCTAGGCTATAGCTAGCCCTCATTCCAACCACGCTTTGTGTCTTCTGGTTCACACCATGGAACAAGCCCTAGCTAGATACGCTACTTACCAGGAACTCTGCCATGACTTCCCTGCCATTGAGGGACTGTACCCTCATGGCTCAACAGGACTCAAAGGCCACCCCTTTTTCCTTGGGTTGTTTCTGTTAGGTATTTGGTTACAGCCATGAGAAAAGTATTTCTTACAGGTAGGAGTACAATACTAAAAATTGACAGTTGCTTTGAAAATTAACATATGAATTTCATATAATTCTTATAAGAGTTTCACTGGCTTTGGGATTTGGTAAAATGAACTTAATAAGCACCAAAATGATAGTCTAGAAAAATATTATAAAAAGACTAATGTTATAAGATAACAGAATTGCTATAACTAAGTGTCAGATTGGAGATTAGAAAATTGGTAGCTTGGTTCAGTAGGAAAAGGATGCATTCAAAAACAAATTAAACATAGATACAAAACGAAATAGAAAACTCCAAGATAATCTAGGAGCCTGTGTACCCAGATCTTATAAAATTGCATGATGGCCTGCAAAGATTATGTCAACCCAGAAATCCCTCTCATGGGCTTTCTGGTATACAAATCAACCCTTCTTGTTCAGAGATTCTATAAGATGTTCATTGAGAAATATAAGATGCCAGGAACTGTACACAGTTCATTTAGATTTTGTATGTGTGTCTGTGCATATTTGCTAGTGTGCGCACATATGGACGGGGGTCAGAGGACAACGTCGGGTGTCATTCATTCTTCAGGTGCTTTCAGCCTTTCGGTCGAGCACCTCCGCTCCTTGGCGTGGAGCTTTTAGCTGAGAAGCCAGCGGGCCAGTGAGTTTCCGGGGATCTGCCCGTGCCTGTCTCGAGCATGCTACCATGCCTGGCTTTTTATGTAGTCTCCTGGGGGTTGAATTCAGGTCTTCAGGCGTGTGAGACAAGCACTTTGTGGACTAAGCCACCTCCTCCACCCCCAGTGAAAAATTTACAAGATAAACAATGAGAAAGCCTGCCTCAGTGTGCATGAGAGCAGGAGCTAGGATGCTAAGTAGGAGAAGCACCTGCCCGGGCACAGGCCAGAGGGGTGGTGCCGATTCCCTGAGGGGTGGTGCCCATTCCCTGAGGTATTGGAGGAGAGGGATGATTAGTAAACCAGAAATAATGTCGTGAACACATTTCTATACAATGTAATTAAATAATTTTATTTTTTTCCAAATTAAAATTTTATCTTACTAAAATATAAATTTTTGTTAGATAATTTTTCTTGAATATTTTTTTTTATTATTATTATTTTCTTTATTTACATTTCAAATGCTATCCCGAAAGATTCCCATACCCCTCCCCCCACCTCTGTTCCCCTACCCACCC
>NC_034590.1:81757105-81798275 GCF_900095145.1 Mus pahari | reverse complement strand
GGGTCCAGCTGCTGCGGGTCCCCTCACCAGTCCGCTCTTTCCCCGGCAGTGCAGCGGTGCCTCTTGAATATTTTTGACAGATTCAGCCAGTAGGAATTTTTGCCTTTTTAACGTCTCCTCTGCTATTGTGGGTTTTCATGCCGACTCTAATTTTCAGGCCTGGATTCTCCTGGGTCAAGTCATTAGACCAAGCGTTTGTGAGTTATGTTTTTTAATATAAAAAGTCTTAAATTCCAATTTCACTATTTTCAATATTGTCTAAAAGACAGGATTTTAAAGGTCATTTTTAAAGGAGATTAGCTCTTCCTGTAATAATAGCAATAATTACTTGGTACTTAGCTTGTACAGGCACAAAGAAAAGTATTTTGACCATAGTTTTTGATCTCAAAGATATTTTTGTTCCCTTTGCGTGCATCCCTCACATTTTTAGTTAATCCTTTACCTTGTCCTCAAGATACGACCAACACATCCAATTCATAACGAACCTAAGCGACAGAAATAATCCACATACTGTAAAATAAACATAAATGCTTTAAAGGCATGAGAGACCCCCCAAATGTGTATAACTACTCCTCAGTTTACGTGCCTTACTGTGTTTGGCTGTCCTAACTGTACACAGACTTGGTACTGATGTGGATTTTCTACAGAGTTTGGAAGAGGGGGCCGGTGAGTAAAGTCGGTGGCACATTTCTTGAACAGATTTCTAGACAGTGCTTGTGAGTGTGTGTAAAACAGAGAAGCTTGCTCACATTAAAGAGCACTGGACACTCGGCTCCAGCCAATTGCTGTCACAAAGGACTGTGGGTCATGTGTTAACATGCCTGCAGAGTGTTTTTCAACATACTTTTATGTGGAATGCGATATTTACCACTGGTGAACAACTAGAATTTTATCCAACACGCAGGAGCCAACATTATGTAGTTTCAACCCATCTTCAGGATGCATTTTCATGTCCCCAGTGCTAAATGTAGGACTGGGGGTGCCTTGGGTTAATTTCTGAAAGGTACAGGTAGAGAGGAATGTCGGGTAAGGACTGACAAGGAAGTGCTCCAGGCATTTTAGTGCAGGGTTCTTAAAATATCCCTCCAGCAGGTGGCAGCACAAGAACAGAGTTGGGCCACTCTGGACCAAGAATACCCACAGGTTTCCTAACTTTTGCAAGAACAAGGAAAAGAACAGATTGCAACGTTCTAGCTTCGGAGAGAAGAAAAAAAATACACCCTTTTTTTTTTTTTTTGTTTAATAGTAAATAGGAATCTCCTACTATGTACAAGCTATTAAACTGTGTACTCTCAACCACGCTTATAAACTCTTATACTTGTAATTACAGAAAATTCTTCTTTTTTTTTTTAAATTAAATTAATTAATGCACTATCACACTCCAGCCCATTCACTTGAGACAGGGGTTCTCACTGAACCTGGAGCTAAGCTGACAGTCACCAAGCCCCTAGCCCCCATCCCTTGTGTTGATATTGCAGGCACGCACTGCCATGCCTGGCTGCTGGAGCTCAGTTTTAGGGTCTCATGCTTGAACAGCAATCTCACTAAGCCATTTTAACTCCCACTAAGCCAGTTTAGAGATGAAGAAATTGTGTTTTAGAAGGCTAAAAAAATACGCATTTGCAGTTGTACCACACAGTTTTCTCATTGCTGTGACCAAGTATCCGGCAAAAGTGACCTAAGGAAAGTAAGGTGTGTGTGTGTGTGTGTGTGTGTGTGTGTGTGTGTGTGTATGTATGTAGGGGTGGGTAAGCCGCATTTCAGCCAGTGTCTGGAGTCTAGGCAGGACACTGACACTCAGAGCACACCCCACTTATTTGTTCTGAGCTCTGAGCTTGTGAGATAGTTTTGTCCACATTCAAGGTCAGCCTTCCCTCCTCAGTTAAACCTTCCTGGAAACACCTTCCCAGACACACGCAGCCTATGTATGCAAGATCCTTCTGAATCTAGTCTAGTCAGCAAAGAAGATGAGCTGTCATGCACAGTTTCTGAGAGGCAGGGCCGAGTCTGGACCTAGAGTTACTGGGTTCTTGCATGGAGCTGTACCCGTTGCTCTAAGTCTTGTCCTGTTGTCTCTGTTCTGTAAACAGTTGTTTTGACGATGCCCTTCAAGCCTGGGCTATCTGTATCGTGGGACACAGAAAGCAGCATGACAGGAGACATTTGTCCCCTAGCTTACAAGGTGCTTGTGCCCTGGAGCTAGCGATTGAGAGACGATGGATGCTATTACAGAGGAACACCACATTGGCCATCTGGAGAGTGCACGTGGAAGTGGGACGTGCATCTCCTTGTTAACAGGACAGTTTCTGTGACAAGAACAGATGAGCTCTCCCTAGCGCCCATGGTTCACAATGTTAGCCTAGAAATGAGTGGGCTAAGAAGTTTAAGGTTTCTGTTATTAACCATCACTCCAGAACTCAGCAAGTAGGATCTGCCACCTGGCCACACATTTACCAGGTTTGGATGAGAAACTTTCATTTTCATAATAAATGGCTTAAATCTCACAAACAATTTGCTAAGTAAGTTGTTTATCCAGAGATGGTCAGCATTTCTTCTTGGAGAAGCAGAAGAAGAGAGGGGATTCAGGTTGACTCCTCCCCTTTTCTGGGGGACCATGAGTTTTCAGTTAGTGCTGCAGGGCCTGCTCCTTCCTCTGCAGAGCAAGAGTTGCCCAGACAGCTATAATAAGTTATAGTCAAGTCCAGACTAGCTTTAAAAGATAGGTGATTCTGAGATTACAGAACAGAAGGGGGAGGTGTGAGAGCAGTGGGATGCTCAAGGCCCTCACCAGCACGATGCTCAAGGTCCACCCTCACCAGTGGGATGCAAGGTCCTCACCAGCAAGATGCTCAAGGCCCTCACTAGTGGGAAGCTCAAGGCCCTCACCAGCAGGATGCTCAATGCCCTCACCAGTGGGAAGCTCAAGGCCCTCACCAGTGGAAAGCTCAAGGCCCTCACCAGTGGAAAGCTCAAGGCCCTCACCAGCGGGACGCTCAAGGCCCTCACCAGCATGATGCTCAAGGCCTTCACCAGCAGGACACTCAAGGTCCTCACCAGCATGATGCTCAAGGTCCACCCTCACCAGTGGTATGCAAGGTCGTCACCAGCAGGATGCTCAATGTCCTCACCAACAGCATGCTCAAGGCCCTTACCATCCGGATGTTCAAGGCCCTTACCATTGGGATGCTCAAGGCCCTCACCATCGGGATGCTCCAGGCCCTCACCATTGGGATGCTCAAGGTCCTCACCATTGGGATGCTCAAGGTCCTCACCAGCAGGATGCTCAAGTTTCTCGCCCTCACAATTGCTATAGGGCTACAGTTGCACTGCCATTGAGCTGTAGGGACCAAAGGGGCTGGCCAGCTGGGCTTCATTCCAAGTAGGGAACAAAAGGCAAGGCCAGGCACAAGAAGAGAGAATTTTCGGGTGGTCAGAAAGTTCATTGTGTGGGATTTAGGGATGACTGGGGCTCCTGTGCTCACTTGGAGAGCTCTGTCACTCACAGGCTCCCAGGAGACAGCTGTGAAAGTGCAGGTTAGCCAAGCTGGTCTCCTGTGCACCTGTATAGGGGAGGGGCCAGTAGCACCTGGGCTGACAGCATGTGGAAACTGGACCTCAGCTTACACATTTAAGTTATGAGAACTACAGCCAAGTCCAGGGAGAATGGGTCCTTCTTTTTCTCTCTCCCTTCCCCACTCTTCTCTCCTCTCATCCTCCTTCCACCTTCCTTTCATCTTTTTTTAGTCCCTCTTCCTTTCCCCTCCTGCCTCCCTTTCCTTCTAATTTCCCTCCCTCCCTTCCACCATCTTTCTGTCCTTCCCCCCTCTCCACTTTATTTCCACCTTCCTTCTGTCCCTCCCTTCTTTTGCCCAGGTTGGCCTCAAACTTGCTATGTACTGGGGATAGCCTTTAGGATATGATCCTCCTTGCCTACACCTCACAACTGCTGGGACTTCAGGCATACTCCACAGCATCCACTTTACACAGGTCTGGGAATCAAACCCATGGCTTCATGCATGCTCCACTTTGCCAGTGAGCCCTATTCACAGCGAGGCCACGCTCCTGAACAGAGACCTGAGGCTGTGCAGCCTGCCTTGGCAACCTTCCCCTTGGATCTTTTCAAGTGGAGTCAATTGATGGCTTTTTCAGCAGCAAGGGGAAGATTTCTACTGTTTGTCATGAGGAAATGTAAATTGTTACAATCTGTTTAGAGAGTAATTTTGCAATATTATAAAAATGGGAAAGATGTTAATTGCAATGTTGCTTGTGGCAGTGAAAAAGTGGGAATGATGGAAATCCAGCAACAGAGGGCTGCCTATGAAAGCAATAGTGCCTCTTTTTAAGGAGCAGGGCTCATTAATCAGGAGAGACTGAAGCAAATGCAGCTGTAGGAGTGTGGGGAGCTGACCGCTTTATAGCAAAGGAAGGAAACTTTGAACATCAGTCTTATCTTGTCTATGTAAAACAGACCTGTTTGCATGTAGCACCATGTTTGACTAATGCATGGAGCATACTTGAAAAGGACTGGACTTCAACTTTATTACATTATTCTTTGTGTTTTCTGTTTCTTTGGCCATCTCCAGGTTTGGAGCAGTTTGGAGCAAGTTGTTTGGATAAAGTCATGTCGAGATGTTTCTTAAAGTCTGCAGGAGCCCATACAGAGGCTGACAGGAGGTCTGAGCTTCCTCAGAAGCAACCCTAGTAGTCCCTACCTGTGCTGTGGAGAGAAAGGATTCTTCTAGTCGTGCCACTTTGGGGGATTAGAAGGTCATTTGTCATGCACTATGTAGGCTAGCATGTTCGCACATGACTGTCGACAAGTATACTTAGTACTGAATTGGACCTCTAACTGATGGTGGGGAATTTCCCACTTTGTTGGGAAATTGTGCTCCATACGGCATAGCATTCTTGACAAGCCATTACATTTGGGATGGCTAAGGCTATCTCACTGGCTTCTATCCAGGCTCGGGTATGTTATAATGTAAGGCTCAGGCAGCTATTGTACTGGATACAGGACTTGACAACGCATTATTAGGCGTGGGTGAAATCCTACAGGGACTACTGCATTGAACACTTTATAGAGCATTTATTTGCTTATATCCAGAATATGACTTAGCAGCATCGTTGACATCATTCTAGACTTAGTTGAACACATTCTTTGAACCCTATCTCAATCAAAAGACCAGATACAAGTGAGTAGCTCTGGCATTTGAGTCCTACGTCCAAAGCCTACTCAGCAGACACCTTCTGGAAAACAGTCTGTGCTACTAAGGAAGCTGAACCACAGGTGGAAGCGGAAGTCTCTGGTTGTGTCATGTGATTTAGACTCATGTGGAAGAATATATTAAGGGAAGGGCTAGTGTGTTAGGTGACACTGGGACATATAAGTGAGTGTGCAACTGTCATAGGATGTTTAGGTCTGGACACAGAGAAGTTGGCCCATGACTTTTATCAGATTCGCAGGATTTCTATGAAGTGGAAGTTTCTGGATACATTAGGTGATACAGACTCACCTGGTGTTATGCTAAGTCAAGACCCATGGGAGGACATGTGGTGGTTGGAAAGAATGTCAGTAGGACTCAGTAGACAGTGATGGAGCTCTTGAATAGCTAGCTGTGCAGCTCTTCATTGGTCTCTCATCTTTGCTGATCTTCACTTCATTGAGAGAGGCACGACAGAGAACTCCTGGAATTCTGGCTGCTCCTGGTCACTCCACTGACTCGCTGACTCCTGATCATTCAGCAGAAGCCTTGTGGTTTCTGCTGGATTGTGCTGATTCATAATTGGTGACACTTTTAAACTGGACTGTTGGTATCCTGACACCACTGAACTGGACTGCTGGTATCCTGACAAATGGAGATTGGCCCCAAAGAACTACTTCTAAACAGGTCCACATCACCTTGTCCTATTTACCATTTTTCTCCCCCACTTTTGGATGATGGCCTAGAAGGTGTGTGTGTGGGGGTGTTGAAGCATTTGTGAACCCTTATTAAAGTAGGTTTTAGAAAATCAAGGCCTACAATAGATTCTCAGGAGATCCATGTACCAGAGGCTGGGAAGGGGAGAACAGTAGAGCCCACTCCCAACTGTCACCCTCTTTCCCTTCCTCTTCTTCTTCTTCTTCCTCCTCCTCTCCTCTTCCTCCTCCTCCTCCTTCTTCTTCCTCCTCTTCCAGAAAAGTGACCAGGCCTTGAAAGGGCCTATCTACAGTATGAATTCTGCCACTGGCAGTAATATGCACACATCTGAGAGTACTTACAAGTGAAGGCAAATATTTTCTACTGGACCTGAAGGAAGATGGATCTCTAGGTGTGTGGCCAGACTCACTGATACTAGGAGAATAAGCATTTTTGGGGATAGGGTACAGTGGGGTATGCTATAGAATTATGGCTGTGAAGCAAAACCAAATATCTCACATGACTCCTGAGAACTTTCAAGGAAATTACTGTTCCCTTGATATTCAGACTAAGCCTAGCTGCGATGAGATGCAAGGTAGCTTTTGGGGTTCTCTTACTAGTTAACTTCCACAGAGATGCAGAATTGTCTCCAAGTAGAAAAAAAAATGACCACATTGCATAGCCCTATAAGAACACTTTCAAATAGTCAAGCAGAATATAGTGTCTCCTGAATTTAGGAGCCTCACAGTAAGGGTAGCATTGACACACACACACACACACACACACACACACACACACACACACACACACACGTGTCAATTAAACCCTAGAATTACAAATGCCTGCTACCAGGGGGATCTCTGAATTTATGGCTAGCCTGGTCTATAGAATAAATTCCAGGATAGCCAAAACTACACAAATAGACCCTATCTTGAAAAACCAAAAATAACAATAAATTAATAAAAATTAATGGCAAAGAAAAATTGGAAATTTCCAAAAATAGACAACTAGGTTTTTAGCCAGTTGGCACACTTCTTTAATCTCAGCACCCAGGACGCAGATCTCTGAGTTTGAGGCTCATTTGGTCTACAGAGCCAAGGACACAGAGAAACACTGTCTCAAAAGAAATCAAAATAAAAGCAAACAAAAACAAACAAAACAACAGTAGCAGCAACAGCAAACACCAAGAGCCTGCTACCACATGCTGCTTTATTATGTGGGTTCTGGTGGTCAAACTTAGGTCGTCATGCTTTATTGGCAAGCACTTTATCATCTGAGCCAGCTTCCCAGCCCGTGCTCACCCCTTTAACACCAAAATGCAGCCAGAGGCATTCTGGGCCATGGAAGGCAGTTCCTGCTTAGATTAGGAAAGGCAGATTTTCTGAACTAAAGGCTACCACTAACACCTTCATGCACATTTCTCACTTGCATCAAGAGGAGAGCATTGACTCATCATGAGATCCTGCTTGTCTAGCTTCCCCTTGTTCCCCAAACATGCCATAGATATTTACATTTCCTGGCTTCATCTCCTTGGAACCTCTTATCTAATGGTTTTTATTAGAAAAAAAAAGCCAAGGTAAAATTCACATAACATAAATTAAATGACTAAGATAAATGTCTAATCCAGTGACATTTAGCACATTTACTGGTTGTGAAACCACCATCTCTGTCCTGTTCCATGACATTTTCATCATCCTGAAAGGAAACAGCACCATCTAAGCATTCGCTCTTTATTTCTCCCTTCCCTGGTCCCTAGCAACCACTACTCTACTTTCTGTCTCTATGGATTTACCTATTCTGGATGTTCATATAAATAGACTCATGCAAAGAGTCTTTTGTGCCTGGATTCTTTCACTCAGCTCCATCTTGGAGCCTCTCAGTGCCATTATGCAGCATGGAGAGAATGCAGTCTTCGGACTCAGATCTGGACTTGAGCTCTGGCTTGACTACTTGCCGGTTGTGAGTCCTGAGAAAGTTATCTCCCCTCTTCTAAGCTTTAGTTCTCGTGCAAGAAATGAGAGGAACAATCCCTACCTCACAGCTGTTAGGACTGAGAGATAACAGGTGAAATTGCATGGTCTGGTGCCTGGCACACAGTAGACAATTCCTCAACACCAGAGGGAAAGGGAGTTCATTTGAGAGCATGAGGTGCATCATGAGCTGAATCTGACCTTTGCCCCTCATCATGCATCTTCTGAAACACTGAACTGCATAGTGCTGGTCTTCTCCCTGAATCCCTCTCCTTAATCTCTTTCCTTAAACAGTTTCTCTTGCAGTGAGTACCCGCAGCCTCACCCTGCTAATCACGCACATTTCCCCAGCTGTATTCATACTCTCACTGGACTGCATGTCTTTATAAGGCCAGATGTTATTTCGCTCTTCTAAAAACTCCAGCTTTTTGAGGGTGGTCCCATTTTTAACTACTCTGACAGCTGTGATATCAGGACCCTGGGATAGTAGTGTAGCATCCAAGTTATACCTCTGGGCAGTTCTGGCATACAAACTGGGCATCATCTGCTCCTTCTGGTTTTGGGTAATAGGATCCTTTTCCATGTCAGTTGCTTGGAAATGCTGTATCTATAGCTTTCCCCCATCCTCATGGAGATGGAAAGGGCGGCTAGCAAGCCTCCATCCTAATTATCTGCTCGTAATTGAAAGGTGCAAGTTGGCATCCTCAGAAAGGTGCTTCTTCAAAGGCACTCACCGCAGAAGCTAAAGTCCAAATTAAAATTGATTCACAGCCTCAGAGAAGCGTGGGCTATTAGAGAGCAGGGTTGGAAATGGGCTGTGCGTCCAGACAGCGAGGTCAGGGATGGGCAGGGAAAAATATTTCTCAGTGTTTCAGCATAACTCAGATGGAGCTGAATTTATATGTTGGATTTTTACTACAAATAAAATGCAATAACACTCAAAGTGTCTGTTTAATGTTGTTGACCTTGTCCTTTTTTTTATATGGGAAATTGGTACTTAGAGAAGGAATAAAAGCAGAAACCAGAAGTTAGAAACATTCATAAAGACAACACATTTCTAAAAAAAAAAGTTCTTAACCATTTTTTTAAGGTCATAAAGCCCTTGCAGGACTTGATAAAAAGTAAAGACCCTCTGAGATGGGAAGCTTCACAGTTCATAATCTCATGTGCAACACTATACACAGTTTTGGGAAAGTCTTCAGAGCCCCCTGAAGCCCATTTAAGTACACCATGTTAAGATTTGTACTCTTGGAGGTAGGTGTGGGGGAGATGTTCCAGCAGTTAAGAATGCTTCGTGCTCTTCCTGAAGACCCAGCGCTGATCATAAGGCTCTCAGCTGCCTATAACTCAAATCTCAGTGGCTCTGATTCCCTCTTCTGGCCTCCACGTGCAACCCCAACACACATGGCATTCTCTCTCTCCCTCTTCCTCTCCCTCTTCTTCCCAGCCCTCTCTCTCCAAACAACAATGCCTACTCTTGGTTCTGAGGAGATGGCTTAGTTGCTAAGTTGCTTGTCTTGGAAGTGGGAGGATCTGAATTCAATCCCAGTAACCCATTACACACACACACACACACACACACACACACACACACACACACACACACACACACACACTTTCTATTTCTATGTGTGGAGAGCTACTGGTGTGACAGGTGTTCTGTAAAGCATCTAAAGGGCAGAGATGACTGCCACAAGGTTCCTGCTTTTGAGAGATTGGGCACATCCAAGTGGGATCAAACATCCAGGCAGTGTTCCCTCAGCCAGGCAGTTGCAGGGACTTCCTGGTTCTCTCTGTGTCATTGCTCTCTGAGCTCCCTCCTGCTTTTAACCCTGTTTTCTTTCTGTTTCTTTTTAGCAGCGTTAGCTTGCAGACTGGTGGCCTGTTGTTACTTTCTCCATCCTTCGTGTGGATAAGCAGTGATCCTCCCTGGGCACACGTGTGGGAGGGAGGCCTGGACCACTCCTCTCTTCAGAGACCTGCAGAGCTGGTCTTCTATCCTCTGTAGAATAAAGGGCCAACTCCTCACCAGCTCACTCAAGGCTCTGTGGTTGGGCATCATTATACACTCTGTCAGACCACACGCTGTGTGGCCTCGTGTGCACCCTGCACTTATCAGTACTGAATCTCCGTTTCCTAAATAGAGCTTGCGTTTTCAAGCTCCCCTGGATGGCTTGATCTGCTTCTCTGCCAGAATGACATTTTCCCTCATATCCGTCTATTAAATCTTCCTTATCCTCAGAGTCCCCGTTGAATACATCCTCCATGAAATTCTACCCAGATTGTCAGAAGTAATGAGGGATTTTGGAGCCTGCTCTGCCACCTGACAGTGTTATCAGCCATGTTGGAGTCCTTTGAGGCAGAGATAGAATCAAAGTATCTTTGGGATTCCAAGTCCCTACCAGAGAGTGGCCCACTTGAGATGGAGTTTCCGCATTTTCCTCTGTACTTCAGTGACAAGATTCAGAAAGCTATCTCTGATTGCTGAGACTGACATTCCGAAAGGCTGAAGCCTTTGGAGGACCTCCTTTAGCAAGGCAAAGGCCCTACTCTAGGAGTGAAGGACCCTAGAATCCACCCAGACCAGTCTGTTCCTGTGCTAGACTCTATAGAGAAAGACATACAGTTGTCTGTTGGTGTCCATGTAGGACCAATTCCATGACCTCTTCTTGGGTACCAGAACCCACAGGAGCCCCAGTCACTAATATGAACCAGTGGAGAAGCTGCATGAAGCCATGCAGTCCTCCTGTGTACTGGTTTAAGTCTCTAGATTTCCTGTAATACTCACTGCGATGTAAACAGTATAAAAAGCTGTTGTAAATAGCTGTTCCACTGTATTGTTAGGGATAATGACAAGAAAAAAGAAGTCTGTATATGTTTTGTACAGAAACAAAAATGTTCCCTGAATATTTTTAATCCATGGCTGGCTGAATTCGTGGATGGAGGACGTAGGTGTAGAACATTAGTGTTTTGCAAGAGGCTGCCTGAATCTGTGGGTGTGGAGGGTGTAGGTGTTCAGGCCAAGTGCTCTGTGTAAAACTTGGGTTTGGATTCAGTTCAATGTGGGCCAGAGGCTCCCTTTTCATACAAAACTCAAGCCTGGTAGGCTTGCAAGCATGGATAGCCCACCAGTTCTGAAAATATCTCAGGTTCACTCCGTGCTCAAAGGTTGCTACAATCCTTCATTGTGGCCTCCATACCTACACAGTACAGGACAATAGAAGACTTAAATCAACAGCTCTGGGGGTGGGGTGGACCTTTAGGTCAGTATCCAGCGCAGAGGACATGCTTCAGTGTAAGCACAGCTGCTCTGGGGCCATGCACTTGACCTTGGCTTTGTGGTTTGGTGGAACCTCCCAGAGAGGACTTCTACCCAGCCACCAGTGCCTCTCCCTAAAACTGGAGCAAAGTTCAGGTGGGCTGAGACATTGCCCGAAGCTCCATGGACAGTTCACCACACCCTGAGGGCAACATTGTTATAGGATTTATGCTCTTATTGGAATGCAACTGGGCGTTCAGGCTGGATCTCAAACACGATGGAGAAATCTTCCACTTTCTCTGTCATCTCCAGCTTTCGGGGTCTCAGTCATAGCATGGTCATAATAAACGCTAAAGAATTGAAATCTGAGTATTTTGTAGCCCTCTCTGAATATTGATTCTACTGTACAAACACTGCTTCCTTTCCTTTACGATACTAAACGCCACTCTTTCTGGTCCCTTTCCACAGTCTCCATCTCTGAGCTCTTAATTAGAAAAAAGAAGCAGTAATTATTAAAGTTATTAAAATATGGAATATTGCAAAGAAGCGGATTAGAAGTCTTCATGTTAATCCAAACAAATTGTGCTAATGTTGCTTTGATTCTTGCAAACCAAAACTCACAGAGGAAGATAAAAGCCGGAGCTGCCTCGTAAGAGCAGGGTTGAGCCTGCTTGCTAAGCCAGGACTCATTGAGAATTCACCAGGAGCTGCAGAGGAGAAGCAGGAGGAGATGAAAGGAAGACAGATTTTGTGAACATTGGAAGAAATGAAGCAGGGAGGGGTGGGAGCCGTGTCAGGACAATTAACCAAGAGCAGTAACTAATCAAACTCCTCCCTCTTCTGAGAAATACAATGCACAAAGATAGACAACATGCAATATATACAATGATATGCAAACATACACATACAGTGTCTTAGTTAGGGTTTTTCTGCTGTGAACAGGCATGATGATCAAGGCAAGTCTTATAAGGAGAGCATTTAATTGGGGCTGGCTTACAGGTTAAAGGTTCAGTCCATTGTCATCCATGGTGCAAGAGGAGCTGAGAGTTCTACATCTTCATCTGAAGGCTGCTACCAGAATACTGGTTTCCAGGCAGCTAGGATGAGAATCTTAAAGTCCACACCCACAGTGACACACCTACTCCAACAGGGCCACATCTTTGAATTGCGCCACTCCCTGGGCTGAGCATATACAAACCATCACACATAGCATACAAACATATAAATTATAAAGCCCGCAAAGAGAAGTATGTGTCCACATGGGTGATGTGTGTTTGTGTAATTCACATGAATATGTGTACATGAGAACCAGAGATTAATGTGGTGTTTTTAATCTCAATTATATCTCCACTGAATCTGGAGTTCACCAATTCATCTAGATTAACTGATCAGCAAGCCCCAGTGATCCACCTGCCTTACCCACCAGCGCTGGGATTACAGGCTTTCTCTACTACAGCTGGCTTTTGACTGGAGATCTGAACTGGTGATTGTGTAGCAATTACATTACCTACTGAGCCATCACATAAGCCTGCCTTTTGTTGCGATGAAATCACACTATACTGTTCAAGCTGGTCTTGGAATTGCAATTCTCCTGCTTCAACTTTCTTAGCTGGGATTATTGGCATGTTCCACTGCATCTGTCTCAAGGAGAGCACCCATGTTCCATTTGTGTGTATGTACACCTGGTTGTACTGTGTGTATGTCTGTGCATGTGAACATGGATATTCTTGTGTGTATGTTTGTGTGTGTGCATGGGTGTACTTATGTGTGTGTGTACATGCATATGCTTGTGTGTATTCACATGAATGTGTTTGTGTGTGTGTGCATAGATGTACTTGTGTGTGTACACATGGATGTGTTTGTGTGTATATATGGATGTGTTTCTGTGTCTGTGTACACTGATGTACTTGTGTGTTCACATGAATATGCTTGTGTGGGTGTGTCAGTGTGTGTACTTGGTTATGCTGTGTGTATGCGCATGGAAGTCTGTGTGTATGTACATGGATGAACTTGTGTGGATGTGAGCACATGGATGTACTTTTGTGTGTGTGTGTATGCACATGGATGTACTTATGTATATGTGTGTTCAGGGATGTATATGGAGGCAGTCAACTTCCTGTATTGTTCCCCAGGAGCCATTTACCTTTTCTGAGACAAGGTCCCTTACTGGCCTGGAACTCACTGATTGAAAGAGGCTAGCTAGCCAGTAAGTGGCATGCATCCATTTGTCTCTTCTTCTCTATTGCTAGGATTATAAGTATATACTACCACAACTGGCACATGGACTCTGGCCATCAAACGCGGGCCCTCATTCTTGCAAGGCAAGCATTTCACCAACTGAGCCATCCCCCTAGCTCAAGAAGTACCTTTCTAATCCTATGACTTTAATAACTGCACTAATAATCATGACTGTTAAAAAATGGGACTTGCCATGTTATCATGTTAACTCAGGAGGGAAAGGAATGCATACACAGGCCCACACAATCTAAGGGCCCTAACTGAGCTCCACATTGGATAATGCTTTAGTCCATGAATCTTGGCTGCTGATCACATGCCTGTCAAATTTAACATATGCCAGAGAGAGCTCACAATTCACAGACTCATCTGTTCTTCCTGCCCTGAGATTCTACCTCACCCTGTGGGGCTGTCACCCACTGATGTTCTAGTCACACATTGTGGGCCATCTTCTTTCTCATCCATCTTCGCATAGACTTGGCAATAAAACCATGGCATTGTCTTTGCTAGGCTGGGCTGCCCCTTCTTCTCAGCTTCCCATCTCACATCATCTTTTCCTGAACTGGCTCTCTAAACTCTGTCCATCCTTCTTTCACACCCCACTGTGCTCCTGCCACTCCACACTTCTCAGCATTCCTGGCCTTCGTGCCTTCACACAGGGTTCCCTTTGATCGGAATCTTTTCTCTCCCTTGACTGTTGGCCAAATTCTCCCCTGTCCTCCAAGGCTATCTTGAAGGTGGCCTTCTCTGGCTGTCCAACAGTAATGTTGGCTCTCATATCTTTGGGCACTGTGCCATCAGGGCCCTGGTCTCTTGGCTTGGATGTCTTGAGAAACAGGGACTGTAGGTGACATTTGTTGTCATTTTGACAGGGTCTAGAATCACAGGCACATCGGTGATGGGGTTTCTGGATTAGATTAATTGAGTTCAGAAGACATACCCTAGATGTAGGTGGCACCATTTCATGGTCTGGGCTTCTGGGATGGATACTAAAGGAAAGTAAGATGATCACCAGTGTTCATTACTCTCTGCTTCCTAACTGCTGCCTAGCATCCTGTTGCCATGACCTTCTGCCATGACAGACTCGTATCCTTTCTTTCCTCAAGATGCTCTTTGTCAGCTATTTTGTCCCAGCAAGAACAAATGAACTAATTTAGTGTGTTCTGCACTTATTTTTTCATGGGGCCTAGAAGAGCATGTTCTTGCATACACTAGGTGCTTAACACAGCACCATTTACAGGACATTGGTACTTGCTTCTGCAAAAGACTGAGCTGCCATTTTGGAAGGAAGAATTTCTAGGGGGTGCCACAGAGAGATATGCGCAGTGTGGCTAGCTACCTGGTGAGTTAGAGGGTGAGTGAGTCCCAGAATCCTGAGACTAGAAGCAAACATTTATGTTTGCATGAATAAATATTGATGGGAAGAACCAATTTCTGCTGCACTTACAAGGTGGCAGGTAATTAACAATGTACTCTGCAGGAGTTATGTGGTTTAATTTTTATAACAACCCAATGATGGAAAAGCTGTTACCTGCCTCATTTTTTTTAGAGCAGCAAATGGATGTGTAGAGGCATTGAGGTCATTTATATAAGTGGCAGAACCTAAATTTGAACCAAATTTTGGGGGTTTGTGAGATGGCTTAGTAGGGGAGGTTCTTACTCTGCCAGCATGAGGACCTGAGTTTGGATCACCAACACCTACATAAATCCAGTTACTGCAGCCCTGCCTGTTCCTCTACACTGGTAGAGCAGAGACAAGAGGAGAACCCCTGGGACTCATTGGCCAGTCAAGTTAGGTAAATTGACAAGACCCTGCTCAGAGATAAGATGGAGAATGGTAGCAAAAGATAGCCACAGCCAACCTCTGGCACTCATGTGCATGTGTACACATGCGAACGATACATAAATATACACATATCTACCCCCACTCCTACACATGGTTTACAAACTCTTCATTGTGCTGATGCCAAGGCTCTGCCTCTCAGGAAGTAGTACTGTACTGTCAGTACCAAGTCAGCCCACAGCATCTTCTAGCATCCCCCCTCAGAGCAGGCCGGGCTTCATTTAGAGCTGGGCTCAGGTGGGTGCATTTTACATGGTGAACATCCTCAGATGTTTGTCATCTAGGCTTTGAGAAGACATGCGAACAGCAGCTTAGTGGATGGTAGAGACAGATAGCGGGCCACTAGCCTTTCCTTAGTACCAATTGATGTCACCTACTGAAAGACTCTTGGGATAAGCAATGGATAATTCCTTGTATTTCATTTGAATTGTGTACAGAGCATTTCAGTCTTGAGAAAACTATGCAATGAAGACCTACGCAGATACTCTAGATGTGGTATTTCTTCTCTTTCTCATGGGTGGTTCTGGCTAAGGACCATCCTTGCAAGGGTTATAGAAAAAGTCCTTTTGGACATTTCAAGAGATGGTAATGAGTTTTCCTCAAGGCACAGGACTCCCTAAGACACACAACACCCCTCATTTTGTACTTTGTGTTTATAGATTTCTAGGATCCCCCCTCTGTATGTCTGTGTATAAATGTATGCTGCCTGTGTATAACTGTATGTTGTAAATGTGTATGTGTTTGTGTGTGTGTGTGTATGCCTGTGTGCATATATATGTAACTGTATGTTTTGTGTGTGTGTGTGTGTGTGTGTGTGTGTGTGTGTGTAGAAGCCAGAGGTAGATTTCAGGTGTCTTTCCTCATTGTTTCCTCATGTAGTTTTTGGGGCAGGGTACCTCATTAGTTGATCTGGTACTTGTCAATTCAGCTATGCTGACTGTCCCTATCTCTTCAGCACTGGGATCACGAGCAGGTGCCACCTTCCTTGCTCAGCTTCTTTATGTGACCACACTCAGCTGATTTACTTGGGTTCTTGGGACCAAACTCAGGCCCTATGCTTGTGTGACAGCATTTACGAACTGAAGCCATCTCACCAGCCTTTCCTGCTCTGCTTCTTAAACCTCAGCTTCCTTGCCTGCCCAAATCTTATTGGGTGGCTTCTTCATTGTTACATTCAACAGGGACGGGGATAGTCCCTGGTGTCTGCTAGGCATCTTGCCCCTGAAAATCGTTTGCTCTTAGAAGGTGATTCTGTCCTCTGCTTTGATGGAGTCATCTTAGCAGCTAACCACTAGAGTCTCTAAGATTTTAACACACTTCCAGAGTGGAGTTTGTTGATCTCATTGTCACCTTGCACTCTAAGCTCCTGTGTTTGCATAATTAGTTCCTTTTCTCCTGCCCTTGCCTGTTTTTGAGAGAGAAGACATTTTGCTTAAATCAGCTAGCTAACATCTCTCCCATCTCTCCCATCCCTTCCACCCCTCCCACTCCTCCCATTCCTCCCATCCCTTCCATACCTACCATTCCCTTTTTACACAAACGTGGCAGTTGGTCTAGTCAAACCCGTCAGGATTGGTCTACCAAGTCCTGCAGAATTTTGTACTCCCTGTTTCTTCTCTGCTTCTTGAGCCTGCAGCTCCTTCTGAGAAGGAAATAGTGCCGTGTATCAAGACCTATAAGGTTCTAAGCTCAGACCACATTTCTGGAGGCCATCACATATAACCCTCAGAACAGACCTACAAGGCTGGAGCTTCGACTCCCATTCTTCAGGTGGAAACAGCAACTGGACTCACTCAGCAAGGTTTGGAAAGCCACTCTTGTGCCCCCATATGTCTCTGAGGGGTGCCAGCCAGATGTGCCCTGGTAACTGATGGGTGATGTGGGAGGGTATTGAAGCAAATGCTTGTCTTTGGCTCTATCTCTTCTGTCCAGCCATTGTAGTAGGCATTGTGTTTCCTGTTGGTGGAGTCTAAGGACTATGTTCTTGTTTCCTTCCTCATCAGTGCCTTTAGCTACACACACACACAAAATCTATATTCTGGATACACATGCACACCCTACACACACACACACACACACACACACACACACACACACACACACACAGAGGGGATTGCAGGTAAGATGGGGTTTTCTTACCACTGTGTGAGACTCTTAGTCACCCTGTTATGGGGATCCACTCAGTTCAGCATCAATAATAAACCTCAAGTTCACGTACTACTTTTTAACTGCTGTGATATTACCTCAGATAATCAACAAAAAGGGGGTGTTTATTTTGACTAGTGTGTCAGAGGCTTCAGTGCAGGACCTCTTGGTCACTGGGCATGTCTAAGGGCATAGTGGAGCAGAGATGCTCACCTACCTCAGGGTAGCCAGGAATCAGAGGTGGTCAGGGAGGGGCCCAGGCTAAGATAGAGCCTAAAAGTCATGTCCCTGGTGCCCAATTTCTCTTCCATATCAAGAGTGTCCAACCTTTTGGGTTCCTTAGGCTGTATTGGACAATGGAGAATTGTCATGGACCACACATTAGGTTCTGCCTCTAAAACTCTATCACCTCCAATAAGTCCATCAATTATAAATCTATCCTTGGATTAATCCATTGATCAAGTCAGAGTCCTTGTGATCCCATCATAGACAGTTGACTGGATCACTTTATATCCAAACCATAATATTAACTCATGAGTGCGTCCTCTCTTTGTCTTTGTGGTTTTGTGTGTTCTTAACTTAGTTTCTTCTCCTTCTCCTTCCAATTCCTCCTCCTCGTCTACACATAGTCATTACAGAGACATCTTCAAGTACTTCCCTAAGATTCCCTCCCAGGATAGTTGGGGTTCACTTCTGCAGACTTCCATGAAGTCTGGGATGTGACAGGACACACGTCACAATGGCTTGTGGGCAGATGGGGCTGGAGGAGGCCGCTGAGCTTTCAGGAAAGGCCCTACAAACCCTATCTTCCTTGCTTCGGGGAGCTGAGAGAATAGCTCTCCTGTAATCCCAAAGATGGCCGGGCTGAGGGGGAATTTCTTGCTTGAAGCTGTGGAGGGTAGAGCTTGTTGCCAATTCTTCCTGGCTCAGTTCCATGCTTGCTGTCACAAAGGTCAGCTGATTCTTTGGCCTTTGCTCTCCTGTCATGTCAGGAGCTAATTCCTTCTATCAGAGGTGGTGGGAGCTGAGGTGGAGTGCTTACAATTGCCCCATGCCTAGGGAGTTAGTTTTTTTTTGCAGAGATCTCAGCTTTGGCAAACACAGGCAGAAAGGAATTTTGGGACAAGTCAATATGAAGCAGAGTGGAAATCTATCAAAACCATAAAGGTGCGTAGGGAAAGAATAAAGCAGACTTGTGTGTGCATGTGCAAGTGTGTACATGTACATGCATGTGTAACTTATAAAAAAGTTGTGCCTTTGAAATAGATCTGTCTGTCTGCCTGTTATATTTCCTGACTTTCTAATTTATAGTGATTAATATAATTGATAAGATTTAGAGGTTAAGGAATTTGTTTTTGTAAATAAAATTGTTATGTGGGCTTATGAAGGTTGGTGTTTAGATTTAGGAATGAGAGCGGAATGCTAAAATCCCAGCTCTAGATCATTTTGGCCCTAAGTGAACACAACTTGTTTATTCTCTTTGATGTCTCTATTTGAGGTACCTTTAGAAAAATGCTCATGGCCTCTGTAGGCAATTTGGGCTTTGCCAGTGGTGTGGGAAGTTCCCTAACTCTGCCATTAGGAAAGGCAAAGCAGTTCCCTAGATGAAAGGCCCCTCTACACTCCTTTCCTATCTGCGAAATCTCCAAGCCTCTCTTTCTCTGCCTGTACCACACTTGGCCTCACACAATGGGAAATGGGTACAAAGCACATTTAAAAAGGATCTGAGCTGGATGACAGAGATGGGGCAGGAAGAGAAGGCAGAAGTTCTGTTTCTTGTTTAAGTATCAGTTGGCCTGAAGGGGACATCCCTAATTACTTCATGGATGCCAGAGCTCTTGTGGGAGAGTCTCTTTTTTCCTTCTCATGATGTCCCCTGTCATCTATTCATGCCATGGCCACTGAGAATGGTCTTCCCCACCCTTTTCACTTTCACCAGCTGCTAGGTTGTATCTTTTTTCCAAATCACAGAGTTACTGATTTTATTCTGCCTTCCTGCGTTTATAGTCTTGATAGAATTGCCTGTTCACCTGGTTCCACCAATTGCACAGCCGACACTGAAGGCTTTCCAGAGCTAGATGCCTCTAGTCATTCAACAACCTTCTCAATTTGTGTCATGCACATGAAGAGTCAAGAGCTTAGATTTGCTGCCTAGAAAAAGACCCTGCTCCTTTCTTTCCAATAAAAAACAAGCTATTAGGTCAAGACAATCACTTAGTAACTCTCCTGCTTCACTGGACTGTTGATTCAATTGTACCCAGATGATAGTATTTTTGAGCCTGCAATAGAAAGCTCTGTAGGTCAGGTAGGCTCTGAGTTCTTGAAAGACTTTGTCACACCTGTAGATCCCCAAACTCAGTTTTTCCTGGACAGGACACAGGTCATAATGTAGCCTGATGCCCATCACCCAGGAGTCTGGAGTGACATTACCCTTGAGTCTAATGGTAAAAATGAGCGCTTCATATGTGAGACAGGCTGAAAAGCTCTGATACTTCCTGCCTCTGCATTACACATTGCCAGGTTGTTTGTCTAATGCCTACCTTGCTCCTGCCTAACTACACTGCCTTGAAATACAATCCCTCTCCATGAGTAGGCCTCAAACTCTCCTATCTGTGCGGTTGAGACTTACACTGTTCAGTCTCTTCCTTCCTAGTTGGAGTTGGGGCTAAGACGTAGTAGCTCCTATTCACACTGCTTCCCAGGAATGTGTTGATCATAGGAACTATCTCTGCACAGCGCTCCCTATACCAAATCCCTTCATTCTGAGTAGTCTGTCAACCACCTGTGTCTTTCCCTAACATGACCAGTGGCCACACTTTGTCTAAGTCACAGGCAGTAAGTCATACTTGCCAGAACCTGACCCTTGGGCCACCTATCTGGATACCCTTGCTTGAATCTGGCTGAAATCCAACAAATATTCAAAGATTCCCCCACTGTATACTGTGCAGCAAGAGAGCCAGGCAAGTCTCAGTCGGGATCCCGGGGTCTGAGCACTTCTTCCTCTTCTGGCTCTCTCTTATTGCTCAGATGCTACTGCACGGCTTATCACAGTCCCATCAGCAAAGCAGAACATCTCATCGCTAGGAGTGAGACCCAAAGCAATGCAGGCTGAAATCTTATTAGCTCAGGCAGCCATGGCACTGGGGCTGCAGCTCTCCAGGTAACAGAATTTCCATTTGTCTGGGGAGATCTATGGAGCCTTAGGATGTTTTTCCACTCACAGTGGTGGAGGGGTTTTTGGATCTTGGATGACTCATAATCTGATGGAAATAAAAATATAGCCATGCTAACGTAAGACCCATTGGGATTTGGTGCTCACCCAGGGACTGCCGTGAAGTCTGTGTCTCTGATGCTTCATGGCTTTAGGCAGAGCCAATGCCTAACTAACAACGATGACAAGGATAATGATGAAGCTGGAAGAGAATCCAAGGGAGAAAAGGCATTTATTGTGCTTCTGAAATGTGCCAGTCTGGGTAGAAATGGAATGATCAAATACTAGGATTTCCTGCCACAAATTTCAAACCGTGGGCTCAGAGTGAATACTTTGTTCTTTTAAGGTATATGAGAAAGTTTTGTCTTTTAAAACCACCTCTGGCATACATTTTCCTTTTTACTCTGAAAATCTATAAGCTTCTCACACTATAAGCTACTTTTCTTTATAGAACTATGAAGCCCTTCTTCAGATGCAGTCAGATGTTATTGCCGAAAGACGGGGGATAAGTTAAGGATAAATATACACCTGTATTATTAAAATTCTTCCTCCACAGACTGGACTCACCCTTTAAACATTCATCTTACTAGAACTGCAAATGGATGAAAGGTGTGTGTGTGTGTGTGTGTGTTTGTGTGTGTGTGTGTGTGTGTGTGTGGTGTGTGTGTGTGTGTGTGTGTGTGTGTGTGTGTGTGTAGTTACATACACATCTGCAGTGGTTACCATATAGACACAAAACAAGAACCTGGCACATAAGACATTGCTTTCTGGTCACGGGCTCCTCCAGCATTTTTGCCTGTCCTTATGAGGATGGGTTAGGGTTGCATTCCTGGCCACAATCGCAATGTCTCCTGGGTGTTTGTGAGGGGGTGCTGACTTTTTCAGGTGTGACTCAGAGTCTAGAACCCACCTGTTGACATTTCCAGGTTCTTATGTCTTGAAGCAAGCAAACAAACAAACAAAAATTGAATCAGGGACTTATAGATAGTGATAGAAGTAGGGACAGTTTAGTAAGAAAGAGAAAGGCACTCCTAGAAATTCAAATGGGCCAGACCGTTAGGAAAAGCTTGAGGCCTGCAAGCCCCGGACCACCAGAGTGTGAACATTTGTATAGCTCCTACCTTCCCAGCATTTGGAGATTGCTTAGAGGTGCCAGCCCCACTCCATGGATGCTCCTCTGTTACATGTAGCATTCCATCTCAGGATTACCCAGCCTCTTTCTTCTATGCCTGGTTTCTTTCTCAGGTCAGTCTTGCTGAGTCTGGAACCCCCATCCCCTCCTCGGTTCTCCTACCTCAGCTTGGAACCTTGTTCCTTGATCTTTTCATAATTAAGCTTTAAAAAAAAAATGGCAGAGAACACCGGAGCTGGTGGGCTTCTAGCTGTTTAAACCAACACATCATCAGTGAATCTTGCAAAATATGGCTTTCAGTCTACTAGATGTGCTGCGGTATTGCTGGGAGGCTTTCTGGGTGGAACTGGTCTGATTTCAGTAGAGCAGTGGCGGTGGTTGAGAAGTGAACGTTACACACTGTAGTGAAGGGCTAGCATTAGCTCAGGGAGGGTTGTAAGAACCCGACAAAAGGGAATCCATTGCTTTTGCTTTAAGGAAAATCCTTAAATCTGGTTGATTTAAGGAAGTCTATCACTTTGGAAAATGTATAGATCCTTTCCAAATTCTCAATATCAAGGAGCTAACAGCACTCCTTCATAAGATTGTTATGATTTTCAGAGACATTGCTCTTTGGAATTGGTTGTCATCTTGTCCAGTCTCTCATAGGCTTTTAATTAGTGCTTTTGGCATCGGAACACACCTTGTAGTGTAAGACTCAAGTTCCAGTCAATAGGATGCACGTGGGCCTAGAAAATAACGTGGGAGTCTATGCTCAGGACATTTGTGCACAGTGAGTCCCCCAGAAAGTACAGCTCCATCCAGAAAGATCTAGAGTCAGAGTCTTTCGGTGAGAAAGAGTGGTGTCTGGGCTAACTCATTACCATCTGTGGATGGAGCTCCCTTCTACTGTAGGCTAGCCCATAGATGTCCAATACTGCCATTCCCATTTAGTAACTTTGGGCTCCATTCCATCTAGAGAGAGGATCTAAGTTGTTATTGATCCTTCATGCTCTCCTATGTAAAATTTGTATACCATCTATTAGCAAATAAAAGATTGTACAAATTCATAGTATACATGCACTGTTTTGACATATCTGTGAGTGATAAGCTGGCTAAATCAAGCCAATTAACATATCTATCACCTTGCATCCTTATTTTTTATGGTGACATTTCAAATCCACTCTCTCAGCAACTTTTTAAGGTATGCAATACATTATTATTAACTATGATCACCATTTAAATAATGGATTTCTAGAATTCTTCCTGTTTAATAGAAACTGGTATCGTTGAAAATATAACCACCATTCTGCAATCTGCTTCTGTAAGTTCAATCTTTTCAGATTCTGCATACCAGTGAGATCCTGCTGCATTTATTTTACTATGCCTAGCTTATTTTATTTGATATAGTGCCCTTCAGGTTGACCTGTGCTGTTATAAGTGACAAGATTTCCTTCTTTTTATAAGGTCAAGTAGTTGTCATTATGTATATCCACAATGTCTGTTTATCCAATCAGCTGTTGATGCACATGTAGGTTAATTCAACAACTTGACTGTTATGAAGGAGGTTGCAGTCAACATAGGGATGTAGGAATCTCTTTGATACATTGATTGTATTTGAACACACACATACATGCACACACAGGTAGAATATGGTCTCTACACTTTTAGCATTTTGAAGAGTCTTTACACATTGGTCTTTAATTGTTACACTAATTTTCATTGTTGTTTAAGGATTTTCTTCTTTCTACATACTTGCAATGCTAGTTATTGTTCACTTTTTTATTACTCAGCATGTTTTTAAAAATTGATTCTTCGGGAATTTTATATCATACACCCTGATCATACTCATTTCCCAGTCCTTCCATGTCCTCTCCGAGGATTGTCGCAGAAGCCTTCCATGTCCCTCTTTACCAACTGTGCATCTGTAGTCGCTATCACTGTCAAAGATTGCTTTTTGGCAATCTTTTTAAAATAATAATCTACTTGTACTGGCATGATATTTCATTGTAAAACTAGTTTGCATTTCCCTGATGATTAGTGATGCTGAGTTCCTTTTCACATACCTGTTGGACTTGTGTATGTCTTCATTTAATAAGTTCCCAATTAAGTCCTTCGTTCAAGTTATTTGTTTACGTGTGACTGAATTTCTTGTATATCCTGGATATTGACTTTTTGACAGATTTATTATTTATAAATATTTTCTCCCATTCTGTAGGCTGTCTCTTTATTATCTTGATTGTTCTCTTTCTGTATATAAGCTTTTTTAGTTTAATACAATCACATATACCTATTTTCTTTTATTGTCTGTGCGCGCGCGCACACACACACACACACACACACACACACACATACACACACGCGCGCGCCAAAAGAGAACCCAAAATCTTTGCCCAGAACAGTGTCATTGTTGCCATTTTTCTCTTCCCATGGGTTGAAAGTTTGAGGTCTTACACTTGAATCTATAGTCTATTTTGAGCTATTTTTTAAAACAGGTAAGGACCAGTGTTTTAGTTTTTTATTCTACCATTGGCTTTCTGTTCTGTCTTTTTATTATATTCTTCTGAGGATGAGTTAGTGAAGCATTATCGGCCTAACCACCAGAGTTAACTAATCCTCAGCCCTGATCTGAGATCTTTGAATTCTGACAGGATCTTAAGGGATATCATGGCACGCAAGAGTCTTACTGAACACAGTTTTAATTAACTTAAAAAGTGCCATCTATAGCATCACTGCTTGCAAAGGCATTTTTAGGGGGACTGGAGAAATGGCTCAGATGGCTGCTCTTTCGGAAGTCCTGAGTTCAATTCCCAGTAATCACATAGTGGCTCACAACCATCAATAGTGGAATCTGATATCTATATGTCCTGTTGTACATGCAGACATATGTGCAAATAGAGAACTTATACAAACAAACAAACAAACAAACAAACAGGCATTTTAGGGTCAAGTCTGGAGTGTCAGGAGCAGTGGAAGGAGAGGCTGTCTTCTGCTTAGCAACTCTGGCATCCTCTCAGTCTCTGTTTCCTCATCTGAATGTGATGGGGAGAAAACTGAACCTCAATTGCCTACATTGTTGAAGATTTCTCTTGTTTTCATTGTTGAGGTTGGGACATGTGACATCAATTGAAACATTCCCTCCTGGACCCAGAAGGGTCACACAATTTACTAGGTTTAGGAAGCTGATGAAACTTGCAAGACCCACAGGCCTCACCTCACCGTTATAAAGCAGCAGACTATTGTGGGGAAGAGGATCGTCTCAGGTAGCTGTATGAAAGTTGTGCAGGAAGGGCCAGGAATGCAGCTTTTGTCACTTGTCATCCATGCTGGGGTGGACTCTCTGATTATGCAGATGTCTGAGGGTCATCCATGCTCCTGGAAGTATCCCTCACGAACTCATTAGCTCACCGAGCTAGATTTGGGTGGGGTCGTTTATTTGGTTTGTTGTGGGTGCTCTATCTGAGGTAAAGAAACAGGGAAAGTTAGACAACAGGATGTTTTCCCAGTGTCTTCTGAGATGGACATTACCCAGCTCAACCTAGGCCCACTGACCTGTCCTAGAATGTTGGTGTAAGGTGGATCATTACAAAGGTGCCAAACTAGTTAGATGCCAGTTTTTTCCCAGATCTAGTTCCAGAAGGCCTCATGTTGTTGCCTTGCTTGTTTCTGCCCTTCAAGCCCATGTCTCCTCTTTCCTCCCTCTGCACCAATAGTTGACTGCACAGAGCTCCATTCTCACCATCTCACTTGGCTCCTGGTCCATTCAGCCTGTCTCCCATTAAGATGTCTCTTGCCCCACCCCTTCTGATTTTGAGTTTTGAGGCTTTAAGAACTGTAAAAGCCCTTTAATTGAAGTCAAGGTCTTAGGGCCCATAACATTTTAGGAAGAAGCCTGAGATGTGTGTCAGAGTATCTGTGGTTTCACCTGGGCTGTGCTGTTGCTGAGTCAGTTTCTCTATGTGAACCTGGGATGTAATGCCAGGTTCTATCTTTTAGTCTCTGGTCTGATGTCTGGTGCAGAGCTCCTAAAACCCTTGGAAACTTCCTAAGGGGTAGGAATGCTAAATCTATCTTTTGCCCCATGCTTGGTCTCTGATGTCAGAGACTGACAGAGTGTTCCTAATCCCGTTGGAAATTCCTCTGAGACAGGAGTGTCTTCTGTTACAAGGTGAGTCCTGATGGCCACTGAACCACCCTGTTCACCAGAATCTCCCAGCTATAATTAGAAGCTGGAATTTCCCATTTTCCACCCCTTCCTCAGGGCAGTGAGGAGGGACTGGAGACTGAGTTTAAAATTACATTGCACCTACATGACACGGTTTAGAGAGCTTCTGGGTAGCTGAATTTCAGGGGGTCTCTGAAGAGTCTCTTTCAAAGAGATGGTGTAGTGTTTCTCAGCTCCTTCCACCTCAGCAACGGATTCCATGAAGTTCTTCATGTGGCTACTCAGTTACTCAGATTTATCATGTTCAGGATTAACATTGCAAACCAGTAACAAACAATAGCCAGTTTCCCCTGAGCTCTGGGGGCTGTCACAGTAAATTAATTAAGCCAGAGGAGAGACAGTTGTAAAAAGAATTCTGCATTAATAACCAGCTGGTTCGAAGTGAATTTACAACTGTGGCTGGCATCTGAAATGGTCTTGTGAGACCCAGACCTTAACCTTGGAACCCAGTGTTGTCTCTAGGTAGATGGTGTCAGGATTAAGTTGAATTAGAACTCAAATCATGCTGCTGAAGGATCTCTGCTGTGTGTGTGTGTGTGTGTGTGTGTGTGTGTGTGTTTTAAGTTTTTATATCTGGTCATAAAAATATTTTTATTGGATGTTGAATATATGACTTGATCTTGGTCTCTCCACATAAAATTCCAACCAAAGTGTGAGAGGTGGGTATAATTGTCCTTCTCCCAGAATTCAGTGGTTTGGTAACTTTAAAAATAAAGAGTATCAGGTCACACTATAGGTCGTTGTGAGCAACCATGTGGTTGCTGGGGAATTGAACTCAGGACCTCTGGAAGAGCAGACAGTGCTCTTAGCCACTCAGTCACTCTTCAGCTGATAGAGCACTCACATACATAAAATAAATAAATTTTAATTAATCTTAAAAAAATAAAAATTATCTCATCAGAAAGGCTTTATCTAGCAACTGGTGGGAGTAGTTGCAGAGACCCACAGTCAAACATTAGGTGGAGATTGGGGAATCCCAAGGAAGAGGGGAAGGAAAGAATGTAGGAGCCAGAGGGGTTGAGGACATCGTAAGGACACAGCCCACAGAATCAACTAAGCAGGGCTCATAGGGGCTCACAGAGACTTAGGTGACAATCACAGAAACTGAAAGGGTCTGAGTTAGGACTTCTGCATATATGCTATGGTTACATAGCTTCGTTTTCTGGTGGCACTCCTATCAGTGGGATCAGGCGCTGTTTCTGACTCTCTCGCCTGCTTTCAGAACTCTTTCCTCCTACTGGGTTGCCTCAGCCAGCCTTGAGATGAGCGTTTGCGCCTGGCCTTATTTAATCTTGTTATGCTGTGTTTGGTTGATATCCCAGGGAGGTCTGCTCTTTTTTTGAAGGGAGTCTTGGGGGAGAGGGAAGTTGGGGGAGGGCCTAGGAGTAATGGAGGGAGGGGAGACTGTGGTTGGCATATAATGTATGCAACAAGTAACTAAGTAAGTAAATAAATAAATAGAGAATATCATAAGTAATGAAAAACCACGGAGGAAAGGAGAGAATGAGCCAGTGTGAGGTCAGAAACCGACTACATCTCAACCTGAACATGTCTGCAGTAAACCGGAAGAGAGAAAAGTCTTGCTGCGAAGTCTCAGAAGCCTTTAAAGCACTTCTACCCAAGGCTGTAACTCACTCAAGACTGTACTGAGGCTGTAAACTGCAGAGAGCTCCTCTTGACGAATTTACGAGGGTCTGAGAGCTCTATATTTGCTCTAGAGACATCTATTGTTTGTTTATAATGCATGCATGCATGCTTAATTTGCAATAAACCGGGAGGCACTACTCCACGCACAGGCAGTTCACCCAGCCTCAGCGCTGTCTTTGAAGAATGATGCAGTTCAGGGTGAATTTATTGTTTTGTCCTGCAAGCGGAGGAAGTTTTAGTCGTTTCTGTCCTGCAAGCTGAGGACGTTTCTTCGTCGGTGAAGGGTCATCCTGGTGTGGCTGGAGGAGAGGTGACTCTGTTAAGAAGAGGATGTGAAAGGTCTGGGGAGTCCTTGCGTGTCTCTGCCTCAGATATCCTCCCCTCGGAGTCCTGCACCGTTTGATTCCTAAGTGTAAACTGCCCCATGTAAACGGACTTCTCAGGTGAACGGCGGGCACGCACAGCTTCTGTTTCTGCAGATGACTTCTGGTCCTGACCACTTCTCTTTGGATCAGCTGGCTCTCCTGGTAGAGGAGGGTGGTCTGGAGGCTCGGGTGCTCCAGAAGAGCACACAGGGACTGGATTAACACTGGAAGGTGGCCAGTTCTCCAGAAGAAGGGAAGGACACTGAAGTTAGCTGAGCCTCATGTACTCGTCCTACTGTCTTTATTTTATTCATTCATTTTATATGTGTGAGCGTCTGCATGAACTTATGAGCTTATCTCATGTGCATGCAGAAACCTGTGGAGGCCAGAAGAGAGCGTGGGCTTCCCAGAACTGGATGGAGTTACAGATGCTTGAGAGCTGCTGTGTGGGGTGCTGGGAACTGAACTTTGACCCCTGAAAGAGTGTTTAGTGCTCTTAGTCACTGAGCCAGCTCTTCAGATCCGTGGTATAGGATCTTAAAACCTCATTTATTTCAAGGTATTTGAGGTTGGAATTGTTACCCTCAGTTTCTATTTTAGGTTTCACATCACAGGGAGATTCAGATTCATCCCATCAGTAAGAGCTGGAAGCAACTTCCATCCTTATTGTGACAGCCGTCGTTCCCAGACTGTGAGCTTATGGCCTTACTGGGGTAGTCTTCCAGGGGAGGTGCTTCTTGGTGAACCAGGGTGAGACACACTACTTTTTTTCTCCAGGGTGGGCTCTGTTGGAAAGTTAGATCTTTGAGTGGGTGTGAAGTATCTTCCTGTTGTCACTAGCTGGAACCCTTCATGCTTAGACCATTTGTCTGCTGTCATCTCGTGTGACAAAACTGGGAAGATGCAATACCCATGTCTCCTCAGATAGGAAACCCTTGACGGATCGAAGTACGGATACTACCATAGTCCATCTTGGTGAACCAATGAGTTTTATTTGGGTTACTTACAGGAGCAAAACTCACTGCAAGACCATCACTAAAGCTCAATCCAGCATGAGTGACAGCTCACAAGGCTTGGAACTTGGAGCACACTGCTCAGCCTGCAGGCAGCTCAACAGGTTGGAGTGTCCTTTCCAGGTCCCTTGGTTGGTCTAAATCTCTTCCAGGCAGCTGGTCTGGTCTCAGAGTCTTCTTTGCAGTGCCCCCTTCCTTCAGTCTGAGGGAACGCTGAGCCTTCACAGCGCCCCCTTCCTTCAGTCTGAGGGAACGCTGAGCTTTCATTGCTTACTCTGGCCAGGAGAGACCTCAGTTTCAGAAATTGACAAAAGTTTTTGAGTAACTAGTTTTTGAGTTGTTTACCTTGAGGCTTCCTACAGCATGGAATGTTTTAATCCCGCAGGAGGAAAGTATTACACAAGTCACCTTTACCAAAGAGCTCAGTTTTATGAGTCAGTGTCCTGGAGGGGGTTGTGACCTGTCTGTGTAGATACTGAACATTCTTGTACAGCATTCAGTCACACATGTAGGCACAAAAGTTGTCATTTAGAATGTAAGTTTCAAGACACCTAGCACATTCTCCTCCTGTGCTTGGTTCTCTAGGCTCTTGTAGCATATCTGCCACAAATTTATTCATTAAATACTGTAGACTGTATTATTGAACAAAAGAAGAGCTTTGTGGCATTGGTCTTTTGTAAGCTGGGTAAATTCTGTGTCACACACAGCTTACTAGCTGGTCCTCTGAACTTCTGTATGGGGACTGGAGATGGCATGTCTCAGAGCTCACTTGATACACTAGAATTTATCTCACAGTGGCATTATAGAACCTCGGGCTTTCTCTTGGGTCAGCTGGAGTATTCCCCTTTGTGATGATTGGGCCAAGGGTGTGTTTTCCTTGCTTGCCTGCAGGGCCACTGAGGAGCAAGTCAGGCACAGTGGAGCCAGGGACACACTTGATAATTCTAGGATCCATAGGAAGGAGTTGCTTTGGTGGTAGTGCTATACCAAGGCCGAGAAGATAAGCAATTAGCCAACATGAAGGGGATTCTCTAGCTTGATATCTGAAGGGGCTCTGGATGGTGATTTGTATTGTCTAGGTCCGACTGATGCTCCTCAGTGCCGACGTCTTTCCTTCTCACTTTCCTGCACGTTCCACTTTCAAGCCATCAACGGTTGCTTAACTATGTCCTAGTGATTTCTAGTGTCATCAGGATTTGTCATTCACCCGTTCCCTGCATTGTGGCCCAACCCTGACCAACCTCAGGTGACAGAGAGAGCCCACACCTAAAGCTCTATAGTGAGGATTTCACATCCTTCTCTGAGCTTTCTGCATTCTGCCTTCCTGGATGGCCCACATGGTTCAACAGAGTGACACAAACTCACAAGAGTGTATGTTGGGCAAATCCCTTGCAGGCCTTCAGGAAGCATCTAAGAGAAAAGCTACCCAGTTGGAGAGAAGCCCCTTGCCTGAAGCTCTGAGTTCAGAGTCACTCACATAGAGTCATATCTATGTCCGTTCACTCATTCAGACTTGCCTTCTTATCTCCTTCAAGCCAGCCACCCTCCCTGAATATTCTGCATATCTAGCTATGTGCAGATGGAACTTGCTCGACCATGGTGCCCCCAGAGGCTTCTCACCACATGCTCCGGTGTCTTGAGAATCCAATCCCAACTTATGTGACCACAGAGCCAGGAGGGCTTTGATGAAACCTCTGTGCTGCAGACACAGGTCCTGCAGGCACTTTCAGTTCTCCTTGGGGATGCCCTGGGACCCTGAACAGTGTTGCCAGGAAGTAAATGGACTTGCTGTGCCATCCCCTGCCCCAGCTTAGCTGCAGCTGCGGAGTCACCACTGCTGATTTGCTTCACAACCTCTGAGCTCCCACTTCCCAAAGGAGGGCACTGTGCAGTGGCTGACTGAGAAAAGGGAGTTTCCTGGAGACACTGTAGCAACAGTAGCTGTGGCTGGGTGACTAATCTACAGGCCAGGTGGAGCTGACTCAGAAAAAGTCAGGTGTATAAATTAGAATCCCAAAGGACTGGCCTGTTGTCAGCCCCACACTCCAAGGATTTTATTACTGTGCATTCTGCTCTGCTACCCATTTCTTCTCTGCTTCTAGGCAAGCGTGGGTACTGTCTGGGGCTGGGGCTGTTCCATCTCTAGCTGGTCCCAGGGAGCTAGAGTTGCTGCTATGGTAGCTGCTGTTTTTGGAAAGCCCTAATGCTTTTTTCTTTCTTTCTTTCTTTCTTTCTTTCTTTCTTTCTTTCTTTCTTTCTTTCTTTTTTTTTTGGCCATCAGTACATTAATTAAGCAATCAATTAATTAAAATAAATCAATTATCTACCCAGTTCCAGGCCCATGTACCAGAAAGATTTCTTTGGTTGTAAGAATCAAAATCCAGGAGCTAGGTGTTTGTGGCGCACCCCTTTAATCTTAGTACTGGGGAAGCAGAGGCAGGCAGACCTCTGTGAGTTCCAGGCCAGCTTGGTCTACAGAGTGAGTTGCAGGACAACTTTAGTTACACAGAAAAATCTTATCTTAAAAAATTAAAAAAAAAAATCAAAATCTAGGGGATGGGGAAATGGCTCATATTGCTGGATATGGATTAAGTGTGAGAAATGACATCAGTCTTAGTCAGGGATTCTATTCTTGGACAAAACATCATGACCAAGAAGCAGGTTGGGGAGGAAAGGGTTTATTCAGTTTACACTTTCTACATTGCTGTTCATCACTGAAAGAAGTCAGGACTGGAACTCAAGCAGGTCAGGGAGCAGGAGCTGCTGCAGAAGCCATGGAGGGATGTTCTTTACTGGCTTGCTTCCCCTGGCTTGCTCAGCCTGCTCTCTTATAGAACCCAAGACTACCAGCCCAGAGATGGTACCACCCACAAGGGGACCTCCCCATTGATCAGTAATTGAAAAAAATGCCTTACAGCTGGATCTCATGGAGGCATTTCCCCAACTGAAGCTCCTTTCTCTGTGATAACTCCAGCTTGTGTCAAGTTGACACAAAACTAGCCAGTACAAAATCCAAGGTTGGCTTCTGGCCTCCTTGCACATGCACACACATACACCCTCTGGTGAATATATACACATAAGAATCAAAATCCAACTTGAGCTGGTTTTCGTAAAGAAGTATGTCTGTCATAAGGACATGAGGTTGTTTCATAGAACCTCAAGGCAGGAAAAGAGCCAGGCCTCATGAAGGAAAACTGCCAGGCAGTATCTAGCACACCCTTCTGATCTCGAAGATGCTCAGCTAGTCCCCCATCTTGGCTGAACATCTGTCTCATTCTCATTTCTTGGAAGACTGTCTTTTTCTGCTTTCAGTTCAAGTGATAGGTTTAAGAGGCTGCTGCCAGTTCCCAGTTCATCTCTTCAGAAGAGCAGCCCCAGCTGTTGCACAGTCTAGCAGTCACTCTTTCAAAAGCAGAGAGATCCAACTGGCTGAGTTTGAATAAGTTATCCACCCTTTGTCACGTACACTATGGCCACGAGGCCAGGACCTAGTCCAAACTTTCAGCATTTCACTGGAGTGTGGACAGATCAGTTGAAATGGACATTGGCAAAGTCAAGTTCTCTCCAGTGTGGTGCTGGGTTTGGAACTGCAGAGGTGAATACCCTATGGCCTCACTTTCAGAGGTGGAGGAGGGGCAGCCTGCATATCACCACAATGAAACCAAACAGCAAGTCTTAACTGGTGAAGGGCAATGTTGTCCTCCAGCATGTGGAAAAGTCTGGAGACATTTCAAGCTGTCACAACTTAGGACATGTGTGGGGTTTGCACTGGCAGGCAGCAGGTTGAGACTAAAGTCCTGTTGAACATGCTATTGTGCAAAGGCTAGGCTCATAAGAAAGAGTTATCTAGGCCCAAATGGTGGTGGTAAAGAGTCTGGAAATCCTGAAGAAAGTCAATGTAGTTTGTAAAAATATGGTTTAAAATTTTTGACTCCAGCTTGACCGTATTTCTCCATGACTCTTAAATCCTTTCTTCTAGTGAGCTCAAGACCTTTAAGGAAGTGGAGGTGGGACCCTGGAATACATATGAATGTTAGATAGCCCTCCCCTCATACATACACACAGGACCTCAGAAGCTCTCCTTATATGGAAAGCCATTACTTTCTTTCTCCCTCCTGAGCTTAGGACTGGAGCCTAGAGGAGTCCGCATGGTGGAGGTGGGCAAGAAGAGCTGCCTTCCATGTGTTTGCATAGAAGAGCCCTCCAGGAGACAGAGTCTATCCAGCACACCCCAGTCCACACCCTAGGTCCAGAGTGCTTGATTTAATTGGTCATGACTTCCCTGGCAGTGGGATCCTAGTATAGCAATTCAGGAGAATAAGCTGAGATTCTCCATGAAGTTCTGACCCTGGCAGAATCCTTGCCTTCACCGAGCCTTCATTTTTTATTTGTAAAGTAAGAAAAATACATTTCCTAAGATGTTAAAAGGTTCAAAAGAGGAACAGAGTACATAAGTTCTACACATCTAGAGCTCTGGCAGCCGTTAGCACTCAGTCAGAGGTATCTCTTGGCAGCACATTTTTCCAGTTTCTCACGTGTGTTAGAAAACGACAGCCTGGGAGCTGGGAGTCTGAGCTCAGTCTCTAGAACCTGCACTTTCCAAGGCATGTGTGTTGGTACAGACTGGTGAGTCCAAAACTAGGGAGGCAGACAGGGGTGGTCTCTGGAGTAGACTGGCCAGCCTCTCTGAGATCCAGGACAGTAAGGGATCCTGTCTCCGAAAACAAGAAGACAGCTCCTGAGAAATGCTACCCAAGGTTGACTTCTGGCTTCCACGTGCACACACATATGTACACAAACATATATGAAAACACACACACACACACACACACACACACACACACACACACACAAAAGCAAACAATATCTCCCACAGCCTGAGAACCTGCTGAGTCACTTCAGTATAATGGACTGCCATCTCTGGGCACATTTAAGAAGCCAGAGGGAGCCTGAATCCCAGATACTTAATTAGACAGGGAATTCACAGTTAGATCCACAGTACTTTTTCTTTGCTTTAAATGCAAAGTGCTTTAATTTTTTTTTTCAGGAAAAAAACAAAACAAAAACCAAAAAAACCAAAGCAAAACAAAAAAACAAAACCTGGAGAGAATGTTCAGGAAAGCAACTCCCTTAAATAACATGGAAGGAGTTGGGGGTAGGAGCGGCAGAGAGCTCTGGGAAGAAGAGCTCCACAGGGCCCTTGGCAAGGCAGGAGGGTCCCTGACTGCATTTCATCAACAAAATGGAGCCCCTGAAGGCCAAGCCCTGTCATGGTGGGGTGAGGGCTCACGCTTCCCCTTGGGAATGTCTGTCACAGGTATTCATTCCTTCCCACAGATATGTCTTCAAAAGTGAAAGAGGATTTCACACAAAATGAAAACAGAGTATATTTCTGACAGACAGGTAAATGCCCTTTTGCGAAAGCAGTAATAACACGTTTGTCAGGGAGGCACGGATCGCAAACTTACTTTTGATACAGATTCAATTGCTCCTTTAATCCCAAATAACCACTCCATCACTGTACAAAACAGAACAGCCGAAGGATAATTGCCAAAGTGGGAAGGAGGTAAACCCACCGCTTTCCATCTTGAAAGGATTTAGCCTGCCTTTCAGAAGCGCTGTGTGTAGGAATCGCTCACCACCCCTTTAATACCGTCTAGATTCTTCCTTCCGCAGACATGCTCAGAAACAGCCATTTATCACAGGCCAGGAGACAATGCAAGTACTTTTCTGTAATATTACCCTTTCCCCAAAGTGAGCCATCAAAAATTCATGACATAGCCGTTGTCAAAGAAGGGGAAGGGGTGTTGGGGTCAAGGGTCTTGTCTTAAGCAGTCCAGACAGTGGAAGCAATGTTCTCCCTTGGCCCAGCAGTACCTGTACCTGCTATCTGCGGAGGGGCCACAGAGTGCTTGCACTTCATCCTTTAGATCAGTGGTTCTCAACTTGTGGGTTGAGACCCAGCTGGAGGATTGAAGAATCCATTCACAGGGGTCTCCTAAGACCATTGGAAAACACATGTTTACATAATGATTCTTAACAGTAGCAAAATTACAGTTGTGAAGTGCACTGAGAATAATTTTATGAATAGGGTCACCACAACATGGGGAACCACTGTGTTAGACGAAGGAGTTTATTCTTCAAAGCCTTCCTCTGACTGGTGTTTCTCAAATAAAAATCTCTGTTTATCTTCTCTAGAGATTTGCTTAGGGTTTGGAAACTCCAGGACGAGCAGAGGCAAGCCCAAGCTAATGTTAGAGCCAACTAATCAGTCGTAGATTCTTCTGTTGTTATGATGAAATACTCTGACAAAATCAACACAAGGGAGAAAACATTTATTTCAGGTCACAGATCAAGTGCACTGTCCACTATGGCAGGGAAATCCAGGCAGCAGAGGCTTGGAGCTGTTGCTCATCTGTCATCTTGACTGCTCCACAGTCAAGAGGTAGAGAGCAATGAATGCTGCTGCTGCTGCTGCTGCTGCTGCTGCTGCTGCTGCTGCTGCTGCTGCTGAGCTCTGTTTCCACTTATGCAGTACAGGCTCCCAGCCAGGGAATGGTGCCACCCACAGTGGACAGGTCTCCCCACCCCCCACAGCTATGCTCAGAGGACCACCTCCCAGTTTTTTCTAGATTCTGTAAAGTTGACAATTGACACTTTCACATAGGCACACAGGGGTTTTGGTCATTGGTTAAAGTCTTAGGTGATGATCAACAGCAGGAAAACACTAGAATGCCAGTCACTCTAGCAGGGAGATCCTAGGTGAATGATCTCTTTCTTAACCCAGATCAGAGATGGTTTAATCACTTTTCCTGTGTTTTGGTCATTGCTCTGTCTGTACTGAGGTCTGAACTGTGTTGGGCTCTGTGCCCAAATCCAAACAAGACAGAAAGCAACTAAAAGATCTTGTTCCTCCTTACCAGAGTTCCCAATCCAGGGAGGCTTATAGAAATAGAGTTGAAAAACAGTTGGGAGCACAGTATGGTACATAAAAATGCATGGTACATCCTAGAACCCAAGAATGGGAATAGGTGGCTGTTAGGACCAAGTCAGGATTCCAGTACAAGGACACAGGCACGAATTTAGAAACAGGTAAAGAGGAAGAGCCACCACCACGTGCACGTGTGACTTGCCAGGAACCACGTGCACGTGTGACTTGCCAGGAACCACGTGCACGTGTGACTTGCCAGGAGAGAGAATATTTCACTCTTTCAGGTGTTGGACTAGATGTGGATGTGCTTTCATCTGATAACACATTGATTTAAAACTGATAAATAATCTGAAATGGTGAGGTTCAATCACTTGAATCCTCAAAATATCAGGGTGGCCATGGTAAAGGACTGAGTCACTGTAAGAAGGGGAGTTATGGTGAAGGTAGTGGGGTGGAACAGCAGGATGCTTCCCTGTAGTTAAATGACCAGAGCATCTTGGGGTTACAGAAAGATGGCGAATCTCAAAGCAGCAAGCACTGGTGCTGCCTTATAAAGGAAGTGAGAGAGAGGAGCAGGCTCCATCCATCCTGCTCAGGATTGTCATGCATGTGGCTGCATTATGACAGGTGTTGGTCACAGGGTAATCAAGGCATCGGCACCTTTGAAGTAGCAACCTATGGTCTCATGTGCAGTGAGACCCAGCCTGGAGTGGCCATCCTGGTGTCTCGAGCCTCTGCGACTCCATGGCTTGTCTTTGGCTTGATACTTGGGGTGACCTGTTTATCCACCCTGGCTTGTCTGAGACTTGGCACTCTGACATGGAGTATGGTGGGCCATCCCTGCTGTTGGCCACTGTTGTTCTTGCTCCCTCAGTGCTCCCCTCAGTGCTCTGTCTGTTCCAGTGCCTTGTGCCTGTCCAGACCAGACCCTGGCCTAGGGAATAGAAGGCATAGCAGACCTAGAAAGAAAGACAAACAAGTAAGGGTGCCTTGATTAAACAAACCGAGTTGGGAGAATGTCTAGCGAGCCAGATCCTTCTCATCTGAACCAATGAAGAAAAAAGAAAAATCTGTGGATTTAAGGAAACAAAAGAATTAGGAGTTAAAAAAAGAATGTGAGGAAGCATCCTGAGTGGTAAAGCCAAATTCATGATTCCTGGGGACCTGCATCTTCCATAAAGGAGGGAGTCTCTGGTGACTGCAGTTTCCATACTGCTATGGTGTGTGTTAGCTATCTTTCTCATCCAACAAAGCAACCTAATGGAGGAAGGCTTTCTATGGTGGTTTAAGGGTACAGTTCATCATGGCAGGAACAGCTCATGGCTGAGATGGCACATGCGTGAGACAGATCAGGAAGCAGGAAGTAAGGGATCTGCCACGCAGGTCTTTTCTCTCCCCTCCCCTTTTACTCAACTTGATTCCACAGCCCATAGGATGCTGCTGCCCACATTCAGTCCAGATCTGCCCATTTCAGGCAATTCTCTCTGGAAACATCCTCACAGAAACACCCAGAGATATATGTCACCAATGTCTCGGGCATCTCTTCACAATCCAAATGAACCAGCACACAGCAGGGAAATGAAACAGTGGCATGGGTATCAGAGCAGAGAGGACTTTAGACAGCCATTGTCCGCTAGCTCAAAAAACATCAAGAGTCCTTGAATTTTCTTAGGCTCCTAAGATGGAGCTGGGAGAGAGCAGAGAGTGTCAGAACTCCAGAAGGCGCCTCGCAGACAAGTGAATAAAGGTATCTTTCTTCATCTGCCCATACTCTCACTGAAGTTGCTGGACACGTGATATGGATGACACGGTTAGGTAAGAATGAGCTTTGGTCAGGAGTATTTTATTCTATTTTAGAAGGAAGAATTGCAAGGCCTACAGAGTCAGGGAAAATGGCGAAGGGGAGAAGGATTGGACTGCACGCCATCGACCACAGTGAGTCTGTAGATGAGGTTAGACTGGACTGCACAGTAAAGCTATTTCAGACCACTTTGATACCAGATGTGGATGAAGATGTTTCAGAAATAGAATGAGCAGAATTCAAAGGAAGGGGCAACTGTACCTGGGGCCAGTGTTGGCTTCCTCTGGGATCACTAATGACCTTGAAAGAACTGTAGGCATGAGGTCCCCGTCTAAACATGCTACTTACAGTTTCCCCAACAGTGGGTCATTTTTACCACATGGGTAACTTCCGCCAGCCACAACTGTCTCCCACTTCCATTTCTCTTGTATGACAGAAAATGGTTAGCTGGTTTATTAAAAGCCACATTAAGATTCTTTGGGAGTACTTAAAGATACACAGTCTAGTGACATTAAGATGCACTCTGTTGGCTAGGTTTCTTGCTGAGAAATGGCCTCTCTGGATCAACTCACTGAGTAGTAACAGTGTGGTGGTCATCATAAATCTAGAGCCTGGGATTTCACGGCAGTCCCAAGAAAGCCCTTTGCTATTACTCTGTGTCTTCGAGCTCCTCCTGACAGTGGGCCAGGCTCTCTCTGCCCCAGCCAACAATGAAGACAGAGAATGCTTGGCTATACTCTCTCTATAGAGTGGCTGCACTGACCCTACTCCAGATGTCACTAACAAATTGCTGCAGTTGTGCTGTTTTAGGGTGATAGTGCTCTAGCCATGCCATTCCTTTGAAGACCTTTCTGGCAGTCTGAACAGCTTCAAAAGGCAAATAACAAGGCAAAGGACAAAATCCAGTCTTAACACTTGAGCTGCCCCACTCCATAGCTGGTCTTTCTCTGCCTGTTCTTCATCCTTTCACACCATGGCATTATCTTATCCTTTTACTCTGTATATTCCAATGTCTGGTCATACATACCCACACCTGGCTCTCAGCTGGTCTCCTGACTTGATCATTATTTGGATGAACTTAGCATCCCAAGCCTTTCTTCCAGGACTCTCAGTTGAGCAGTACTCTGTGAAATGCCCCAAGGCTAAGTCGTTGACGGTGTCTATGGGTCAGGAGAGAAGCTAGACGTATGTGTTAGTTTCTGACGATAGATCCTGACTTAGTTTGGGTTCCTCTCTGAGCATCAGTCCAGACAGTTAAATCCTTAAGATATTTGGCACATGGTGGAGAGATAAGATATATCAGTTAGTAAAGTTATTCCTTCTCAAACACGAGGACCTGAATTCAAGTCTCAGAACCCACATAAAAATGCTGGGTAAGAGCTTGTAATCTCAGTGCTGGGGAAGCAGAAACAGGTAGATCTCTGGGGCTCACTTACCAGCCAGCTTTATGGAATTGGTGAGTCCTAGGCCAGTCAGAAACCCTGTCTCAAACAACTATGTTGGGGTCTGGAAAGGTGACTCAGCGGGGAAGAGTTAAGAGCACAGCCCAGGTGCCATTCCCAACATCCCCATGGTGGCTCACAACCATTTGTAACTCCATATTCAGGGAACCTGATCTCTTTTGACCCCAAGGGCACTTAGCATAAGTGTGGTGCACAGTTATATGTGTAGTCAAAATGCACATAAAATAAAATGAATAAAACTAGTTTTAAAATACCCCCAAAAGTCAACAACATCTTGAGGAACATTACCCAAGGAGGACCTCTGGCCTCCAAACAGAATCACACATCTCTGTTTGTACACACAAACATAAGCACATACACAATTGTGGGAGGGGGAGAGAGGAGGAGGAAGAAGAGGAGAAGGAAGAAAAGGAGGAAGAGGAGGAGGAGGAGGAAGAAGAAGAGAGAAATATTTAGTATATATCATTTCCTTTTCTCTGGGAACTCATTAGATCCCTCTCATTGAATCCTCTCATGGTTGGTTGGAATTGTGTGAAACATTTTATCTATGACAACTTTGATGTTATTGCCTGCTTGGACTTCAAGTATCACCTACTATCTGAAATTTCATCTATCAGTTTTCTCAGTTTCCCAACTAAAGTCCCGTGGAGCTCTGTGCTTTGGTTAATCTAGACAGCTCACTTAGAACAGCCACTGCAGCAGGCCCCTATGTCAATGCCCAGCAGAATACAGGCTTCCTTTGTGGTCCACATTCCTCACAATCTCTCATCACAGTCTCTCATATTCTTCCGTGGGAGGATACTGAGAAAGATGTCCAGGCAGACACCGTAAGGGGTGACACTGCTCCTGTCTAGGTGTGAGTTCAGAATTAAAAGCCCACTCGGATGCCTCAGGAAAAGATAAACTGCTAAGGGTAGAGTAGAGCTAAAAACAAAAACTTGCACAATGTTTTCTTTAAAAGCCCAATCTGCAGAGCGATCACTCTGTAACATTTACTGAAATGTCAGTGTTCTCCAAAGCCCTCAAACACCCATACTGGTGATTAAGAAATCAATAATTAACATGCAAATCTGAAAGCTGTAGGCAAATTGAATATTAATTACTGACTTCATAAGTGGAGGCTGCTCAGCAGTATGAAAATAGTTCGGGATAATTAGGATTTAACAACCTTCAGACATAAAGAAAATAAATACAGGGTTCTTGATGAATGACTTTATTTTTATTTCATTATTGTATGATAAACATCCCTGCATTTTGGTTTTTTTTTTTTTAGGGACCAAGGAGAGAGGGTGATAAACAAAAGGAGGTCTGGGCCTGGAGAGGTGGCTCAGCAGTTAAGAGCTTCTAGAGGGCCTAGGTTCAATTCCCAGCACCTACATAGCAGCTCACGCCTTCCTGTACCTCCAGTTCCAGGGCTTCTGACATCCTCACACAGCCATTCACACAGGCAAAACACCAACAAGCCCTGAATAAAAACAAATTAGAAAAGAAAAGAAAAGAAAAGAAAAGAAAAGAAAAGAAAAGAAAAGAAAAGAAAAAGAAGTCTAGAATATTTAGGAATATCATAGTGACACTCCCCCTCCCATCTCCTCCACTGAAGTCCTCTGGGACTAGCTAGACTAGCTAGACTTTTGGCTTTCCAGCTAAGATGGCAAGGTGACTCGTGCAGCTGGAAATTGAGAAAGACTACATGCAAGAGAAGTGATGGGAAATTGATGGAAAGATAAACCCATGACTTAGGGGCATCTCATTGTTCTGCAGTGGCCCTCTTATGGTGATGGGGTGGGGGAATGAACATATAAAGCCATGATTTTGAAACATCGCTCTGTGATACTCTTGGTTTGAGCACCTGTGTTCCACATCTTCCTTCAAAACACAGCTCAGCTACAGAATTACTGTTCAGAAATCTGACATCATATGTCTCCCCTTGCTCATAGGTTTATTTTTTTTATTTTTTTATTTTTTTTGAGACAGGGTTTCTCTGTGTAGCCCTGGCTGTCCTGGAACTCACTTTGTAGACCAGGCTGGCCTCGAACTCAGAAATCCACCTGCCT
>NC_034590.1:81741597-81755910 GCF_900095145.1 Mus pahari | reverse complement strand
TAGAACAACATAAGTACACCCTATCAGCTGGGATTCCGTTGCTTTTGTTCCAGGGCTCACCTGCTCTCTCTCTCTTTCTGTCTCTCTCTCTGTCTGTCTCTCTCTGTCTCTCTCTGGGAGCCCAGCTTTCTACATAGATTCTAGGGAGCCACACCTAAGGCCTCACGCTCATCTTGTAAGCACTTTCTTGTCTGCGACATCTCCCCATGATGTTCATTTCATCCCTATTTTATGTTCTGTAATATACTATGTATAATATAGTATAGCACTTTATTACTGGTGGACATTTAGATTGCTTCTGTTTCAGTGAAATTGCTAAGTCATGGGGTTATGAGTACAATTAACTCTAGCAGTGTTGCTGACCAGTTTTCTGTAGTGGTTGGACACATTGGCACTCTCTGCATCAGGATCTGAAAGTTCTAGTTGATCTACATCCAGTGTTTAGGAGCCCAGGCTAGCCTCACATTTGCTGTGTAGCTGAGAATGACTTTGAACCCCTGACCTTGCTTCAACGTCTTACATACTAGGATTATAGGCATAAACCATCATGCCCAGTTTGCATTGTGATAGGAATCAAACCCAGCCTTCATTTACACCAGGCAAGCACTCTATCAAGAGAGCTATGTTCCCAGTCCCTCCTTGACAACATTCAGTGTTGCTCTTTCTTTTGCATGGCAAGCCACTCTCTTGGCTGCATTGGCACCACCTCAAGGAATATCTTTTCACCTGTTTACCAGTGATTTGGAAATCCACCTTCTCTACAGGCTTACCTTTCTCTCTCCTAATGCTTCATACACATTCTGTATATTCTTGATACCGCTCCCTATGGGTTATGTATATATAATGCAAGCACACTCCATTTGCTTAAAGCTTGTTTTCTCTTTATCCTTAAATGCTCCAGCTTTTATCTCACCTTTTTAATAAACTGCATCTCTTAATTTTAATACAATTTAGCATATCAGTCTTTTTCTTCACGAATAGTGAGTTTTATATACTGTCTAAATAAATATCTTGGGCCAGTACACTACTTTTTATACAAGCTGTGAGAGTCGGAAGACACTCACACATTTTGGTGTCTGGATACCAGTGGTTCTAACATGGTCTATGGAAGAGCATCTGCCATGGTCTGAGTGTGACATATGCTGCAGAAGCCATATGGTGAGGGCTTGATTATCAGCTCTGTGCTCTATGGGTAGAAAAACCTTAAGGATGGGCTTATGAGAGATCTTTTAGTTTTCTTCTTCATTTTCCCCTTTTATTGAAATTAGATTCTTTCCTCATTCAATATATCCTGTTTAGAGTTTGACTCTCTACTCCTCTAATTTCTCAACCTTTCCTTCCCTCTAGATCCACTTCCTTTCTATCTTTCATTAGAAAAGAATAAGCTTAACAACCAAACCAAACAAAATAAAATATAAGATGAAGCAAAAACCACCATATTGAGTTGGCTAAGGCAACCTTACAGAAGGAAAAGAGTCCTATGGGCAGGCACAAGAACGGAGCCTCATACTCCATTCTCACACTCCGAAGTCCCATAAAAATACTAAGTTAAAAGTTATAGCACAATAGTCCTGGTGCAGACAGTGAGGGCTCTGTTCTTGCTGCTCCTGTCTCTGTGAGTTCATGTGTGCCTTGCTTAGTTGATCCAGAGGACCTTGCTCTCCTCACCAGGTGTCCTCCATTCCCTCTGGCTCTTCTACTCTTTCTGTCTCTTCTTCCTCAGGGTTCCCTGAGCTGGGGGTGGTGGGATTGGTAGAGTCATCCCATTTTTCTCTGCATCTGTTCCCTCCTGCTGCTAGAGGAAGCTCCCCTGAGGATGACTGAACAAGGTGCTGAACTATTCCCTGTCTGGCTCTGCTGCTAAGTTTCCAGTGAATGCCTGCTGCTACTGGAGGCTGGGATGGTAGGGTGAGTTGGGACAGGGAAGGTTGGGGGAGAAGATCTTTGTGATCTGTTGGGGGTGAGGTCAGAGAGGAAAGGGAGACCACAGCAGGTTTTCTGCTACAGAGCTGGGGATGAAACAGGGTGAATTGGAAGCAGAGCAGAGCAGAGCAGAGCAGAGCAGAGCAGAGCAGAGCAGAGCAGAGCAGAGCAGAGCAGAGCAGAGCAGAGCAGAGCAGAGCAACGCAACAAACAAACAAAACAAAAAACCTCCGTGAGAGGTATTTAGGTCCGTGTGCTCCTGAAGGGGATTATGGGATCCAAGTCGTGTCTTCTCCCCCTTCTCATGCTCTGCCCCTTTGCTTCCTAGACCTGTTGAGTGGTTTTGCTCTGCCCTCTGCTCCCACCATGATGTCATGCCTACCATAAGGCTGAAACCTCCATCCCAGAGGCAGAACAAATCTTTCTTGTTGGCAGCTGGTTTCTTCTACTGAGAAGCTCTTGTCAAACCCAGCTGGGCCTGTTCCGTGGGCCTGTTCCTGGAGCTGGTGCTCTGTTCCACCGAACCCTGGGCCTATTTGTTACATAACAGGGATGAACACCGAGTAGAGTGGGTCTTCCTCTTCTTCACTGGTCACTTTTAATTCATTTTAGCCATGGGATTCCTCTCCATATAATGTTTAGAATGTTAAGGCACTCAAAGATACTGGTAGGACTTTTGTAGGAATTGCATTCATCCCATGTCCCACTTTGTGAAATTTTTCTTTATTATTATTAGTTTTCCAGTCGTTGAGTATAGCATCCCCCTCTGTTCAGATGCCCCTTGCCAAGTTTCTAGCCTTTAGCATACAAATCTCATATATGATTCATATATAAGTATTTTATTGTACTTTGTAGTGATTGAAAATGGTATTTTATTTGCCATGTTAACTTCTTTTTTATTTATGTATGTGTGTGCCACCATTCACATGGTAGGTTAGAGGACATCTGTGGGAATGGTTGCTCTCCTCACACATCCCCTGAGTAATGTTGCTGGTTCTTATCTGTCCTACCTTTATTGCTAGCATGTAGAGATTTATGACCAGCCTTTGTGGGGTGATCTTGAATGCCATGACCTTGTGAGCTCACTCACTCACCCAAGGCTTTTCTTTGGAGATTTTCTGTACATCATGCCATAAGAAAATAAGAGGACACTTATGTTTTTCTTTTCCCACATACTTTTCCTTTAAGCTTTTTGTTTTTTTTTTCTGGCTTCATTATGTTGTCCAGGTCTTCCCACTAAGATTATGAGAGTGAACATCCTTGCCTTCTTTACAGCTCTAGAGAAATTTTATTTACCTTTCTACTTAGTGTAATGAGTTTTGTGTAGCTATTCTGCATCAAGTTGTGGACAGTCCCCTCTACTCCTAGTTTTGAAAGAATTAGAAAAAATCGTAAATGGATATTTAACTTTGATCACATGCTATTTCTGAATCAATTATTAGATTTTTTTTTTCTGTTGGCTTTTATTCTGATGGATTAAATTGACCAGTTTTTGAAACAAGATCTCACTGTATCAACCAGGCTGGCCTGAAATTTACAGAGATCTGCCTACCTCTGCCTCTGAAGTGTTGTGATTAAAGGTGTGCACCACCGTGCCTGGCTCCCAATTTTTGAATACTGAATAGCTTTCTCTTGAATGAAGTCTACTTGGTCCAGGTATTCGTTTTCTTAGTAACTTTTATGCCCATTTAAAAAATGAATATTGATTATAGCTTTCTTTTCTGTACTATTTTCATGCAGTTTGCTATCAGAATAACCGGATCTCCTAAAGAGAGAGGAGATGTAATCCTCCTATTCTTTTTTCCAGAGGAATTATGTAACATTGTCTCTCATCTTCTTCAAATGCTTGGTTTAATTATCCTCTAGTGAAACCTGCTGGGTATGGAGATTTCTTTTCAGAACATTTAAAAGTTACAAAATCAGGGTTGAGCAGAGTACTTGCCTAATATATATAAAACTCTGAGCTTAATTGCCGGTTCTGAGAAAATTTTGCAAATTAGATTTTAATAGTTAAAAGTTTACTGAAATTGTCTCTTTCACGTTTGGAGAATTGTGGGGGCCTACACTTGGTGGAGGTGGGGACTGCACTGAGGCCCTGGGTGTGTTAGGCTAATGTCTACCAAGAGGCTGTATTCCCCACCCCTGACAGCTATTATTTTTAATGGCTGTAGGAGCTGTAGTGATGTTCCCTTCTCTAGTCTGTTCTTGCTTAGCTTTTCTTGACGAGTTTAATAAAGTTTGTCAATTTTATTAGTCTTTTGAAAGAACTGTCATTTTGCTTTATTGATTCGTTTCTCTAGTAGGTGATTTTTTTGTTTTCTATTTAGCTTCTTTAATGGTTTCTTCTTTTGGTACTTCTTTTGTTGTATCCTACATCCACCTCTCAGATTACATGTTTCATTTACCCAATTTTTGTCTTAAAAATGCATTTGAAGGCTATAATTTCCCTCTGACCAATAGTTTTACTTACATACTAATTTTTTTAAATGTCAAATCAATAAGCATTTTTATTCAAAATAAACTTAAAAATAAATTATTAAGCTTTATTATAAGGAATATTATTAATAAATATCATGTAGTGATATTACAAGATTAAAGCCTATATTTCAATGAACTTCCATACAGTTGGAGCTGTAAGAGTACTTCATCAATCTTTGTTCCATGTCACATGAAGCTCCACAGCATTAGTATGGCTGTTGCAGCTTGATGTTGAGTAGATCTTGTATAGGTAGGCATAGCTGCTGTGTTTCATGAGTGCAGTGTCATGTCCAGAGGTCAACATGCCACATCACTCCTCTCTACCAGCAAAATGACAGTACTAGATTCCCCAGTAGGGCCTGTGACCACTCCAGCCATTGGCTTTTGACCAAGTTTACAGTACCAGGAATGATTTTTTTTCTTTTTTTTTTTTTCTGTGAAGTAGGCCTCAGAGCCACCGAGAAAGTGGTTAGTTACCCTGTAGGCCATACAACTATTGTTCCAACTGCCAGGTAGGTCAGTCAGTATTACTACATTTAGGGTCTAACACTGGTATAATATCACTGATGTCCTTCCCCCTTTGTGGGTTGCACAGCACCTTCTGGGGGCACTGAAGACATTTCCTGGTGGGTTTGGGGTTGATTTCGCTAAGACCTGCAACTGAAATATGTGATGTCTTCATCAATAGAGACTTGCCATCTAGTTATAGTGGGCAACCAGAGCAATGCCTCCTTGTAGGGCAGCATCCTGTGACTGCTATTAAGATTTCCAGCTAATAATGCAGGCACTCTCCATCAGTGTATCTCCAGTTCTTGACTGTTACTAATAGAGCTGCGCACATCTTGTGATTGCATGCTTTCTCATTTTTCTCATGTGAATGATTAGGGGCAGCTTCCATGTACTACTAGCAGGGTTGTCTTTTAACTTCGTAAGATATTATCTAACTGTGTCCTAAGTGGCTCAATTATTCTGCGTTCTCACTAACATGGATGTGACTTCCAACAGCCATGTCCTTGTCAATGCTCCATCTAGTCTTCGACCTTGTCAGTATTTTAAATGACATTTGTTCCAATAATACTTCATTAGCTATTGCTGCCTCACTGGAGTCTCATCGTCTGGTTATCTTATCTGTCCTTTTAGAATTACACCCACCCTACTTCAGACACATAAAATGTATCTCATTATGCCTTTAATACTTATTTCCCTGATGACTAATGGTGTTGAACATACTTTCACATGTTTATTAGCCATTTATGTCTCTTCTTTTGTGTAATGCCTGTTCAAATCATTTGCCCATAAAATTTAATTTTTACACTCATTTTTGATGCAAAGTCAAATGAATCATGGAGTGATGAGTAATTATTTGAAGACAATTAGGATTCGATGGTCTCTGTGTGTCCTTGCAGCTTGGTAAGGCAGATGTGGGCCTCTGAGTGCCTTGTGACAGCATTGACAATCTGGTTCTCTTTTCATGGTCCTCAAACCCTTCTTCTATGACCCACTTCTTGGTGGAGTGTGCTAAGTTTCTAACACTGTGGGCCTAAAAATGGTCTAAGCTCTCTCTCCAGCTCTGCCCACAATCGACTCAGCCTGTTATGTCTCTCTCTTTATTCTTTTTCTTTCCATTCCTCTTGTCATTACTGGTGATTAAAGTCAATTTCTGATCGTTTTATACTTTGGTTCCATACTTCTTGTCTCTGAGTGATATTTCTAAATTACCAATCAGACGACTTCCTTCCCCTGCTCAAAAATCAGCATGCAAGCTCTTACTGCTTACAGAAGGAAATCTATCAAGTCAGTAAGGCCCCCCAGGCCCTTGATAAATAGGCCCTGTGGATCAGCCCTCCACTCCTCACCCCCCCCTTATACTTTACATCTCTTCAAAATGGAGTTGGGTGCAGTTTTCTTTTTTCTTTTTGTTTTACTTTGTTAACATTCTATATTCGGTTACATCTGTAGGTTTATTGACCTGGAATGTCAATAATCTATTCAGCTTCTTTTTGTGTTTCTGAAATCCAGCTGTGCTCTGGCTTCTGCTTAGGTACAAGGCACTTGAGAACCCAATGGCTCAAGCAGCAGAACCATACAATCAACAGGCCCCAGCTTGTTCCTCTCTGTTCCCTTTCTGATGCTGCCCTCTGGCAGGATCCTCAGGTGCAACCTGCCAAGGTTTTAATTCCAGGGCTCACCTGTAAATGGGGTCTTCATTCTTACACACGGGGCCACTCAGTCTTGCACTGAGGATTAGATGAAGGTGGAGCTTTGTGGACTTTCAGCCTTGTGGACAGAAGATGTGAGGTCAGGAATAAGGGTGAATCCTTTTGGCTCAGCTTGGTTATTGCTCTGGACAAGTTAGCAAGACTTAGGTTCCTGGCCATGTGTGGCTGCTGAACGTGAGTCCTGTTAGTGTGTAACACCCCTGTCTACACCAGCTGCAGGCATAGCCCCACACTCTTCAAAGCCAGAGGAATACCTGGAGGTAGGGCAACTTTTCCTTTCATATACTTGTTCTTTAGTTCTCAGTGAAATTGGGCGAGCCTTCCCTCCCCATGTATTTTGATTCCAGTCATAATAACAGTATTCAAAAATACATTTGAAACCATTCGATGAGTCCATTTATGAGTCACTATAAAAATTCAGTAAATTAAAGGCTTGTTTGGAATAGGAGTAGCATCATCTTTTAGTGGGTTTACCTTCCCAACTCTTTGGAAAAAGGAAATGAACTTTCTGATGAGATGGCTCTGTAAGCACAAGCACTTGTTATGAAAGCCTGACTATGTCCTTGGAACTCATGTAAAGGTAGGAGATAACTGACCATCAAAGTGGTCTGGCATGTGCTATCCCCCCACTGACTCCCCACGCACCCCCCCCACACACAAATAAAGAAAATTCAAATGCAAAAATAGGCAGTTGGCTTTACAAAGCCAGAGAGGAGGGTATTAAGTAAGTGAGCCACAAGGACACAGCTAGAATCCAGTGAGTCTCCCAGCCTGAATGTCCAGCACTTTTGTAGTGTTTGGAGCCACAGCTTTCTTCTGGTTGGCATCTGCTGTGATAAGAATGATACAGTAGGATTGGGCTTTAAGTCATCCTTCTGACTTCTCAGGTTTCTCAACACATCTGAAGAGACTGGTGGGCCAGTACTTTTCTGCAGGCCAGGGAGCTGGGCTGTGGTTGACTGGGATGGTCTTAACAGATGTGCTGTGTAAAATAGTATTGTGTGTGTTAGGCAGACCCACCAGCTTGCTCTGTCTAAAAGGAAGGGAACATGGTGCCGTCAGGCTCTGTGTTCTCAGCTGATGAGGGTTTAGGAAGCTCAGAGAGACCCACTTTAATCACAATCAGGAAAGAGGGGCTCCTAAAAGTGTCTCTCCTAGATTATTCATGAAGGAGAGGAAAGAGGCTCCAAATAAAGATCGAAGGGGAAGCCAGTGCTGTGAAAGGAGATAAAGGACTGGTGAGGAGAGGGGAGAAGGAGGCCAGGGCTGGTGAGGAGAGGGGAGAAGGAGGCCAGGGCTGGTGAGGAGAGGGGAGAAGGAGGCCAGGGCTGGTGAGGAGAGGGGAGAAGGAGGCCAGGGCTTTTGTGGCTGCTGAAGTACAGTGGGGGCATCAGGAAGTCAGGCAAAGAGGAACCTGGGAGACACTGAGAGAAAGTGAAGACCGCTTTGGGTCACCTCATAGCTAGACTCTCAGCTCCTTTTTGCAGAAAGGAGATACATTTCAAGTTGAGCCCAGATGAATGATACAGTGACTTTCTCCTCATTTCTACATTTCCAAAGTTGTAACTAACACCTACTGTGACATGTCAAATACACCTTCCCCATGGGGATTTACTTTTGTCAAATGTCCTTTGACATATGACCTCTGGCCCTCACCTACGCTGCCTCCCAACCCCCCATCTTATTGCCTAGATCTCCTCTTGATTCAGATATTTCTTCTCTCAATTTACAAGCAAAGTCCTTTCCCTCAACTTTGCAAAGCTCTAAGCCTCAGGCTTCTATGTGACAGACTTATGATTATGTAGAGCACCTGCAACCTTCATTCTTCTCGAAGCTTCTGCTCTGAGCTCATATTTGTATCATCTCCATCATCTGGATTCATGTTGCATGTTCTTCCTCCGGAGACACCCTGTCTTAGTCAGGGTTTCTATTCCTGCACAAATATCATGACCAAGAAGCAAGTTGGGGAGGAAAGGGTTTATTCAGCTTACATTTTCCACATTGCTGTTTATCACCAAAGGAAGTCAGGACTGGAACTCAAGCAGGTCAGAAAGCAGGTGGTGATGCAGAGGCCATGAAAGGATGTTCTTTACTGGCTTGCTTCCTCTGGCTTGCTCAGCTTGCTTTCTTATAGAACCCAAGACTACCAGCCCAGAGATGGCACCACCCACAAGGGGCCCTCCCCCCTTGATCACTAATTGAGAAAATGCCTTACAGCNGGATCTCGTGGAGGCATTTCCCCAACTGAAGCTCCTTTCTCTGTGATAACTCCAGCCTGTGTCAAGTTGACACAAAATTAGCCAGTACACACCCCCAAATGGATTTTATACATGTCATATAGTGTGTGCAACCGTACACTCACATGCAGTTACAGCTTGTTCAGATACAGCTCACATGTCCACAGCATCCCCTCCAAGTGTGCAGTTTACTGGTCTTTAATATTTCACACACCATTATGATCTAATTCTAGAATCTTTTTCCCTCCCCTATAGACATCCTGGACCCATTTTAGTTACTTTCCCCAGCCCCTCCATCAGCCCCTGGAAACTGCTGACCTGCTTTTTTGTGATGCTGTGACAAATGGAATCGATTTTATTTATCTCTGTGTAACTTGTATGATTAATTTGGGAGACACTGTACCCATTACAAAGGTGTGGATTCCAAGACACAGAGAGGTCACTGCAAGCTGAGGTTATCTGTCGGTCATCTGGAAGAACTGAAGATTAGAACCAGAAGCAGTACAGCCTCTTAAAGTTCCAATATTAATATGCATGAGTGACTTCTCTAGCTTCTCTCTAGGCCAAGCAGAGGATCTAATGTGCATGTGCATCGTGTGAAATGGATTCGCGACCCAAGACAGATGAGCTATCAAATGTTGGGGGTGATAGAAGGGTGGCCTCTGAGTCCCAGGCATGGGTGTGCCACACGTCGGGTGCTATGCCGCTGTGATACAGGGATATGGGCTCGGCAGATGTCAGTACCAACCACTATGCACTTAGAGCTGCCTGCCCGACCTGGTGATATGCTGCCTTCTATCATGATGTTCTTCCCCAGAGGGACATTACTGGACTCCTGGGGTTCAGCAGCAAAGCCTCCCAGGGTACATTTAGGGCTCCAGGCTCCAGGCTCTAGGAGTACATCCTACTACAAGCCAGGAGAGATAACACTTGGGCCCCAGTGGCTACTAGGTCACCAGAGTAATTTAAAGCCTGAATTGATTTCTCAGTTGGAGATAGTGTCTGTTTCTGCTTCTTTTCACATATCACTTCATGTGGAAAATTAACAGGCAAATTAACTAGGGATAGAGGGAGGCCAGGCCTTCTGCAAGTGATACAAAGCAGGTTGGCTATAGGGTCACAGCAAGAGGGCTGCCAGGTCCTAGGTATCTGGGACCCTTATGAGCCATTGCAGGAGCCATGTCAGTTCTGCTGGTTCTAGATAGGGATTTACATCATTCTGAGAGGTGTGGTTTTATGGTGACACTGTGAATGGGTGAAAGAACACACTGAACATAATGGTCCAGCTTTCTCAGAGCCTGGTCCCCTGACAAGGTCATTCCTTTGAGAATCCTGGAAGCAGCTCACTTGCTTCCTGCTCCTGAGGGTCTCTTGTGGTGTCTTCTTTTGTTTGTTTGTTTTTTTTTTTTTTTTCACAAGTGTCACATGCTTAACATCCTCCAGTATGACAGGTCCTGCAGGCTTTTGCCCAGCAGCTGACAGGGACCGTTTTTCATTGTTGGCTTAGATTTTTCAACCCTTTAATAATGGTTCTTAAATGCTTCAACCTCCCTTCTAGCCAACTACTCACCAGAGGTAGTGGAAAAGAAAGGTTAATAGGAAATGGGGGTTATGGATCTGTTATGAACATTTGTGGATACTTCATTCCTCCTTAGAATGAGGAACATAACCCCCATGAAAAATTATAGGTACAGCGACAAAGTTTGGAGCTGGGATGAAGGGATGGACTATCCAGAGAGGACCCCATTCGGGAGTCCATCCCATCATCGGCCACCAAACCTAGATACTAATGCTCATGCCGGCAAGATACTGCTGAAGGGACCCTGATATTGTGGCCTCTTGTGAGGCTATGCCAGTGCCTGGTAAACACCGAAATGGATGATCACAGCCAGCTACTGGATGGAACACAGGGTCCCCAATGGAGGAACTAGAGAAAGTACCCAAGTACCTGAAGGGGGCTGCAACCCTGTAGGTGGAACAACAACAGGAACTAACCAGTACCCCCTGGGTTTGTGTTTCTAGCTGCATTTGTAGCAGAAGATGACCTAATCGGCCATCAGTGGGAATAGAGGCTCCTTGGTCTTCCAAACTCCATATGACCTAGCACAAGGCAAGGCCTGGGCCAAGTAGTGGGAGTGGGTGGGTAGGGGAACAGAGGTGGGGGGAGGGGTATGGGAAACTTTCGGGATAGCATTTGAAATGTAAATAAAATAATAATAATAATAATAAAAAAGAAATAGTTCTTTGGGGTTATTCAATTCTTTGTTGTCGGCTGCCTAGTCCCCTAGCAAAACACCAACACAAATCGGCAGTCCAGTCCACTCGGCAGTCACCAATCATGAATCAGCAATGGTAGTTCAATCCAGAAGAAACCATGAGTCAGCCTAGGGAGTTGGTATACACTGTTCCTTCTTTCTGGAATAAAACCCCCTTCCCTTTTCTCTGAATCAGAATCCTACTCATTTTAAATTTCACTTCCTTGTGGAAGCATTTTCTGATTTCACACCTCCCACCTTGCACCATTATCTGGTTTTAGGCTTCTGTATTTTTTGATCAACAGGATTTATCAAAATGGTAATTAAATAATTAGTCTATAATTGGTTGACTCAATGACTGCCTTTCCTGATAGAGGTCTGACTCTGAGGACAGAGTCAGTGTAGCCTTGTGTACCCTTGTCACTAGTGTTCCATGCAGCCCAGGATTAAGTCCTCAAAACACACATGGGATATGTGAGTGTTATTTTTGGTAGGATCTTCTTTCTGAGTTTTTAATTTCTTATTTCCTGTATATTTGATGACTGCTAATTACATTTAGTTCTTAGAATCACCTTGTGACTTGTCTATTGGGTCAGACCATGCAGTATAGTCTTGCTACAACGAAGCACAACAGGGGAGCAAGCTTCCTTCTTTTCCTGGCTTCCTTCCTGACTCCTCTCTGAGTCTCTTGCTCCCACTGTAGATATAGCTAACTTTTAGGATGTTTCACTGAGCAAGAGACTTGCAGGTAGATTAGTCAGGAGGATTTTTCTATGGTCCAGCACGAGACAATGGTTACATAGAAACCAGGGAGGTGGTCACTCTTTAGGATATTTGTAGGAGGGACATTTGACATGAGATGCCGAAGACGTTGGAGTTGGTACCCATGTCAGTCTCCATCCAGGTGGTTAATCCATGCTTCTCATAGCAATTTCATCATCTTATTTTCTGATTTTTAAATCCTGTCCTATTCTGAGACACAAACTGGAGTTTAATTAGGAAGCTCGGGCAAAGGGAAACCCTCTCCAAAGAGAACCATGGAGGGAAACAATATCACTCCTTCATTAGATGGAAACTAGAAACTTGACTCTCTTTCTGCTAGGTTGGAGGGTGAAGGCCATGTAGAAAGCCAGCAGGGAGACAATATCAAAAGAACCAGAGTTTTTACTGACCTTTTGCCTTGAATTTTGGACAGGTGACATAATGATTTTTTTCCTCAGTTTTTAAGTCATTTGGTTGGCCTTTCAACCAAATCCCTGGGACTGATTTAAAGGGGAAGAGGTAGCTCAGAGGGCACAGAATAGGCTCAGCTTGCTTGGGACTTTCAAGTAACAGGGTCTACAGGCCTACAGTAGTATTATGCCTATTTGATACCTTGTAGGGCATTAGCACTGCTAACCTCCCTTTTGACCTGGGCATAAAACTGAGGCATGTTAATGATTAGGTGGGAAGAGACAAAAAATGATCCAGAACAAATATAAAAGTCAATCAATCCCTCCTTGGGAGTTGTGTGTGTGTGTGTGTGTGTGTGTGTGTGTGTGTGTGTGCCTGCCCATGTGTAGGTCAGAGGTAAAAATGGGTGCCCTTTTTAGTATTTCTCCATGTTACATTTTGAGACTGGGCCTCTCACCTAACCTGGAACTCACCAATTTGGCTAGCCTGCCTGGCCATCGAATCTTGTGTCTACCTCTTCAGGGCTCAGATGACAAGCATATGCCATCATGCCCGGTTTTATATGGTACACAGTATCCACAGTCAGAAATGGAACTCAGGCCATTATCATTGAACAGCAAGTGCTTTTCCATCTCTTTTTTGGCATTTACTCTGTATTAAAGTGGGCAGGTAATTGTGTACTGATTTTTCTAAAAGTCAGATGAAATTCCATTCTGGATCTTCTGAGATTACATATAATTCTAGCAACCCCCTTCCCTTAAGAGCTCCTTGTGACAATGACAGTAATAGATAGAAATCAATATATAGGAAAATTGGAAACAGAAATTTCGATTATCTCACAACCAACACCTTCACTTTGTTTCCTTTGCCCATGCATCCTGAAAATCCCTGTCCATATCCACGCAGAACACCACAGAATGGTAAACGCAGCACAAGCATCATTACTGTTTTTTACTGAGGTGTGCCATTCATGTTGGGAAGTGCCTGAATCATCCTTGTAACTATCCCATAGCTCCAGACGTCAAACATTTGCCTGGCCATTATTTTATAATTTGCCTTTTGAATGTAATGTTAGATCAGAAGCATGTTACCCTGCTGTATTTCCTAAGAATTTTCTATGATGCTACATAGTCTTCAGACTGCTTACTACTAAAGCCTTTGAAAATTTAATCGGATGTCTGCATCACATATAGTTGGGCTATCCCCATCATCACCCATTAAGGTTGTTTATCAAACTCTTCCAACTCATTTCTTCAATGGTCTCTGTAGTGGAGGCTGGAAAGTGGTAGCCAGAAGGTTGGATTCTGCTCACACACTCATTGAGCTGGGCTAACGTGGTGTTGGCATACACAGTGCTATTATCCTCCCCCCTCCATTTTCTAAAAGCATATTTGAGTTTGGTTGCAAATTTTAAAACCCCATTGAGCTTCCCTTGCAAATGGCCATGTCTCTTGCTTCCTTGAAATGCACGTCTGGTCTCCTGGGCTGAACTTCCACCAGCTGCAGTCGCAGCTGCTGCCACCACATTGGACTGAACAGAAGGTGCCTTCCTGGAAAGGGACTCGTGCTCCTGTTTTCTATCATCCCCTATCGTATTAGTTACACTTATCACTGTGACAAAACACCTTATAAAACAACTTAAGTGGGGAGCACTTTCTTTTTGCTCACAGCAGAAGAGATACAACTCAGTATGGTGGGGAGTCTTGATAGCAAGAGGGTGAGGGAGCCGGTCACATGGCATCCACAGACAGGAAACAGGGACTGACTGATGCCTGTTGATGCTGAGCTCAATTTCTCTATTAAGTTCAGTACCCCAGGCACTCACATTCAGGCTGGACTTTCCTGGTTTAGGTAAACCATAGCAGAAGACCATGTTTAATTTCCTGTGCCCATATGATGGTTCACAACCACCTGTAACTTCAGTCCCAGAGGGAACAACACATCAGGCACATACTTGGTGCCCGGACATACATGCAGGAAAAAATTCCATAAATATGAAATCTTAAAAATGGAGGAAAAGCAAAAAAA
>NC_034590.1:81732112-81741518 GCF_900095145.1 Mus pahari | reverse complement strand
AAAAAAGAAAAAAGAAAGAAAGAAAAGAAAAAAAGAAAAATCTTCCTGGAAATGTCCTCACTATTCAGTTGTTGGCAAGCTCCTTTGGCTATTTTATTGGGTTCTAATATGAACCACCCTTCCAACCTTTATTCCATCCTGATCCCTTCCAATCCTCCAAAACTAGGTAGGAGAGAAAGAAAGTTAGAGGGGAAAGGGGGCATATACTTCTTTAGATTTCTTCTTGCTGATGAGGGGTATTGGGTTCCTAGGGTCAAGCCCAACCTTCAGCTTCAGATTATCCAGCAGTCCAGCAATCTAACAATCCAGCAAATGAAATATCAGGAGCCAACAACAACAGGGGCCAGTAGCATTATCATCATCACCACCACCAGCAGCAGCACACAGTCCCTCTCAGAGTTCTCGAATTTATACCCTCTCAAAAGTCCCCAGAACTTCAAACATAAACTATCTACAGCTGGCAAAAATCATGCCCCTCCTAGAACATGAGACAATCATAGTCAACATCTGTAGACAAACTGAAGCAGCCCCATACCCCACACCTGGGATCAAAACAAAAATATATTCACATAACATGACTGGCTTTTTAAAGAAACTAAAATTCGCACTACAATCCTTAGTGATTCTAACAAGGAAGCCAATAAAGATGAACCAGAATAAAATAAGCCCTGTGTTTTTTCTCAGTGGTACTGAATGTTTAGTAATCAACATCATCTTTCTGGGCCCAGAGGGCATCTAAGTTTGCCAATCTAGACAAAATAGCTGCTTGTGGCTTTGCACACAAGACTACAGATAACCTTAAGGAAATAATAAACACAGGCACATTCAGAATATCACAGCGTGATATCACATAACGGCTATTGTGTCTGACAGATCCCGGTGGGATCACTGATAGTGATCACTGTTCATGACGTTGACCAGTCATATGAGCCTTCTGTGAGCCTTAATTTCCTCAGGTTGCTAATGAGACCAAAGACACCCACTTCACTGATTGACAGCAAACATTTAATAATTGTTGGCATCTTGGTGATCAATAGATAATAATACATTTAAAATTAGTGTAAGTAGTCCTTAATGGTTAGTTAATTTATCCAATTCTTCTTGGATGGTCAAATTTATTTTTATAAGAAGATTTAATTTCCTGTGGTCTTGCTGTCCACTAGCACACTCTTCAGAGACACCTCTAAAGTGATAACAAGAGCAACAATAACATCCATAAGTGGTTACGATTTAATAACATTGTGTCAGAGTAGCTAAAGGGTGACCTTAATATTATGATTTAATTGGAACTGTAAATTAGAATATGCTGCTGTGCTTTGCCATGCTAAAGAGGTTGGTAGGAGACAGTTGGTCTTTAACCTCGTTGTTCCTACTGACGTCTCCTTAGGCAATCATAAGCTCTCCTTACCCTGTAGGGCTTTCTTCAGTTGTTAATAGGTCTAGAGATTCTTGGGAAACATTTCTAATAATGTAGAGAGGTTTGCATCCAGGATGCAGAGGATGTGAGTTATTAGCCTCAGGAGAAGGCCCTAGAAGATGCGTTGCCTTTCTCTTAGTTACTAGCTCCTTTGCTTGTTGGAAACCTACCGAAATCCTCTCCAACTTACAATCCAGCAGAGACCATCTTCCTTCTAAATGTCTGGCAGTTCATTTAGCATCTTCCCATCTGGGACTGTACATATCACCTGAGACCCCACAGTAGACAGGGTGATCCTTACAGATCTCTATTCCTGATTATCGAGATTCTTCCTTGCCTTTCAGTTCAGTTAACTAAAATCCAAACCGATCACACACAGTAAGCAAGGCTCTGCATATCTCTAGCCTCTTCCACTTTCACCTTGATAGCACTCCCCCCACGCTCAGCATGCTTCAGGACACTGCTCACCTTCCACACCCCTCTCACCTCTGACTTGCCCCTGCATGAATCCCTGCTGTCATACTCTAGCCCCCCTGTCTTTGTGAGGTTGGCTTCCTTGGATCTCACATTAAGAGTCATCTGTCATTCTTCTAAATGGACAGCATTAAACCAATTCCTCAAGTCAGATTGCTATACACTCAGACCAGTGCATCTCTCAACCTTTGCCAGAGGAGCTTGATTTTGTAGCAGATGGGGATTAGCACGGAGACATGCAACTAATCAGTGTGCAGAAGTGCTCAGCCCCGAACAGGATGTCTGCACATACATCTCTCCTCAAGGCTCAGAGATCTTCATGGAAGAGGGAGCAGAAAGACTTTAAGAGCCAGAGGTGGTGGGTGACTTCAAGGAAGCAATGTTTTCTGGACACAAGAGAGCAGATGCATACATGTGAACTCACAGTGCTTATGACAGCACACATAAAACCTGGTTAAGCTCAAGCCAGACCAAAGTCCAGCACGGAGAAGTCAGGGAGGTGGGCACAAGTCCCATCCTTAGCTGAGAAGCTACTGGATTTTGACAGCTACTAGGGAAGGCAGACTCAGTTTTTCTTTATACATAGGACCACTAGTATATTGACAACACTCCAGGGTGGGCCCCACCTTCCAGAGTAGTTGGCCAACACAACCTGGACTCACTGGGTTTAAGAAAGGGTCAGGAGACTGAAGAGCAGGAAGAGTTCATATAATGAAATAGATTGTATCTAATTCTCAGAGAAATTATTTTTTAAAAGAAGGTGTCTAATTCAGTGCTAGGGAGATGATTCAGTGTTTAAATGCTTGTGGTACAAATATAATGATTTGGATCCTCAGAACCTACATAAAAGCCAGGTGGGTTTTGGCCTTCAAGAGGGAGACAGGGAATCTCCACAGTAAGCTGGCTAATGAGACTAGCCATATAAATGAGCTCTGTTTCGTTTAAGAGATCATGCCTGAATGGCTGAGATAGAAGAGCAATCTAGGAGGATTCCAACCTTGGGCTTTTACATGCTCGCACACATGTGTATCCACACACACACACACACACACACAAAATGCATATACACATAATGCAACATGCGCGCGCGCGCGCGCACACACACACACACACACACACACACACACAAATAGGAAAAGAAAAAAACCCAAACACATCTTTTAACCATGTCTGAGAATGCTGTGCCCTTTTTCTTCTGCATCCTATGCCTTCACACTCCAACACACTCTATATAGATTTTGTCTGCTTTCCTGTTACTAGTCTGTCTTCCTATCCTAGTATAAGTTTTGCAGGGACCAAAGCTGCCACACCTTTCTCATTTCTCAGTTATATCCCAAGTGGATATCATGTTGTAGTGCACACAGCAGGCATTAGTGTTTATTGAATGAGGAGTGAACGGCAATGTAACTGATGTAGGAAAATTCATGGTAGTCACAAAAGGATTTCCCTGGAATGGATGGCTAGAAAGATGTCAATATAACCAGCTAAACCTGGATGTGGTATATGTTTGTTATTGTTCCTTGAGAGAAGGCTTGTAAGGGTCTAGAAAAATAGAGAGGTAGAGTTGTGGTTCCTTTGTCCTAGCGTGGTCCAGGGAAGGCAGAGTTTCAGACCAATTAACACTTTTGTCTGGAAATAGCTTAGACTTTGATTTATCAACCATGCCTTGGGAGTTTGGTTATCAAGAATCAGAGGTCTTGAATTTGATCAATTCTGAGAGTGCTGACAGATCCAGTCAGCTGAAGTTCTTCTGTGTCTTGGTCTCTTACTGGGATCAGCCTGGTGACTGACTGTCTCTGACCCAGCCTTTCAGTACCCTCATTCCCCATGAAGGCTAGTCTTTATTATCAGCTTGTCTGCATTGGGAATCAGCTAAAGCACAGGCTGAAAGCCACTCCAGTCAGGGATTTTCTTGATCAGCTAATTTAAAGCAGGACAACTCACCCTAAATGTGGCACCTTCTGATGGCAGCTAGCAGGACAACCCACCCTAAATGTGGCACCTTCTGATGGCAGCTGCTTTGTGCCTGCTTGTCCTCACCCTAGCTGGCAGGTTCCACTTATCCTGTTGCTGTCATTCCTACACTGATAGTAGAAGCAGAGTCTTCCTGGTTCCAGTGTAGTCTGCGGACCCCTGGCTCTCCAGGGACCCTCCAGGCCTTCAGCACCAGCTTGAGACTGCAGAGACACACAACCATGTGGACTGGACAACTACAGGATTCTTGGTTTCTCCTCTGTGAGGTAGCTATTGCTGGACTACATATATATATATATATATATATATATATATATATATATATATATGTGTGTGTGTGTGTGTGTGTATGAACACATATGTATATATCATATAATATATTTGTATTATTTCTGTTCTTCTAGAGAACACTGATTAATACACTCATGCTGTTAGGTTCTGGTTTGCCCATTCTTTTATCAGTTTCTGACCTTGGCCTTTCCTTCCCTCAGCTCAGCTTCTACCACCCCCCCCACTTCCTGTGTATGCTCTGATATAATAAGCTCAGATTTCAATCCTAAGAATTTGTAATCCAGGGTATATCTTCATATCAATTGATTGACATTAAGTTTATCTTCATATCAATTGATTGACACAACAGATATCTGACACCCCCTACTGGTAAACTATGACATTAGTCCAAAGCCCACCTCTGTTAGAGTAGATACCCAGGAAACAGAAAAGGAAGGAAACAAAATTCCAGAATCTGTGAAATATGAATTAGGACATACTCCTAGAAGAATACTGAGTTCTAGACAAGAGGAACAAGATAAATGCATAAGTTAAGAATTTCTAAATGTGGGAACTTTCCCTCTTCGACCCAGAGCAGACTAGTTCCCTTTCTATATTCTGGAAAACATTGAGGCAGCTACTCTTGGACTCCTGGTCTTGGTGCAGATGTTATTTTGAGAGCCCAGAGACTGTTTTAGCACTTCCTCCTCAGTTCTGACAACTCATGGCTTGCAAGAACAAGGCCATGCAACTGATGACCACAGCCTGTGCTCTCAAGTTTAGCCTAGGATGTGCTATTATCTATGACACTTGTCTGTACTATAAACAATGCACAAAATCTTTATTGGTTCTTCTTACACCAAGCTCATGTCTCTCATATTTGAAATTAATATAAAACTAGTGGTAACAACAGTGATGTCATTCTAGATTGGCTGGGAGAGGTGAGATCACAGACATGGGTACAAATTCTGGCTTGTATCTCTCTAATCATCAGTTTTCTCTTAGTAGTATTAAAAGTGCAAGGTCATGGTGACAATTCAATAACGGTATGCAAAGTGAACTTCACACTCAATAAACATTCCTCCCTTCTCAAGTGTGTTGACTAGTTCTAATGACATCTGGGAAGGATGCAAATTGAGAAATGTTGCTTTAATGATGTAACATCAGGAAGTGGGTGGCATGGATATTTTTAGTCCCAGTGTCTCCACATGCTCCTGACATTACAGTATGGGGGTAGCTTCCTGCTCTGCCTGTGTGTAACACAGCTGTGCTTCATCACTCTGATACAGTATCACGGAGTGCTTCATCACTCTGATGAGCATCCCAGCCTCTTTCTCTCACTTAGACTAGTAACATCCCATTCAAAACATCCATGGAGAAGAGAGTCCTTGATTGAGTTCTGCTCAGTTCTATTAAATATTTCTTGAACCTACTCTTTCATCTCTGGTACCTTCCTTTTTTCCTGTCTCATTACTGTCACAGTTAAGAAATTCATCATTGCCTACACACGTCACTGTGCCAGCTTCCTGGCAGATCTCTCTACCGCCAGGCTCTTCCTCTCCAATCTGTCCTTCCCACACAATCTTTCAGAAATGTGCACATGATGCTTCCCTCCCCTTTCCTAGAGACCCTCAGTGGCAATGTGCTACTGACCACGGTGGTTCTCAGTCTCTGTGGTCACATTCATTGCTTTGCCATGTCAGTCCTAAGGCAGGGTCAGCTATCCATTCAGCAAATATTTGTTGAACATCTACTGTGTCAGTTACTAGTGAGTGTTTGGGGCATAACGGGTAAATGTGTCCATGTTGTCAGAAACTTGTTAGTAACAAGGGTGAGAGCTCTCACAATTGCATGAAATTTATTTGACTATTATGGTGGATGCATTTTATTTCTGTAATAACATTACCCTAAATCACTTGCATGGTGATGTGCTCTGTGGTGGGCAATGGAGGGGGATTTATAGCTAGCAGTAAGGGAGTATGTAGAAATCTGAGCATGCCTTCGGCAGAGAGAATATGGGCACTGTCATAGTTTATCTGAAGGAGGAAATCAAATACTGCTGCTTGTCTATAATATACCAGTGAATATTGTGTGTGCGCACATGCATGTACATATGTGTGTACATTTGTGTGAGTGTGTTTGTGTGTACTTGTTGCATATGAATATGTGTACACCTCCTGTGTTGTATATGAATATGAATCAATCTCCTGTGTTGTTTTCCAGCTAGCACCTTCCTTCCCTTCCTTCCTTCCTTCCTTCCTTCCTTCCTTCCTTCCTTCCTTCCTTCCTTCCTTCCTTCCTCCCTCCCTCCCTCCCTCCCTCCCTCCTCCCTCTTTCTTTCTTTCTTTCTTTCTTTCTTTCTTTCTTTCTTTCTTTCTTTCTTTCTTTCTTTCTTTCTTTCTTTCTTNCTTTCTTTCTTTCTTTCTTTCTTTCTTTCTTTCTTTCTTTCTTTCTTTCTTTCTTTCTTTCTTTCTTTCTTTCTTTCTTTCTTTCTTTCTTTCTAGGTAAAGTCTCTTTTACTGGCCTATTGGTTAGGCTGGCTGACCAGCAAGGTGTAGGAATCTGCCTGTCTCCATCTTCCCAATTCTGAAGTTGATTCTGAGGGACCAACTTCAAGACCCTATGTTTGTAAGGTAAGCACATTGCTTATGGAACATCCCCTAACCCCTAGTACATGTCCTTCCAATCTCTTTGTCTGGCCTCTCCTTGCCCCTGCATCTCATTCTTGACTGTATCTTCATAGTACCATGCATTAACTGATATCTATTCCTCCGAGGCATTTGACAGGGATTTTCCTTTCCCCAATAACAGAAGCATTTTGGTTGAAGATGACTGAAAAACATAAACCCAAGGCCAGAAGTCCCATCCCTGTGGGAGAAGATCTAAGTTAATCTTGTAAAATGAAAATTAGGAGTGACAGAGGAATTTGATGAGCCTATCAGGATGTCGCTAATAGATTACATTGCTACTTTATAGAGTCATTTCTTGGAAGTTGATGAAAATAGACATAGCTATAATAATAAACATGAGGGTGTGTTGGTATTAATAGTTGTTATTCAATCAAAAGTATGTATAGATGCATTGCAGGGAAACAGTTATGGAGGATGAAGAGTAAAATGTGATATAGGACTCCACTTTATGCTATACTCATGTGAGGAGAGATTAGAAGGAAATGTGCTGTGGAAAGTTCTGTGCCACAAGACCACCCTCAAAAGACCCCAGAAAAACATAGAGTTCTTGAACCTAATTATGGTAACCTGCACATCACAATATGGTCTTGTCCTAGTTAGAGTTTTACTGCTGTGAACAGACACTATGACCAAAGCAAGTCTTAAAAAGACAACACTTAATTGGGGATGGTTTCCAGGTTCAGAGGTTTAGTCCATTATCATCAAGTCCAGAACATGGCAGCATCCAGGCAGGCATGGTGCAGGAGGAGCTGAGAGTTTTACATCTTCATCTGGAGGCTGCTAGCAGAATACTGGCTTCCAGGCAGCTAGGATGAGGGTCTTAAAGGCCACAAGCACATTGACATACTTCCTTCAACAAGGCCACACCTACTCCGACAGGGCCACACCTTCCAACAGTTCCACTCCCTGGGTAGAGTATATACAAACCATCACAGGACTTAAGATGGACTGATGTTTATAGACTTCCCTCAGTGCCACATGCCTGAGTCATCTCTGTTAGCACACACATCTCACAAATCTTTCACCTGCTGATGTGAGGACGTATCAGTGCACGATATCAAAGGCAATGCCTGAAAAATGGCAGTGGCTTAAAGAGGGAAAAGTAAGACATCACAGAAGCTGATTTTCTCTGCATTTCTGTAGAGGAATTTTAATCCAGCAACATGGCTGTTCTGGCAAGGGATCACACTCAAAGATATGGTTCAGAAGGAGTGCAGACACACTCTGGATTACAGTATGATCTGCCTGGAATACAGACATACTCTTAATACATGCCTTTAATACCTAACAGTGAAGGTATGGTTAATTTATAGAGGGAAGTAGCCATCTTTAAAAGTGAAGTCTAATTGAGGGGCAGACAAAGTGATGAATCAGAAAGATTTAACAGAATGACTTAGAGATAGAATACACTCAACTCACAGGAGAACAACAAAGGAAGAGAGGCTACTTAAGAGCAGTAAGAGAAGAAAAGGTGTGTGGTGTGGTGGGTCATGTATGTGTGTAGCATTTTTTTCTGTGACAATTCTATGGAGACAGGTTACAGATAGAATAGGCATAGATGAAGACAGAACTAGTCAGAGAATGAGAAGGATCCAGAAGATTAGAACATATTGCCATATATGTTCTCATATATATGTTCATCTCATAGAGTATGAGGCCAGGCAGAGCAATTCAGTCAGAAGCAGAGAAAAGCAAGATTGAATCAGTGAGCTTGGAAGATTATATTGTCCCGAAGCTTAGAAGTTTCCAGGCCTAGGCCGAGGCCTACGGATAGTTAGAACAAAGAAGGAAATGTTCTGGACTCAGCCCAAGCTGTGTATTTGCATGTCATGGGTACAGCTCTCATCTTAACTGAGGAAATAAAAGTGACATTTATACATGTCTTTTTTAAAAATTAAATTTCTATACAATATATTTTGATCATGTATTTCCACTCCCTCAACTTCTTCAGATCCTCCCCACGTTCCTACCCACCTAAATTTATATTCTTTCTCTTAAAAAATAGATATACAAATAGGAAACAAAACAAGCAGAAAACAAGAAATAAAAAACCCCACAGAAACACAAAAACAGGCAAACAAAACCAATAAGACAAAAATGGGAAAAAAGTCAAAACAAAGTAAAAAGTCCACAAAAATGCCACTGGGCTTGTTTTCTATTGACCAACTACTCCTGGCCGTGAACCTGCTCTGGAATGTGTTTGATAGATCCAGGGACAATTCACTGGAGAAAGCTGATTTTTCCCTTGGCCATTGGCAATTAGCTGCAGATAGATTCTTGATTATTCTGTTTGGCTTGACTTTGTACATATTTTCTGTGTGCTGCCACACTCTGTGAGTTCATATGTATATCATTAGTCTTTTTGTGTCTAAAAGAAATTGTTTACTTGGAACCATCCCTCACCAATATTTCTTGTAATTCTTTTTTCTCTGTGTAGCCCTGTGTATCCTGGAACTCACTCTGTAGACCAGGCTGGCCGCCTCGAACTCAGAAATCCACCTGCTTCTGCTTCCCAAGTGCTGGGATTAAAGGCATGTGCCACCACCACCCGGCCCCCTTTTAATCTTTTTTTTTTTTTTTT
>NC_034590.1:81715993-81732101 GCF_900095145.1 Mus pahari | reverse complement strand
GTCAGATTACTCTCTGCATGGAAGCTCTTCTCTATCAGGGAAGGTGCACAAAGGCCTGGTGTTCAGATCTGCCTCCTTGCTGAAGATGTAGGCCCAAAACAGGGCCTGTCCCAGAAGATGTGTTGCCTCTGCAGTTTATTCACTCACCTGCACAGACTAGCCACTGAGGGACCCTGAACACAATATGACTCTCTCACCTGTTCTGGCAGACAGAGCCCTCACAGGTGCCTCTGGCGAGGAAGGTGCCCAGATTTCTGGAGCCCGAGACAGGGTCTGTCCCAGAAGTTACGTTGCTTCTGTCTATCCTGAAGCTGTGTAGCTTCTGCGGTCCATACTCTTGCTAGCACAGACTGGAGCCTAAGCGAACTGGAGCAAAGATGGCTCTCCTTCCGGCTCAGGCCTTGAGACTGCTCCCAGGTGGACACCCCTCCTCGGGCGGGAAAGGTGCCAGACGACTGGAACCAGAAACGTGATCTTTCACAGAAGCTGTTATGATTCTCCAGTCCGCCCTCTCCCCGGCCCCCCTTTTAATCTTAATGCCACATTTTCCACATAGATCCCTAAGCCTGGAAAGGAGGGGTTTGATGAAAATGGTCCTAAATTTGATGAGGATATTCCATTTAGGACTGAGTGCTTCAAAGTCTCTCACTCTTGGCACATTGTCCAGTTGTGGGTCTCTGAATTAATTCCCATCTACTACCTGAAGAAGCTTCTCTAATGTGGGTTGGGCAAGGCACCGATTTATATGTATAGCAGTAGGTCATTTCACTGCTATGTTCTTTTAGCAGAAGAGTAGTATTATCTTTTTCCCTAGGCCCATGACTTATCTTCTTAGGTTCTTGAAAGTTTTAGCCGTGTCATGTATGGCTTGCATCTCATGAATGGGCCTTAAATCCAAGTTTTAAAAAGTGATTGGTTACTTCCAAAACCTTTGTGCCACTATTGTAGTAGTATATCTTGCAGGCAGTTTGCTGTTGTAGGTCATAGGGTTTGTAGCTGAGTGATATTGATTATGATTCTCCTTCAGTACTCTGCAGAGTACCTTACAGTATGATTAATGTTAGTCAGTAGGGATGAAGCTTCTAGTTAGGTACTGACTTGACCTCTCCATGTTAACCTGACATAAATGTTTTCTTCAACAAGAGGGACTTATCATCAGGGTCTGAGACTAATAACTTTGGCAATAGCCTGTGATGTTTGAGGGTGGGGTTCCATAGGACCCTTTTGGTCAACAAATCGACAATATCTTCACTGAAAGTTTGATAGAATTTTGCACTGATTCTGGCCCTGGACTGTTTTTGATTAGGAAATTTAAAACTTTTTTTGTCTTACTAGGGAGTATGAGTCTGTTAAATTTCTTAATTTACCTTGATTTAACTTTGGTACGATATATATATATATATATATATATATATATATATATATATATATATATATTTTTTTTTTTTTCCCTTCCAAGTTTTTGGAGTACAAATTTTAAAGTATGTCATTATCAATCTCTGAACTTCCTTAGTGTCTGATGTAATGTTCCCCCTTTCATCTGTAATTTAATTAATTTGAATCTTTTCTCTCCATCTTTTGGTTGTCTTGCCTAAATGTTTGTCAATGTTTGTTTTTTTAAAAATCAACTCTTTGTTTTATTGATCTGTTGTTTTTATCTCACTGACTTCAGCCTTCATGTTGGTTATTTCCTCTTGTCTACTTTTGTGTGTTACTTCTTCTTGTTCTAGAATTTTCAGTTTTGTCATTAAGCTACTAATATGAGATCACTTCAGTCTTTGTTTTGTTTTTTAATGGAGGTATTTGGTGCTATGATCTTGCCTCTTAGAACTGCCTTCACTGCATCCATAGGTTAGATATGCTGTGTTTTTATTCCCGTTCAATTCTAAAATGTTTTTAATTTCCTTCTTGATTTCTGTCTTGATCACATCTTTATTCAATAGTGAGTTGTTCAGTTTCCATGAGCTTGTATACTTTCTGCTGTTTTTGCTATTATTGTTATGTAGCTTTAATACAGGGTGGTCAGAAAGGATGCAGAATGTCACTTCATCTTTCTTTCTTATATCTGTTGACACTTGCTTTGTGGTGAATTTGGAGGAAAGTTCCATGAGCTGCTGAGAAGGAGGCATACTCATGATAGTGTAGAATGTTCTGCCAGGTCCATTTGATTTATGTTGTTATTTAGCTACAGTATTTCTCTGTTTAGTTTTTGTCTTGGTGACTGTCTGTCAGTGATAGTGGGGTACTGAAGTCACCACTATCACTGTGTGAAGGTCAATATGATTTTAGTTGTAGTAGTGTATCTTTTAGGAACTTGGGTGCCCTTGAGTTTGGTGCATAGATAGTTAAAGTTGGAATTTGGTGAATTTTTCCAGTGATAAATATATACACACACACACACACACACACACACACACACACACACACACACACACACACATATATATATATTTGCTTGCAATACTTTTCCCCATTCTTTTACTGTGAAGCGATGTCTATCCTTGGTGATAAGGTTTGTTTCTTGGATGCATCAAAAAAATGTATCCCATTTTCTAGTCCAGTCTGCTAGTCTTTCTTTTTATTGAGGAACTGAGACCATTAATGTTGAGAGTTATTAATGAGTAATGTTGACTGAGTCCTATTACTTTGTTGTGGTGGTATAGCTGCCCTCCCTTTAGATGTACTACTCTTGGATTATTTGTTCCTTGTATCCTCTTGTCTTTGTGGGGTGGGTGCTCTGTTCTTTGTCCACTTTAGATTGTAGGCAAGCTGTAGAGTTCCTGGTAGAGAGTGCTTCTGCAATTGGGTGGGTGCCACAAAGAAATGGAGATGAGCCAGGAGGAATGGCTGAGTCTCAGCCTAGGATGGTCACTGGGGGTACCTGGTAGTGTCAGTGGCTGACACTAAGGAATGGAGATGTCCTAGAAGGAGAGACTGAGAGGGTCCACAGAAAGAAGCTTGGGAGACCCTGTGTCTGAAGAAAGAGGTAGAGTTCCCTGGGAATGAATGAGGAGTGGGAGGTGAAGCTCCCGCAGGCAGGCTGCAACAGGACTAAGAGACAGTATGGAAAGACAGAGTTGATCTTCACTAGGCTTTTATAGAAACACATGAGAGGAAAATTCCAAGTTATCATGGGCATTCCTGGACAGGAGCCAGTGGTGTGTGTGTGGATGGAGTGTCTCTGATGATGTTTCTTTCAAGAACATGAACAATGGTGGTTAATTGATGTGCCAGCATTGGGGGACACCCAGGGGAAACTCGACCCTCTCAAAGGGCTAGGAGAGGGGGGTAATGATTGTTGGATGGGTGACCAGGAAGGGGGCAGTGAGCAGGATGTAAAGTGAATAAATAAAAATAAAATGAAAAAAAAAATGGTGGTTGAGAGTTCATCAGGACACAGTCCTTTCAGAGATGAATGAGAACTGAAAGATACCATAGAATATGTCTAAGTGGAAGCAGAAAACAGAAGAACATGAAGCTCCAGGCAGTCAGTGAGGAAAAATAGAGGGAATGGGTCAAGAGCTTGAAGCTTGCGCGTCTGAGGTAACTTTGGGGGACTGTGTAGGAAGGTTATTAAAAACATGACACTTGAGGAAGGCAGCCCCTCCCCTGTCTGGGCAGCCATAAACAGGGCTCAGCAAGTTCCCTCTGCTGCAGATTATTCTAGAGCTTCTCGTGGTGTGGTCTCTCTCTGATCAGAATGGGAATGCAGAAGGGGCTGTTCTGAGGTGACCCTTACTTTGCAATTAACCCTCCTCATTAGAGGCTCACTTGCTTCTGATGGGCAGTACACACTCGCTTGTGGTTGTGTAACTGCCAAGCAGGGCTGGGCAAGCCATTTGTTGGCATCCTAATTGTGTCCAATCAGAGGGAAATGAATTGCAGCAAGAAGAGTAATGAGCAGAGGAGAACCCTGGCAGCCATCCACAGGCTCCACCCTGTCAGCTGTGAAGCCTGGCAATCGGTGTTGAAGCAAAGCTCTGTGGTAGACAGCTCCTGCTTGAGGAATGCTGAGGGGGCTGGGAGGGGGTTGGGCACAGGGAAAGAACACTTAAGTGAGAGAGGAGGGGGGGGATTCTAGCCCTTCCTTTTCTTATGAATGCCCATTTCTCTCTCCTTTCTGTTTTATTTCTTTTGATCCCCGAGAACCTCCAGTGATACCTCAGCCTTTGTGCTAATCAGAGTTCTCTAAAGAGAGAGATAAGCAGGAGTTGCATAAGTACATATGTGTCCGTATAGAAATGACTGACCCGAGATATGCAGAGATACATATATACATTATGTGGGCACACACACATTCTATAGATTGTTCATAGATCTAGATAGATTTGTTTTATTATGAGGTATTGGTGAAGAGGTCCCACCGTCTACGAGCCCGGATATCTGAAGAGCCAGGGTAGCTGTGCTGTAGAGATCTGAGAATAGGAACTGAGGGTGGGAGGGTATGCAAATCCCAGCCCCCAGTAGCTGGGAAAAGAATGGATTCACCTTCTTCTTCCCTTTCTGCGGGTTGGGGGCTTACTTACTGCATTGGAAGATGTTTACTCATACTGAGGAGGGCCATCTGCTTGCCCAGTCTACCAATATAGATGCTGCTCTCTTCCAGGAGCACCGCTGGCTAAATAGACATCCTATAGTCAATTTGGTGCCCTGGATTCACCACCATAGTAGTGATGTGAGCTGAGGAAAGTGAGGAGAGAGCAGGGCAGGGAATACAGAGGAAGTGAGTTGAAAGTAGAGATCAGCAATGAGAGAGATAAAAAGAAAACAGTTTCATTGAGTGTTTATCCTCCATCTGCTTGGGTTTACTGTGGCTGCTCCTAGTGTGGCGACAGAGCCATCGCTGGTGGCAGATCGTAAATTGCATGTGTAGTGGATGCTGCTCTGGCCATCTTAGCAACAAGAACTCCAGTACTGACTGATACAGGCAGGGAACTCCAGAGCCGTAGGAGTGCACTGCCGTCTATGAGGGAAATTAGGAGGAATAAAAATGTCACAGAACGAGATTGGATCTCCATAGAAGTGTCCTAAGAGTTAATAAAATGGACAGCTAGTAAAAGGCAGTCAGTAAAAGGGAGTTGGGAGTAGGACTAACTCCATCAAGCCTCAGCCAAGCTGGGGAATGCATGTCTGTTAATTTTAATTTTTATTTTTTTCATATTTTAATTTTTTGAGAATTTCATATATGGATGTAATGCATTATAATCAAATCTATCCCTCCCCTCAAATTCCTCTTCCATCCCCACCCCCTCTTCCCACTTTGTTTTTGTTGTTGCTGCTGAATCCACTGAGTCTACTTCATGCTTCCTGTATGTGCACAGTGTAAGATTGTCTATGGCAGCGTGATGCAGCCTCTCGGGGGCCTTATCAATGGAGAAAACTCTCTTTCCCCCTGCAGCCATCAGTTGCCAATAGCTTCTCGGCTAGGGGTGGGATTTCATGAACCCCTCCCTGGTACATGACTGGATTTTAGCTGGCTTGATTTTATGTAGGTCTTATTCATGCATTTTTGGCTGCTGTGCGTACACATCCTGTCCTGTCTGGATAGTACTGCTTCACTACGGATATCCACCACCATGGCTCTTGAAATCATTCTGCGATGATTCCTGCACTTTGCAGAGATGACATGTGATATACAAGTCCCATTTGGGGCTGAGTACTCGCCACTGCCCCTTCTTCTCTGCCTGCTGATCATCTGTGGGTCTCTGTATCAGTCACTGTCTATTGTAAAAGGAAGCTTCTTCAATGGGGACCAATCTATGGGGCGAAGATAAGAATTTAGGGGGGTATTTACTATTATGCCCATTTATTGTTATTAGGTTCTTCCCTAGACCACGGGTTTTTGGTCCAGTTAATGGTACTAAGCATGAGTTCTGTTTTATGAATCTTGCCTTCAATACAGCCAGGAAGTGCTTGGTTACTTCCATAGCACTCATACCATTATTGCACCAGTGGGCATGTCTTGACAGGTCAGTCATATCGTAGCTCAGAGGATTCACAGCTTGGCTAAGGCTGTCGATTACCTTACCCATCCCAGTAGCATTCATAGAAATGTCTAGCACTGTGAAACCTAGCCTGCTAGAGATGCAGCTTTTATATCAGCACCAGCTTTATTTCACTATGCTCTGTGACTCAAATATGTGGGGTTTTCAGCAGTAGTGTCTTACCACCAAGTTATGAACAACAACTTAAAAAGAGGTAACTCATACATGGCACTGGGGGTTTTATTTGATGGTCTATGCCATCTGGGGCAGGAATTGCCCCATTGTGTGGAACTCCATTTAAATTCTTCTAGATGTATATGAGTATGTGCATGTGTATGCATGTGTGTGTGTGTGTGTGTGTGTGTGTGTCTGTGTATGTGTGTGAAAGTTTCTACAGCAGTGGCTTTTTGTATGACATTTTCTAAGGTCATTACTGTTAGCTGTCCTACATATTCACTCCTACTTTGCCATGCCACCCCCTCCCATTTAACCCTTGTTGTTCCATTATTCTCTTTTCCTCTTTATAGCACCTGCCTTACCTTGAAGCCTCCTTCATAGCCCCTTACTAGTTTCCTTTGGAGATAGCATCCACATGTGAGAGAGAACATGTGGTGTTTATCTTTCTGAATCTGGTTTACCTCATTCAGAATGATTATATCTAGCTCTATCCTGAAAGTTTCATAATGTCATTTTCCTTTATTTTTTTGAGTTTGTGTGTGGGGGTTAGGGTCTGGAGCATACATACATATGTATGTGTGTGTATGTTTGGGTGGGTACACATGTATGTGTGTGTGTGTGTGTGTGTGTGTGTGTGTGTGTGTGTAGGTCAGAGGCCAACCTCAGGAGTCATTCTTCAGGTGTTGTCCACCTCATTTTTGACATAAGATCTTAAGATCTCTCATGGGCTTAGAGCTAGGTTGGCAGCCAATGCGACCCAGGGCTCTGCCTGTTTCTACCTCTCCATTGCTGGAACGAAAAGCATGCCACCATTTCCAACTTTTTTGATTGATTGTTTGTTTGTTTTGAGACAGGGTTTCTCTGAATAGCCTTGGCTGTCCTGGAACTCTCTCTAGACCAAACTGGCCTCAAACTCAGAGATCCGCCTGCCTCTGCCTCCCAAGTGCTGGGATTACAAGCGTGCCATGGTTCCCAGCTTTTGTTCTATAGGTTCTTAGTCTGGAACTCAGCCCATCAAGCTTAAAAGGCAAGCACTTTACCTACTGCACCATTGTCCCAGACAAAGAGTACACGACTTTAATGTCCATGCCTTTGGCTATAGATGGAATAAAATAATGGTTCAATATAGGAGGGAGGAGAGAGAGAGAGAGAGAGAGAGAGAGAGAGAGAGAGAGAGAGAGAGAGAGAGAGAGAGAGAGANAGAGAGAGAGAGAGAGAGAGAGAGAGAGAGAGAGAGAGAGAGAGAGAGAGAGAGAGAAAAGAGAAAATCAATAGTATGCTTGCCTGGACATCCTAATGGCCAGATTGGTGTCTGAGTACTCGAGCTTGACAGACAAGAGGGCCTGAAAGTCAGACAAAGTTCTCTTGATCCGGACACATGAACCTGTTGTAGCAAGAATGCTTTACAAAAGTCTACCATGGCCAAGTGAAAGGTTCGTTAGGACCACAAGCTTCTTCTCCTGTACTCATATACTCATTCTATAGAATGTCTGTATTACAGACATGCTGGTTAATAGTAATTTGTTTTTTTTTGTTTAGTAGCAAAAATAGAGTTGTGCAAGGAAGGCCCAATGGGGAGGGAATGGTGTTACAGGCTCTGAGCAAGGGAGAGTGGCAAGAGAGAAAACCAATGGGAAGGCAATTTCTAGAAGGGATAGAGCCCTTGCAGTGTGCTAAGGGACTTGGACCCTGCCTGAGGACTGCTGCTGCGGTAAGCAGGAATTTGATTACAAGGGAGAAAATTCCCAACTAGAATAGCCCAAAGTCAAAACAGGAATGCATTAGATTGGAATCTAAGGGAAGAATGAGTACCACATCCTGACAGGGGTCAGAGGTGAGACTCAGCTCAAGACATCAGGGGTGGGACATGGGTGGTTGGGGAGTGGGGGGTGGGGTCTGGAACAGACTCAGCTCAAGACATCAGGGGTGGGATGGGGGTGGGATGGGGAGTGGAGGTGGGGTCTGGAACATGGATATAACTTAGTACTTTCCCGCCTCTTCCGACATTGGAGCTCCTGCCTCTCTTCCTGTACTCCAACTTCAAATGTTGGAGAAAGCAGGTCCTATAGCATCTAAGATTCCCTGCACATGGCTTCCATCACTGGGGAGGGGGCATGCTACACTTCCTGTCCCGGGCCAGACACTCTGGAGAGGTTTGTTGTCCTGTTTAGGACATAGTATCTGTTTCTGGAAGGTAGAGTAAAGCAAGGGAGTCATCATCTCATCTGCGACTTTGAAGGCTGGGTAGGGTGAATTGGGTGTTAGTGCAAGGATGTCTACTGCAGCAATGCCCGCCAAAAAATCTTTGACTTTCAAATAGGCATCCCAGGCTAAGTATCTTCACACTTGAGGATAATTAAGAAGTCTGATTCTGCCGGGCATGGTGGCACACGCCTTTAATTCCAGCACCCGGGAGGCAGAGGCAGGCGGATTTCTGAGTTAGAGGCCAGCTTGGTCTACAAAGTGAGTTCCAGGACAGCCAGGGCTACACAGAGAAAAAAAAAAAGTCTGATTCTGTAAGAGTCAGCGATTGATTAGTGGACATTGTATATAAACAGATTCGAGGAGAGCCTGGCACATAATTATCTTACCTAAGGGTTAAGAATAGAAGTTGGTGTGGTAAGGATTCAGTGTTGGACACTCATAACTAATATTCAACATTCTAAGATCCTGTCAAGGCAAGGACAGCTTGAGCCCCCCCAGCCAATACCTGCCACCCTTCATCTGATGCCTCTTATGTCTTCATCTCCAGTGACAGGAGTTTGATGGCTGTCAGGACCTCCTGTTAGTAAGTAATGGCAAGTGTCCTGCAGGAACCACATTTTGCTGCTGCCACTCATTGCCAAACAGTGTTAGACACTCAATACACAGCTAATAACAATGAGTGATAAATTAAAACTGACAGGGGGAATTCTTCCCATTATTCATGCGTCTCTATTTGAATAAGCTAAGGCTTTCCCACCAAACTTTTTGATACCAGTAACATCTCAGTGGATCCTCTAACAACAGCCCTGACAGGCAGGGTTTCAAACAAACATTAATTAAGTCTCTTAACTCCCTAGTAAATCAGTGTACCATATGGCAATTACAGGGGGAAAAGAAGAATTATGAGGGGTAAGAAATTTTTAAATGATTGCTTACTTTATCACAACACGAAGATCATTTGCATACATGCAAATGGGTATTTAGAATATGGATAAGACTGAACAGCCTGGATAATGTCTCATGAACCATAATTCTGTCCTTCCAAGGACAGATGGTCTTGGTCTGGGAATACTAGGTCAGACTTTGATGCTCTCAAGGGCAAAGGTCTGAGTTTATTTGCTGCATGCTGTCCCCAGTTCTTAGGCTAGCAATATCCCATCCAACATTATATGATAATGGGTAAGTTCTATGTCTCACTGTCCAAAAGGAAAGTCACTATGACAGAAGAACTAAAATTTTAATATAATTTCAGTTAACTTAAGTAGCATACATAGTTTGAGTTTTTAGATAATGGCTCATGTCAAAGGGGATGCATATGAGATGGTGACATATTATTAACCAGACTATAGCCTATTACAGGGTACAGGTGGTTATCATTGCAAATTGCATCCTTTGTTTTCCCAGTCATTCTCTATATGCCCATTGTTCAGGGCTGTGCCACAGGCTAGCTAGCTTCATTGGAAAGTAGTGGAATCTGTAAGAGGTGGGACTTAGTGGGAGAGTTTGCTGGGACATGCCCTTGTAGGAGATTGTAGAGCCAGCCATGAGCTCTTTCATGTGCTTATTCCTCGTGTAATATGCTTCTACCTACCCAAAGCAATGGAGACAAGTGACCATGGAAAATATATAAAATGTAAGCCAAATAGATCTTTCCTCCCTTAAGTTGGTTATATTGGGTGTTTTGTTACAGTGACAGAGATCTGACTCGTACAGAAGAAGTGAGAATCACCAAACACCCAGAATCCTGAAGGGGAGCAAAATAAAGCAAAACCATCCAACGCTGGAGGCTTCACCGCCCCTCACTTAAAACGTACTGCAAAGACTTGCTTGCTGGCAACTGCGGCAACAGCAAGAGCCGAAAACCAGACACACAACGGAATAAAACAGAACAGAGAACATAGGGGTTAATGTGTGCTCATGGAACCAAGAAAGTGTGACAGTGATGGTGAGAAGACTTGTAAAGAAAAGGCAGTCTCTTCAGCAGATGATGGTGGCAAAGTTGGATATTCAATGCAACCAGATAAAAGCAGAGTCCGAAAAGACTTGCAGGTAAACATATAGCTCTTAAATAAAATGAGAGCACACAGAGACAGTCTGAGCCAGTGGTGTAGGCGGCCATTTACACAGGACCTAAAATCACAGGCAACAACCATGAACACAGACAAATGAAAGTCCATTTATCCAAGAAGTTTTGCATAGCAGAGTCAAGAGATGGCTTACAGGGTAGAAGAAAGAGTCTATAAATAAACGGACGACAAGAGACTGACATCCAGAATATAAAGGGGACTCAAAAAGATGAACACCAAAATCCCAAAACATTTTTTAAAATGGACTTGGGAGTTTGATGCCACCCTGGCCTACATAGCAAGTTCCAGGCCAGCCAGGGCTGGGTAGTGAAGATCGCTACCAAGAAAAATAGGAACGAAATGGGCTCAAGGGGCTGGGGGTATAGGTTCAGTGGATAAAGCACTATATGAATGTGAAGGTTGAAGTTCAGATCCCAAGAACCCAGTTTAAAAAGTCAGGTTGGCATGGCAGCTGTTTGTAATTTCAAGGCTAGAGAGGCAGAGGCAGGCATGCCCAGAAAAATCTGGCTAGCCAGAGTAGCTGGAAATTATAAACTCTAGGTTCTGGAGATTGACTGTTTGAACAAAATTGTCATGAACTGAAGAATTGGAGAACGGAGGATGATAACCACAACATTCAGCTTTGGCATGAATGTGCACATGTATGCATGCTAACCCTCCACGACTGTAAACATGCACACACACATGCATGTGTGCCACACATGTACACACAAAATAAAATAAAATAAAATGAAATAAATAAAATAAATACATGGGTTAAGAATAGAAACTGCTCACATGGAGTCCCTGGGGGGCAGATCCCCAACTAGGATCAGAAGAACTGATTTCAGATGTTGCAAAGTAAATATCCTGGTCCCAATGAATACATGAAAAAATAATGCTATCATACTCAAACTCATGGGGATGTAAATCAAAACTATCAGGAGACAGCATCTCACCCTAATTACAGTGGTTGTCACAAACAAACAAGCAAGCAAACCCTCACAAACTAAGAAATAGTAAATGCTGGCAAGAATGCAGGGAAATGGTGAATCTTACACACAGTTGTTCTAAATACAAATGAGTGTAGGCATTACAGAAACAGTACTGAGTCCCTAAAGCTAAAACTGGGACTTGTATATGATGTAGCAATTCCACTGCCTTATCTACTCCTGGGATGCCTGGGGAAAGGAATCAGCCATGACTCAAAGAAGACAAGGCCAATGTAAAGAAATTTGAAAAGAGAGTTTGGAGTTTTCTCTAAAGATACAAAAGAAAATTGTTTAAAGACTTGGAGCAGAGGAGTGACATCAGAATAATGTCCTATAAATATTCCACAGCATAGTGTGGGTAATGATTTAGAAGGAATGAGAATGGAGATAGGGCACTACTCAACTTTTTGAGCTTCCTTGGCCACCTTCCATGGCTACCTCTAATGCAGGGTGTGGCTGGCTAAGATGCAGTGTGAGCAATGGCAGAATGGCCAGAGTGCAGGCCCTGGAGAGCCTGCAGGGAGAGCAAGGGAACATCCGGAAACTGTTAAGCACACCATCCCTGGGAATGAGAGACATGCTTGCTCAGGGCCCCTGCTTTCTCTTCCTTATTCTCCCTCTGTGGGTACCAACCTCTGCCCAGCTTGCCAGTATTGAGAAGATGCTATAGATGCCCCAAACTTGTATCAACCCTTCAGAATTCCCAGGTATCTGTAGCATTTACTGTCGTGTGACATCCCTTGTGCAGTGCAGAGATATGAAGCAGGAGCTGAAGAACTAATCCCAAGTGATGTGAACCAAATAGTGTAGTCCTTGCTGAGGTGGGGGAGGAGGAACAAGATTGTAGATGAGCCTATATGATTAATTGTTCCTTTATCATCATGCCTGACTCATTAAAATCATGCTTCGTTGATAGGCCAAGTATTTGTGAACCCAGAGTGACTGGGTAGCTGGGAGGTATCAGCCTGTTTTGTAAATTGTTTGTATATATCTCACAGTCTAAAAGTGGACTCCCCCTGCCAGGAATAGAAGCACAGCTAAGAAGAGATTCAAGAAGCCACATTGGAGATTGGGAGGGAAACACACTTTCTCCTCCTCCTCCTCCTCCTCCTCTTCCTCCTCCTCCTCCTCCTCCTCATCCTCCTCTTCCTCCTCCCCCCCCTCCTCCTCCTTTTCCTCCTCCTCCTTCTCTTCCTTCTCCTCCTCCTCCTCTTCCCCTTCCTCCTCCTTTTTTTCTTTTTCTTTTTCTTTTTCTTTTTCTTCTTCTTTTTCTTTTTCTTTTTCTTTTTCTTTTTCTTTGTGTTTTGAGGCAGGGTTTCTTTGTGTAGCCTTGGCTGTTCTGGAACTAGCTTTGTAGACCAGGCTGGCCTTCAACTCACAAAGATTTGCTTGCCTCTGCCTCCCAAGTTCTGGGATTAAAGACATGCACCACTACCACCCATTGGGGCATATATTCTTAAATGTACAGTAGTGTCATGGGAGGCAGTGGGTTCCTGCTGTAAGAGAGTAACATAAAGAAAAACACTGATTTGAGCCTTAGTTCCATAGGTGTTAGTCCTTCTTGGTGGAGAGTGTGTAGAAGAGCAGAGTCACTTATAGCATGGTGAACAGGAAGCTGAGAAAGACTATGGGAAGGAGTCAAGCAAGGGACATTGCCTCAGAACATGCTCATGGAGGTCTGCTTTCTCCAAGTAGGCCTTACCTCTGCTCTTCACCATCTCCCAAAAGTGATGGCATATCACGAATACAGCAGGGACTACTTCATCGCAGTAGTCCTCGTGATCCAGTTATTTCTGGAAACCCATTACACAACCCTGGTGTGCTTCAATCATAATCTCTTGGGTGTTTCTCAGTCTAATCAATTTGATAAATACAATTAGTCATTGTGCCTGTTATCAAAGTGACATCAGCAGAAGCTTGGTCACAGCTTGAGGAGGATGCTACAGGGGAAACAATACATCGACTAGACAGAGGACTGGGGCACCATCTACATTCTCTACCATGTAGTCTAAGCTAATATCAGCTACACTGTGGTGATGCTATGTGTCAGGCTTAGGGAGAGTAGGAACACCACAGTAGCATGTAATCCAGACTTTTATAACGTTAAGAGGACCACTGAGAAGTCTGTCCAATGACTAGGATCTAGTGTGTGCATGGGGGTCAGCATTGAGAGTGCAGACCACTTTGCTTTGACCACTTTGCTTTGTAATTTTTAAAGACATTGCCTGTCCTGGTTGCCCGTGGTACTGAGGTTAAGAGATCTTGACCTGTAACCAATTAACAATTTCTGTCTTGGAATGAAATGCCTCTTGCCACTTTAGCTATTTGGCTTGGCTATTTTTGTTTCCACCTCTCTCTCTCTCTCTCTCTCTCTCTCTCTCTCTCTCTCTCTCTCCCACACACACACACACACACACACAAATGCATGAATATGAAGGCCAGAGAATGCCCTTAGGAGGGGTCCACATTTAAAGTGTTTTATTTTTAAAAAATTATTTTTATTTTATTTATTTTTAAATGTCTTTATTTTATTATTTTATTTTATGTGTATGGATGCTTTGCCTGATGCATGTATGCATACTACTTTCATTGCCTGGTGCTTGTGAAGGTCAGAAGAGGGTGCCTGATCCTCTGGAACTGGAGTTACAGATGGTTGTGAGCCACCATGTGGGTGCTTGAATTCCTGGGAATTGAACTTGTGTCCTCTGCAAGAGCAGCCAGTGCTCTTAATCACTGAGCCATTTTCCTAGCCCCATCATTTTTTTAAAAAAAAAATTTTGTGAAACAGGATCTTTTAACTAATCTCCCAAATTATCTAGGCTGGTTGGCCAATGAGTCTTAGGGACGTGTCTGTTTCAGCCTGTCCAGCACTGGGATCATGAGTGTTTGCCACCACTCTATTCCCAGGCCCCCCGCCCCACCAAACGTGCACTCTGGGGGTATCAAACTTAAGTCTTTGTATGTGCAGGACAAGCACCTTATAGATTCGACTATCTCCCCAGCTCCTGCTTCTAAACTTTTAGATAGGATCCCCATCCATCAATTAATACAGCTTTTTAACAATAAGGTTTAAGACATGGCAGTGTAGAAAAGAGAGCAAGTCCATGTTTGCAATGCTGATCATTTGATATCCTGGGGAGGCAGTGTGCAAATCATTACCAAAACCCTCTGCTTATCCTACTTCTGGAGATGACACTGCTCAGTCGTGGACTATGACAAATATTGCTCATTGTCTCCTGGGGAGCCTCCAGCTCCCTTGGATGGTCAGAACTCACTGACAGGCACAGTTGGAACTTGACCATTTATGGGTAGAGAGGGTGGAAAATGAGAAAGAGATTTATAGGAGGTATTAAGGATCTCTTGGCATTTGGGGGAAAAGATGAAATCTTGACCTGGTGTGGCCAAATTCCAAGAATATGCTTACAAGTTTGGATTCTTTCACTTGAGTAATGTCCCCATAAAAGTTCAGTTAAGTGTTATGAGAACTGAGGCTCAGTTTTATGATTAACTAAACCTAACTTTATTTGCCATAATCTTTTATACTACAGGTTTTATGGGCACATCCAACACCCTTCTTTGTGGTTGTTTGAAAGTTTATCCTGCTTCACTGTGCTGGAGAGAGGGCATGATGCAAAACCATCATGGGAAATAGAGATAGATCATGAGTTCCAATGCCTGCTTAATTCTGTGTGACCCAGGTCACTTACATAAAGTCTCTGAATGTGTTTCACCATTTGCAATGGAGGGCAACATCTGTCTTCTAGAAAGTTCTAGGTACAAAATATGACACAAAATACAGTATCAGTATTGGTAACAGGTTCTCAGATGTTATTTTCCTTTAAATTTTTATGTATTTGTGTTACAGCATTTTATGTGCATTTAGACAATGAAAGTCTCGGCATAATTAAGAAAGTATATCTATCAGGTCACATGGTTGCCCCTTTTTCTGTTTGATAGCAGTAACTAATATATAATCTTTCAGAAAAGAAATCCCCTACACAGTATAGTGTCGTAGTCCTCCCTTCAACTACCATTTTGGCTTCCTGTGAGTTCAGTTATCAATAGCAAACCAAGATGAATAATATTAGGAGGAAATCCGTATGGCATCTGAGTGGTGAGAGGGAAGTCCCACCATGCCACTCCATCCTGATGGGAATCATGCCTTAGTCCGGAGCAATCCCACTGTATATGCTACTCTCCCTTAAGCTACACAATGGCTATCCCAATAATCAGACCAACTGCTGAAATATCTAGTGCTTGTATCAAAGTCATACCTATTAATTTATTAAGAGAAAGCATGCAAAGGAGTCACCAGGGCCTAACACCAAAGGGCAGATTAACTCTGGTTCTTTGTTCCAGTACCATAGCATGTCCATTCATATACATATGCATACGCATACACATAGTTTTGTTCTATCCATGGTTTCCACTAGAAATTTGGATCGTGGGATGTAGCATATGTCCCATGGTTAAAGGAATACTATTGAACCATTAACTGCATTTTTCATGCTGTCCAGTAGATCTCAAGACTTACTCATGATACATACCTGCTATTTTGTGTCCTTTGACCCGTATCCCCCATTTTTCCCATCCTCACCCTACCATTCTTCTTCTTCTTCTTCTTCTTCTTCTTCTTCTTCTTCTTCTTCTTCTTCTTCTTCTTCTTCTTCTTTTTTTTTTTTTT
>NC_034590.1:81666263-81715948 GCF_900095145.1 Mus pahari | reverse complement strand
CTGGCTGTCCTGGAACTCACTTTGTAGACCAGGCTGGCCTTGATCTCAGAAATCCACCTGCCTCTGCCTCCAGAGTGCTGGGATTAAAGGCGTGCGCCGCCACGCCCAGTTTGACTACCATTCTTCTTAATAACTCTTTCCCTCTCCTCTCCTACTTTCCAGTTCTCTCCCCTCCGCTACCCTCACCAACTCTTCTTTCTCATTTTCTTCCTCCTTTTTTTCTGAGACAAGCTCTAGCTATGTAGCCCAGGCCCACTTCAAATCCCCAGTCCCCCTTGCCCAGTGGGTTGGGACTAGAGGTGTGCACCACACTAGTGTGCACCACCATGCCCAGCCGCTGCTTTTCTCTCTGCTGCTATGTCTTAGGTTTTAATGAAAGTTTGTTCCACTGGATGGTTATAAATCATAGTAAAACGAAGAAGGAAAAGGCCTTAGTCATACAGTTTATGGTGTGAAGAGGTATACTGGGCCTCATCAGACAGGAATTCTAAATTGAGTCCAGATAGAATATACATCCTGTCTCTTTCAGCACCCACTTTCTTCTGAAGATTTGTGTAGGGATGGAAAAAATGGAAAAAACACATTCAAACAGACACATTCCTGACCAACCCTAGACATTTTCAGTGCTACAAAATTTTCATTTATAATCTTTGTTGGAAATATCATAGATTAGATGAGAGTTTTTCTTTTATACACATTACCAGGGCACCTCAGTAAGACATTACAGGTTCTCTAGATTTAAAAGATGGGCATGGAAGTAGAAGGGTAATTATCTGGAAAGTGGAAGAGGTCACAGGATGGGGAGGGTGGACAGCAGAAGGGTTTGGGGGATGTGAATGTGATCAAAGTACAGTGTCCTCATGTGTGAGGTGTCATACTATAGCTAATTTTGTGCAATTAATACATTCCATTTTAAAGAGAAAACAAATGTAGGTTCTTTAGGCTGCGAGGAAGCTTTATAGTCACCATAGTAACACGTGTGATGGTGAGATGGGTTGTTAGCACCAGGAACCACCAGTCTCCTAAAGGCTAGCATTCAGGAGGGGCCAGTTGTTAGGATCAGGTTTATTCAAGGGCTGGCAATCTTGAGAAAATGGGAGAGGCTATTGCCTCCCAGCTCCATCTTGGGGGTTCCAGTGCCCAAAGGGCTTTCATAGTAAGGGAAGAAAGGAGCAGAGTTGTGAGTGATGGCAGAGTAGGCTCTCTCAACCTAGTTATGTATCTCCATTTGCTCCTGTGTCAGGAACATCACAACAGATCTCCATGTCTTCGATCTCTTAAAGCTACAGACACCAAATCTAACATCACAGCAGGTTACACCCTTGTATTTATGTTAAAGGCTTAGGAGAGGTGTGGTCAGTATATTGCCTGGCTTCTGTACATCTAGAGATGATGGGAAAAGACAGGGGCTGGATGAGAACCAGAAGGAATAGCAACTTAGTGGGATTCTGCTAAGGACAACTCCCAAAGAGCTGCCCTGTGCCTTTAGTTCTCCTGAGAAACAAGCTTAAGATGCAGCAGCGTGGTCAGTGACAGGGATGCTCTACGTGTCTGTCCAAGGCTCCCTCCTACTAGGGCACTTGCAGAGGGTCACCGCTTCTGCCTTCACCAGTTGGCAGCAGAAGGGATGCAGACAGAGAATTTGGCTTCTCTGGTTCCTGGTCCTCCTGTGGGGCCACTGATGCTAGCCTACTTTCACATGGCCCTGTTCTGCTAGAACAATGAACCAGGAGTTCCCCATAAAAACACACGGACCCTCTAGTGTGACTGGAATGAAAAGGCAAAGCCAACGGGGCTCCTGATAGGCTCACACATGGCACGGCGGCTCAGGCCAGGTAAGGCAGCATTCGGGGTGGGGTGGTGGTGATAGCTCAGAACTGTAGATGGCCTCTTGAGATGGGTTCAGCCAGAAGGTGATGGGGGGGGGCGGGGTTGCACAACAGCCAGGGAGACTTGTCACTCTGTAGCACTGCAGTTACCTTGACAAAGCAAGGCTGATTGGAAATTAAAATGTGTGCAATCGCGTGGGGAGTGCTCCCAAGAAGAAACAGAATCAACTTAGTGGCACCACGGAGGCTCTTACAGTTGAACACCAGATGCCAGAATTTCTTAAGGAAGTCACAAGGCTCCCGTCTTTCTTGAAGCCGAAGATTCAGTGCTTAGGTTAGGTAGAGTGGAGCTATTTCAGGAGACACTGCCATACCTGGACAAAGAGGTGCCAGTGGGTATGTCATAACTGATACAGACCTAGTCTGGGGACCGTGTTCAACATGTGTTCCATCATTCTCTTTGTGTCTGTATGTGCCATCCACAGTGTATGAGGAGCAACGATGAGCTCTTCTTCTGTCCCAAATTGTGTGTGTGTGTGTGTGTGTGTGTGTGTGTGTGTGTGTAACCGGGACCAGGCCATTTAACATAGCAAAGGGCACTTTACAGACACCATTAGGGGAGGTGAGGCAGCAGGGTCAGCCTGGAGGGCTTGGGCAGCTCTCACGGGCCTGTAAGTGCATTACAAGAGGAACACAGAAGGAATACAAGTGAGAAAAAGGAGACAGTGCCCCAGCCTGAGGCTGAAAGATGGAGAAGAGCACAATGAGCAAGGAGCCTTGGAAGCTGGAGGAGAGCAAGTGGAGGCCGGGCAAGCTTCTGGCCGCTAAGCAGCCGCCAGCCTCTTGGTTTTGGAGTCTGACTTCTACAGTGGTAGAGAATGCAGTTTGAGTATTTTAAGCACTAAGTAATTTTGTTTTACCAGGTATAGGGAACCAACACACACACACACACACACACACACACACACACACACACACACTATATATATATATATATATATATATATATATATATATATATATATATGATTCAAGAGTTAGGAAATTCATGTATATACTAATTTTAGTGTGCACTTACTGTACTAAGTAATGGGTTTCCTAGTGACATTTTGTTCAGCTCTATGATGCTCTCTGATTTTATCCGCCCCCCAGTGCCCTCTTGTCTCCCCCTCACCATTTCTCCTCCTTTTCTACATCATCCCCTTCTGTTTTCATGTCACCTGCGCATCTGAAGTTAAGCATATTGTATAAAATGAAGCCGATTTGCAGATAGGATAGTGGTTATGACTAATCACTGTGCTCTGCCCCATTAGACTTCCCAGTGTTGTGGCTTTGGGCAAGATACCTGGTTTCTTGTGCCTCAGTGGCCTCCTCTCTTAAATGATGGTGTGGTGTTGTTTCACAGGACTACCTTGAAGATGGAGCGCGATAATAGATCCCAAACACACCTCTACATTAGATGAGTCTTCAGATGAGAAAACTGAAGTTGCTCCTCATGACCATATGGTTGTAGTGAAGTGGTTGGGCTGGACCTGGACAATCTAGCTCCAGAATGGTCTAGTATTATCCTGCCTTGTCACATGACAGGATTTTATTATGGGGCTGGAGAGATGCTTCAGGGTTATGAGCACTTGCTGCTCTCAAAGAGGATCAGAAGTCAGTTTTCAGGACCCATGCTCACAACTGCATGGCTCTGCGTATCTAGGGGATCTGATGCCCTCTTCTGGCTTTTGTGGGTACCTGCACACAAAGGCTCATTCATTCATTCATTCATTCATTGGTTCATTCACTCATATTCTCTCTCTCTCTCTCTCACACACAGACACATTCAGATACACACAAAAAATATTTAAAAATAATTTTCTAAAAGGGAATGTATTTTTCCCAGCCCTGAATTTTCACATGCAACAATGTGATCTTATTAACTACTTCGTCTTTACTCTTTTAGATATGCTCAGATATAAACATCAAAGTAAACAACAAGTGATGGCATCACACAATGCATATACTTTTATAATTTGTACAATGAACATTATTTTCAATGTAGAATACATACCGACACATTTAACTGAAGCTAAAATGTCTGTTGACCACCACCATTAATCCTGGTTGCCTGTCTATTAAGATAACCACTGTCTGAGTTCATTGCACCCCACTTGGGTCTTACTTGGAATATCTTTGTATAGATGTCACATACATATGCCTGCAGTTACAATGACCCATTATTTGAGTTAGAGTCTGCCCTCTTACACAGTGGTATTATGCTCTAAAGATTATTCTGAATCTTGGCATGGTATCTCTGAGATCTATCTACAATTCAGAATGCAGGCGGATGCTATAGACCTCATAGCTGCTGAATTGCACTCTGCTGCATTATATTTTCCTATTCCATTATTGGCGGACCTTCGGGTCATTTTCAATTTCTTGCTATTAGAACACTTCAATTAGCTTTCTTATCCAGGCTTCTCCTGTGCATGTGAAAGTGGTTCCCTGGGTAGCAATAGGGACGAGGAAATGCCAGGTCATAGGGTAGGTGCCTCTACAGTTTTAATAGGCTATGGCAAAGACACCTTCAAGGTGGCTGTCCTCATTTGTACTTTCTTCCAGTAGAGTTGGGGGCAGGGCTCTTCCCACTATAAACCGCTAACGCTACATTTCATCAGTGTTTACATTTTTGCAGGTTTGACGAGTGAAAATGGGATCCTTTCCTTTTGTTTGCCTTGGAAAACCTTTGTCAGTGACTTTTGAGTAACTTTACAAGCTGCTGCTTTGGCCTTCTCTTCAGATCAGTTACTTTCTTGTTGCTGTGATAACATGCCTGAAAGAATCAGCATAATGGAGGATGAGCTCGCCTTCGAGGGTGCAGCCCTGAGGGTGCGTCATGGTTGAGCTCACCCCTGAGGATGCAGGGATAGGTTGGCAGCAGGAGCAGTCTGTGGTTGTGGTAGTGGAACTGTGGGACAGTTTGCCTAAGTCTCAGAGAACCAGGAAGCAGACAGCCAGGCTGGAAGTTGAGCCAGGCTCTACTCCTCAATGCCCACCAGCTCTATGACCCACCTCTTCCACATAGAGCCCATCTCTTAGGTTCCATGACCTCCCTAAATAATTTCTCCATCTGAGGGATAAGAGCTCAACAAATGACCCGATGGAAGACATTTACAGCCAACAACACATTCTTATTGCAGTTTGAATGTGAACTGTCCCTCACATATACATAGGGTCTCCAGATGATGGCACTGTGAGGAAAGGTGATAGAACTCTTAGGAGGTAGAACCTTGCTGGAGGAAGTGGACTGCTGGGTGTGGGGCCAGTCCAGAGCAAAAGGGAGGTTGAGATGTGTCCAAGGTATGAACATCTCATTCTGAGACTGGCAGGAGTAGGACTGTTTCCTCCTTGCTCTGGGCCTGCGTGTCCCAGCACCTGCAAGCAGTACCACCCTCACGTCTGCCACACCTGAGATAACCGCATAGCCTGGTGGCCGAATTACAGTTGAAACTTCCTCTTTCTCTCTAAGGACATGTCCAGAAAGCACCTGGAATTTCTCCTCACACATGTGAAGCATTCTCATCACCTCAGCCCCAGCCAGTGATGTGCACTGACCCCCTAAAATCCCTTCCCACTCCCCAAGGTTTATATAGCCCCTTGTTAACTCCAATAAAAGAACTGTTTCATGGAAATTCATCTCTGGAGAAGGTTATTTCGGCACTCACGTCAGCAAGATCCAATCTTACCCATCCTCCCAGCTAAGGTTCATCCTTTCCAGTTCAGCCCAGTGTACAACAGTGCCTGCATACCCCGAGGGCAGAAGCAGACTCAGGCTGACAACTGGGAATGGGCCTGAAGTGACTGGCCGGCTTCCTTCTCTTGCTGCTATGCTTGCCCTGCTATGCTGGATGCTATCCCTTAAAATGGTAAACAAGACAAACCTTTCCTTCCTCCAGATGCTCTGTCGGGTGTTTTGTTGCAGCAAGACAAGAGGAGAGATGAGTGCGCCTAACCACTTGCTTATGTGCTTGCCCTAACTGTTCTTGTTTTGTTTACTCTCTTTGGTTTGTAGGATCCTTAGCCCTTCTTTCTGCCTGCAATCACACAGCTCCTCCAGTGGCTTTTGTCAGGGGTTGTATAGGATCCCGACTTGCCCGCTGCCCTCTACTGAAGTCTGTACCTGAGGTGTGGACCACAGCTGCTCTTGTCTGTGTTGCCTGTGGCTCCTTGCTGGACACAAAGGTGAGGTAAGTCATTGTGAAAGCAAACAAGTGGCCTGGGAATCCAAAACACTTAGTGTGTGGCTCTTCCTAGATCTGACAGATAAATTGCAATTTAGCAATTTCTGTGGGGACCATGGCATAGGTCACTTCCTATTTGGTACTGGGAACAATTCTGGAGTTACTGTTGTTGCACCCCTATCTTTCTCTGTCAATTGCCTTAGTGGATTGGAGCCCTTAATGTGGACTTGCCGATGCACCATAGTGCTGTGCTGGCGACACGTGCTCATTTGAATGGTGACACATTTTAAGCAGAGAATAGTTGGAGGAAGCCTTGTAATTTCACTGGAGTAGTGGCAACATCACACTGTGTCATGCTGTGATGGCCAGGCACTGTGCTAGCTGACATATATCATCTCATTTAATCCCCTCCAAGAATCCTGAAATTACTCTTAAGAACTGCTTGTTCAGATTTTAAGAATTTTATACATGTATGCAATAAAACATGAACATATATATCATATATACATATATCATATTCACCCCTTCTGTACCCCCAACACCTTCTCCTCCTAACCGCATGCTTGCTTTTGTTCAGTATCTGAACCATTAAGTCAAATTAATTCTGCCCATATGTGCATGGGTGTGGGGCTGCCCACTAGGGCATGGGAAACCAACCAGTTGCCACATTCTCAAAGAAGAATTATTCTCCCTCCCCCCAGTAGTTATTAGGTGCTAATCGTTCCTCTGTGATGGGTAGTCCTTGTAGGTCACCTCCCTACCTATGAAGGAACTATGGTTGTCTTGGTCTTGTGCAGGGAGCTGTCACTGGTATGAGCTGTAGGAGCACTAGCCATGCCTGTTCAAAAGAAAGTATTTTACAGAACTCTCCTCTGATCTCAGTCTTTCGGCTTCCTGTTCCAGGATGAAGCATTGCTTTTCCTGAGGATCTTGAGATTCAGTGATTCTTAGTAGATGGCCTACATGTGCAAGACTGATTGGTGAAGAAGCCAGGACCAGAAGTCCTTTTTCTGTCTCCAGATGCATGCTTTCCCCCCTCATCTCTATGCCCACACAGTGTTGTCTCTTGGTGCAGAGGCAGGTCTGCAAACAACTGGTGTCACGTAGCCTCCCAAGTACTGATCTTCCACATTTGCTCTCGGTTCAGTGAGCAGGTAACAACATTTGTAATTAATGCAGTAAGTTTCTATATAGATGCATTAGAGCAAGGTAATTTTACAGACTCCTAAAAAACTGCAGGCTTTCTTAAGGAAGTTAAATATTTCTTTTGCATTCATAGTTATGCGTCTATAAATAAAGCACAGCTGTGGTGTAGTGGAGTGAACACTAAATTTAGAATCCGAAGTTGGGGAAACCATGCTCTCTGCACCCTCCTGAGGCTGCTGTGTGACTGTGGACAGGTTTCTACTCTCTCTGTGCCATTTGCTCATTCACGGGGTTGTGAGGATCAATGTGGATGGCTGTGAAGCAGCAGCCCCGGGCATGGTATGTGATGGAAACATAACCCCTAATTGTTCTTGTGCTTTGAGGATATTTCCAGAAAGAGATTTCAATCTCCTAAACCCCGACACACTTCAGAGAGCTTGATTAAAACTCAAATTCTGCTACTCTCTGAGACCTCTTGAGAAATGCCAGGTGCCTTCACTGCCAAGAATGTTCCCACTGCCTGTGGCACAGAAAGGAGGAAGCTGATGTGACCTGTCCTGGCACTGAAAGGTTGTCACGTGTGTTTTGTGCTACTTTGCACAGAGCCTTGCCACTAATAGACATCATTGATGGAACATTTCCTGCACACTGCCAAGGATCTCATTTAACTATCACCATAAAGGAGGTAGACCAGTACTCCCTGAAGGCTAGCAGGAAGTTAGAAGGACCACACTGAGTAGGTAGGAAAGCTGAGAGCTACTTCCTGACCTATAAAACTTTAACCTGAGCCAAGCCCTATGCTGTCTTTACCCATCAGCTACGTGGGTAGCTTGCTAGAACTAGGTGCTTATGGGCAGCTGCAGGCTTCGGCTGGGAGGACCTGTCCTCTTGGTACATACCACATTAAATCTGGTCAGTGGTCCATGATAAATGCTCCTCTCAAAACATCAGGAGGGAAAGACCGGACTTTCTGGCCTGCCACAGTCATTGTATCTGCCTTATATATCCTTTTTTTTTTTTCTTTTTTCTTTTTTTTTTCTAGAAGTCCTAGGGAGCCTCTGCAGATGGAAAGATCCCACTATCTTTCTGTGAGCACTGCCTCCCCCCCACGCACAGAGGAGTCTGTCGCTCAGCTCCACAGAGCCTCTGTATTGTACTACAGCCACATAGCTCTGTCTCTGACACACGCTGGGGCTGCGATCATTTTTTTCTCTTTTAGCTGCCTCCCGACCATCTTGTTCACAATATAAGCTCCAAATGGCCTGGAACTCGTCTTTTATGGCCTCTGCCAGATTAAACATTTAGAGCATAATATGCCGGCTTCAACAACAATTGCACAGCCTTCCAACCAAGCAACATATTGATTTCAATTTAGACAATCACACACATTTTCAGGTCTTCAGAGAGACTGGGATTTTAGATGGTCAGGGGGTCATAGCCCTGCCAGTTTCCCGTTTGGGACTGGGAGAGCCTGAAAGGTCCTGAGTTGGGGACACAGACCTCCTTCTGTGCTCTGTATTTTCTCCATTGGAAAAGGCCTCAACTTACTGTGTTTCTGGTGAATGACACATGACATTGGGCAGGTCATTTCCTCTTTTTAGTCCCCAGGCTTCTCACTAGTATTTGGGTAATGAGGACATTTAACTCACAGAGCAGATGCGACTATTAATGAATCAAGTGCTAGAGGATCCTCACTGAAGTTTTAGTTGCTAAAATTGAGCAGTTGGCTAAGGTCCACTTTGTTTTGTTGTTGCTGTTGTTGTTGTTATTGGTAAGCAACTAATCATGGCAGAATATTTCAATGTCCAAGAAGGATTTATTCTTTCTCAGAGGAGATATTTATTCATCCCCCATTGCATGAGGAGAATAGAGCCTGGCATTTTGCATTTGGGCAAAGATAGTGACTGTGGTGGCTAATAGTGATTGTCAACTTGACAGCATCTAGGATCACTTAGGAGACAAAAATCTTGGCATATTTCTCAGATTGGGCTAACAGAGGTGGGAAGACCCACCTAAATGTGGGTAGCACCATCCAAGGGCTGGTGTCCTGGACCAAATAAATATGGAAAAGGGAGCCAAGTGTCAGTATTCTCCTTCCTCTGCTGTCTGACTACAGATGCAACTTAACCAGCTGCTTCATACCCCTGCTGCCGTGACTTCACACCACACTGGGCTGTGCCACTGATGTGAGCCACCATAATAAGCCCTTCCTTCCTTAAGCTGTTTTTCCCATGTGTTTTGTTGCATCAATGAGAAGGCAACTAATGTCAGGATTGATGATTGACAGCTTCATCTGTCAACCAGTTGCAGGAATTTAGTCACAACATCAGACCCTACCAGAGCATCCATATACTCATTCCACACTCATGTGCAGAGACCCCCATGGTGTATTAGGTTCCACACTCAGCGCTGTAACATCATTGCAAGTATGTCAGCACTCATGTTTAAGGTACTCAACCCCAAGGGTGGAAGACAGGCACACAAAGCTAATTTCTTTGTAACCCTCAGATAAATGTTCCCAGAGAGCACCCACTAGATTAGGGAGAGCTGTCTGAGCCCCCTTATTCCCTTTAAGTCCATTAAGTTGAAGCTCCCAGCCCAAATCTGCTAGGGGCTGCAACTTGAATCCAGTGTCTTAGGCATACAAGAGGCTGTGTCTTGACTTGTAAAAGAGGTCACATCAACATGTCATCAGGAAGGACAGGCCAACCTTAGTGGAGTCAGCCTTCTGTATGGTGAAGACCAAAGGCCCAAGCATTTATCCCATGGGGAGGCCAGAGCACTTTGCAGAAGGTGCTTTCATTTTAACCCCAGGTGTGGAGATGTGGGGCCGCTTTAGACTGTCCACAGCAGCTGACTCTGATTTGCCTCGTGCCCTAACAGAGGCCTGGTTTTGCCAGCTGCAGATAGCTTATGTGACTGAGTGTGGGAGTTGACTAGACTGCCATCATGATAGCTGGCTGTCTTGAACCTTTCATAGACACTCCCTGGAAACTTTAGTTCAGTTGTAAGGACAATTTTGACCACATCTGCCACTAACACCATGGCGTCTGTCTTCTGAAGTCTGATACAGTTATAATACTCTAGACACTTTGTACTGGCTCCGGGAGACTCCATTTCAGCCAAGACAAACTGTGGTGCTCCCTAGATGATCGCTCCTGTGCTTTTCCCTCAGCCAAGGTAGAGAGTACTTTCCCAGTTTCGTTGAAAAGCCTGTGATCAGGCAACCTGGACACTATATGCATGTGAGAAACTTAGATTTCCTATGGGGTCGCTCTCCTCCTCAACTTCTTCTAGCCTTTCCCTAATTCAACCACAGGGGTCCCCAACTTCAGTCCATTGGTTGGGTGTCTGCTTCTGTCTCAGTCAGCTGCTTGTTGGGCCTCTCAGAGGACAGCCCGTAGGAAGGTCATCAGTCTCAACTAACCAGGCCCCCAAGGTCTTCTCAGACACAGAGTCACCAACCAGGCAGCATACACTAGCTGGTACAAGCCCCCAGACACATGTACAGCAGAGGACTGCCTGGTCTGGCTTCAGTGAGAGAAGATGCACCTAACTCTCAAGAGACTTGTGGCCCCAGGGAGTGAGGAGGCCTGGCAGGGTGGGGCAGGGTGGGGAGTGGAAAGGGGACATCCTCTTGGAGACAGGGCATGGGGCAGGGGTGGGGGGAGGAGGAATGGGATGAGGAACTGTTGGTGGGTGGACTGGGAGGGGGATAATGACTGGGGAAAAAGATTAAAGATAAATATTTTTTAAATAATTAGAAAAAAAAAGAGAAAAAATTAGTCTAGACTCAGAAGCTGTGTAGAAGCATGCCCTACCCTTTTCTTGCCAATGCCAGACTTTGTCTCCTCAGATCAGTCCAGAGACCTCCCTCCTGTGCTCTAAGGCCCCTTTGTGCTAAACACTAGGCCCTGGAAAGTGTGTCTCCCATGCAGAGCTTTCTCAGAAAATTACCAGTACTGTGGCTAGAGTGGGGTGGGCTGGTAATACTGCTAGGCCTGGATACCAGCCTCAATTAGCAGGCCGCTGGTGAGTGACCCAGCCTGCAAGACCCAGGCTCTATCAGCAGCTGAAAAGTGGCTGGAGAGTCCCAGAGAACTACCAGGGGTAGAAAGGAGGGGCTATGAAGGTCTCTAAGAGTTAGGAAGGTGAGAGATGGAGGGGCACTAAGAGGCTGCAAAGAGCCCAGACATCAAAAGCAGGAAGCTGGAGAAGAGTTGAGTAGAAAACGGTAGACTCCAGTCACTCAAGACAGCCCCAGACCCCTCACTACTGAGGGCCCTGACAGCTGAAGCTCTGAGCTGTGACACTGGCCATCACATCCTAAACCTCAGGCACTTAGAGCCTCTGGCATGCACACCTGGATTCTCAAGATTTAGATCCCCCGGCTTTGAAAGCCTAGGGCAGTAAGGGTCTGATTTTCAGGACCTGGAGTCATAGCCAGTGACTCGTGGGCCTCAAGCTGTGATTTTGAAAGCCCAGCTCACAAGCCCATGGACTTGAGGGCCCCAAAAGGAAGTGAGCTGCTCTTTGCAGCCTCATGATTCCCAACTGCAAAAAGCAAAGCACCCTTGGCTGTTTTGTGGGCAGTCCCTCACGCTCCCTGTGACTCTGTTTTCTTTCTTTTTTTTTTAATTAATTAATTAATTTATTATTATTTTCTTTTTTTACATTTCAAATGCTACCCCTGCCCCTGCTCCCCTACCCACCCACTCCCACTACTTGACACTGGCCTTCCCCTGTGCTGGGTCATATAAAGTTTACAAGACCAAGGGGCCTCTCTTCCCAATGATGGCTGATTAGGCCATCTTCTGCTACATATGCAGCTAGAGACACGAGCTCAGGGGGTACTAGTTAGTTCATATTGTTGTTGCACCTACAGGGTTGCAGCCCCCTACAGCTCCTTGGGTACCTTCTCTAGCTCCTCCATTGGGGACCCTGTGTTCCATCCAATAGCTGACTGTGAGCATCCACTTCTGTGTTTGCCAGGCACTGGCATAGCCTCACAAGAGGCCGCTATATCAGGGTCCCTTCAGCAGAGTCTTGCTGGCATGTGCATTAGTATCTGGGTTTGGTGGCTGATGATGGCATGGATTCCAGGATGGGGTAGTCTCTGCATAGTCCATCCTTTCATCTTAGCTCTAAATTTTGTGACTCTGTTTTCTTATATCTAGAATGGGGGTGGCCATCTTAGTGGATCAGATTGCTTTGAGAATTTAGATAATAAATGAATGAGTGAGTGAATGAATGCACCCATGCCTTAAAATAGTGCCAGCCACATTCTGAACATGGTGCCTTTCCCCATACACTCAGCTCTATGTAGCTTGTGGGTTTCTCCATATGCATTTTCCTGTTTGCCATTATCTCTTGTCTTTGTTAACTGGCCACTGTTTGAAGAGATTCCTCTGCCTCAGACTCTTCCAGCCTCTCCCTGGCTGGCTCAGCTCCCCGGATCCCCACCTTGGTTCAGGAATCTCACTGAAGCCTCCCATGATGCCCTGGCTGCACCCCGCTTCATACTTCCATCCTTTCTGCAAATCCCTTCACAGCCAGCTCTCCTCATGCGCTCATGGAGACGGGCTGACTCTTATTCATTTTTTAAAATTGCTTGCTGTTCACCTGGTGATGGTGCAGAGAAGGAATGAGGTAAAAGTTTGTGAGCTGGAAGACATCACAGCACTAACCAGCCCCTCCATCAGAGCTCACTGCAGACAGATCCATGACACCTTTCTCCTCAGAGTGTTTATTCTGAAACCAAGAGGCCTGTACTCAGGGTCAGCTGTCAGACCCATAGTCCATTTCTCATCTGTCTGGAAGGCTGTCGCCGGCAAGGCCTTGGCCAAGGTCGCCTAAGGTAGGATAGCCAGAGGGAGAACAGGGGATACAAAGTCCCAGTTAGGTGAACATCCTACTCTGCTGGCCAGTGACCTCTTCCTGGCATGTCAGTTCTGCCCACTCTGTCCCATCTGCTTCCTGGGAGGCTGGGAGGGCACAAGAGCCTCATATGTTGCAAGTAGCTCAGGGACCTGGGCTCTAGTGACCAGGATACAGCTGTGGGCTTCTTTCCCCTTTCTAGGTGACAATACTGTCAGACCGATGGCATAACCTCCCTAGGAAGGAAGGCATTGCTGGGTGAGCAGACCACACCACCACAGGAAATGACTCTCTATCCTGGGTGCCCATTGGAATCACCCAGGGAACTAGAATGTTCCTGAGTCTCCCACGCTAGGCAGTATTTTGCAGAATGTGTGTGATTAGAGAGGCAGGTGGTGGACCCAAGCCTTAGTAACTTTTAGAATTGACCATGTAGTGAGTGTACAGCAAGGTGGAGGAGCTCGCTGCCTGCAGGGCTGTGAGGAAGAGAGCATCAGGATGTCACACACAAGGCCTCATGTGCTTAAGAATGAGCTTCAGAACCAGCTGTTCTTCCACCCAGTATCTTCTCTTCAGGTGAGTGGCTGGCAAGAAGCCGATCCGCTGCCTATGAGTAGTAACATGATTTTGCCCCAAGAGAATTCCATAAGCAGATGATCACATGATGTGGTGTGTTGGGTGGTGCTCTCTCAAGCAGCCCATGACATTCCTTTTTCATTGAGAAAACTAAAATTAGAGGTTTGTGATGTTTGTTCTAAGAGTCTCCAAGGCAGGCTGGTGGAGCAGAAGTGAATGTCTGTGTCTGGAAACAGCTGGAGGCTTAACTTAGCCCAGTTTCTGCTGTCCCTGGATATGAACAGACGCTGTTGAGTGCTTGTCTTGGGGGAAGGTCTAGGAGCAGTTAAAATATCTGAGGGGCTCAGCCACTGCTGATGCTTCCTTCCTTCTATACTTCCCCCTTCTTCCCACCCTCCATTTCCCCTTTCATCTTTCTCTTCTCTCCTTCCTCCCTCTCCTTCCTTCCCATTTTCCTTCTATTTCCTTCCCTTCTCCATTCATTTTCTTCCTTTGTTTATTTTTCTTCCTGAAAAATGTGAGCAAAATATATAAAATTATACATATCAGGGAATTCACAATCAAGTAGGAGAGATAGACACCATGAATATGAAATTATAAGTTATGAGCAGGGAACCTTTTACACTGGATGGGGAAGGTAAATTTCAAGCTGCTCCTATAGAGTAGGAAGGAGCAAGTCATTTGGAATGATGGGAAAGGCTTTCCTAGGCTGAAGGAACAGCAGGGGCTAAGGCTGCATGATAGGAAAACACTTGTTTTCACTTTAATGTCTTCCTGAAGATTCCCTGGTTCCCTGCTGTCTGTCAGTCTATATGCTAAGAGAAAGAATGTAGAGAGGTGGATTAATGGTTAAGAGCACTGGCTATTCATGGAGGTCCTAGGGTTCAATATTCAACACCAAGATGACAGCTCACAACTATAACTGTGGTCCTATGGAATCTCTTGCTCTCTTCTGGTGTGCAGACATACACATAGATAAGGCATCCACATACATAAAATATATGCATAATTCTCTAAAAAAGAAAAGCTTGTAGAAACAAGATCTGGAAGCTGGGCTGTAGATCAGTGGCAGGGCACTTGTCTAGCATATGCAAAGCCTTGGGCTTAGAACCTAGCCTTGTGAGATGAGAGCTGGACACAGTGCAGTAGACATTTGTGGTTCCAGCTATGCATGTCCCTGGCATGTGGATGCAAGAGTTGTGAGGCCAATGTGTACTATATAGCAAGACCCCATCTCTTTTAAGAGATGACAGAGCTCAACAAGGCATGCTTCCCATGTTCTCATTTAGTGGGGATATGACATGTAAGAAATAGCAATAAGCAAAGTTCAGCAGAACCCTTGGGAGAGAAATTCACTTCTTTTCAGTGTGTGAAAAGGTATGTGTGCACAGCGTGGTCACAGGTCTCAGCAGGAAGAGGGCAGATGTTCACCAGCACCTGGAGAATTAAGTTTTCCGGGGAGTCCGTGAGACATTGCCCTAGTAACCAGGATTTGCAGATGCACAGTCAGTGAGGGTCAGCATGCTTGACAAGCTAAGCGAAGCCAGAGCTGCAGAGGAGAGCAAGTGAGGGGGGTATGGCTCAATTCTGAACTGTCACATGAATGGCACAGGGGTTGGCTTTGAGTTACCAGGCAACAGAGGTAACTAGGGAGAATGGTTCTGCGCTCTTAGATGAGGCTGCCGTTCCATGGGACCTTGGTATGTTTCTCTCTTTCTCAGCCCAAGTTAGTTGTGCCTAGTTCAATTCATGCACAGTGGGGCTCCTGGGTGCCCAGGCATCAGGTGGTTCTTATCTCCTGGCATTTATGCACAGTTGGCACGTCAGAAAGAGCCTTTGATGCTACAGTCCCTCACGTTCATTCTTCCTTTTTTTCTGGGGGCAAAACCACTTCCATATTGCTGCCTATAAATGGAGGCCAATAAGGGGATAGTGATCCAGTAGACACTGCTGATCTGCATCCTGAACACACTTGAACACACCTCTGGAGGATGCCAAGGGGCTGGGGGCCAGGCATAAGTGCTGATCCTCTTGTCTACCAACCAAGTTTAAACATCATGCCCCACCATCTCCTAACTCCTATCAACTGTTTAATATTGGGCATGTTACAGAATCTGAGGATGATGAAGGAGACACAAGAGACAACCCTCCTGGGGCTGGAGAGATGGCTCAGCAGTTAAGAGCACTGCCTGCTCTTCCAGAGGCCTGGTGGACAAGAGGATCAGCACTTGTGCCTGACCCTTTTTTCAGTTTAAAATGGAAAGGTGGGGCAGGAGTTGAGGGCATCTGTGCTGAGATTTGCTCTCAGAGCCCACAGAATAAGCCAGGAGTCCTTGCAAGGGCTTGAAACCCTGGCTCCAAGTAGACAGAGGCATGAGGATCCCTGGGTCTTACTGGCTTTTAGCTTAGCTGACAGCAAGCCTTAGGCTCATGTAGAGACCCTGCTTTAAAGGAAAAAGGCAGGCATTGATAGAGGACAAACGTTTCTCAAGCACACACACACACACACACACACACACACACACTTTTTAATGTAATTAAATTTAGATTTAGAAAAATCTAAGTCACAACGCGGAAAAGAATGACATTGACATGAACTTTTCTCTTGGATGAGGCTGGAATTCAACCTCCTACTGCATATGGCTGCCCTTTGAGGATCTGTGCTAGAGTCTGAAATGCGTTCTCCACCTAGGTAAACTGCTTGCTTCAGCTGCTTGCCTTTTGTGTTTTCAGGATAGTTAGGAAGGTCATGACCGTGTAGCCTTGAACATAGTTTCTACAGTGAATCAGTCGGGTTCTTCAGTTCTAAGTCTCAGTAAATAAAGTTTGGTTAATATAAGCAGAAAATACACTTGAATATTTTATTGTGGCAAATACACATAACAGCTCAAAACATCTGGGATTTCAGTCCATTTAAAGGTACAGTTTAATGGCATTAACAAGATTCACAGTGTTGTGGGAATATCAGCTCTATCAATTTCCAAACCTTTCTTATTTCTCCAATACAAGTCACTCCACTAGATAGCAACCCCACCCTCTCCTTGCTACCACACCTGGGGACCTGTGTTCCTCTCTGTACCACTGAATGTGAACCTTTTGGCTATTTCATTACGTGGAAATTTTAGAATTTTAGAATTCTAAGTCTAAATTTAGAAATTTAGAATCTAGGGCATAATCAGAACTTAATGTCTTCCTGCCTTTCTGCCTTCCTTCCTTCCTGTCTTCCTTTTATACACACACACACACACACACACACACACACACACATAATTAATTGCTGTCCATACTACTTTAATGACAGGGTCTCTAACTGTCACAGAGCTTATGGCATGGCTGCCTCCATAGTACTGGGATTGCAGATAGGTGCCACTGTGCCTGGTGGGTTTTGTTGGTGCTGGAGATCCACAGTAATGTTTTATTTTAACACCTTTATTTTATTTTATGTGTATGGGTGTTTTGCCTATATGTAGTATGTCTGTACAGCACACACATGCAGTGACTACAAAGACCAGAAATGGGTGATGGATTTCCATGTGACATTTGAAAACTGGTGTGTGTGTGTGTGTGTGTGTGTGTGTGTGTGTGTGTGTGCTGGGAATTGAACTTGGGTCCTCTGGGAGAGCAGCCAATGTTCTTAACCACAGAGCCATTTCTCCAGCCCTGAACTTATATTCTTATGCTTGGGTGATAAGCACTTAACTAACTGAGCCATACCCCTTGCCCCAGAATTTCATTCTTTTTAATGATTGAATAATATTTCACATAGATGTATGCCATAAGTTTTTTTTTCAATCCAAGAAAAGGAATTTTATAAAAGCTGTTGCATAGATTCTAAAAAACATGTCCTGGAGCCCACACAGCCAGTGTGAGGTCTTGGCTGGTGATTGGAGGGGAAGTAACTGAGTCTCAATCTCTTGTTTGTAAAATAAAAATAAAGAATCCTGTGCTGTTCACATTTCAGATAATGTATACAAATCACTTAGAACAGACCAAATCACTTCCATGAAAACAGTGCTGATGAATAATATTTTATTATTATGGTCTGTGAAAAGCATGCCTTTTGCTTCTTCCTTATACAGACTCCAATGAATGGACCCTTTTCTAAAACATCACATAAGAAAATAAACCTGACAGCCATTGCAGTACATTGAGCTCCATAGAGACAGTGCTGGGGCAAGTTAGAGTGACTCTGTGCCTCTCGGAGGAAAATCAACTAAACATGGGCAAATGAGATCCTAAGAAGCTGAGAGGCAAAATGTCCTCATATGCATTCTTTGTGAAAACCTGCCGGGAGGAGCACAAGAAGAAGCACCCAGATGCTTCTGTCAACTTCTCAGAGTTCTCCAAGAAGTGCTCAGAGAGGTGGAAGACCATGTCTGCTAAAGAAAAGGGAAAATGTGAAGATATGGCAAAGGCTGACAAGGCTCATTATGAAAGAGAAATGAAAACCTACATTCCCCCCCCCAAGGGGAGACCAAAAAGATGTTTAAGGACCCCAATTTACCCAAGAGGCCTCCTTCAGCCTTCTTCTTGTTCTGTTCTGAGTACTACCCCAAAATCAAAGGTGAGCATCCTGGCTTATCCATTGGTGATGTTGCAAAGAAACTAGAGAGATGTGGAACAACACTGCAGTGGATGACAAGCAGGCCTATGAGGAGAAGGCTGCCAAGCTGAAGGAGAAGTATGAGAAGGATATTGCTGCCTACAAAGCTAAAGGAAAACCTGATGCAGCAAAAAAGGGGATGGTCAAGGCTGAAAAGAGCAAGAAAAATGAGGAAGAGGAAGATGAGGAGGATGAAGAGGATGAGGAAGAGGAAGAAGAGGAAGATGAAGATGATGATGAATAAGTTGGTTCTAGCAGTTTTTTCTTGTCTATAAAGCATCTGACCCCCCTGTACACAACTCACTTCTTTAAAAAAGTGGAAATGTAAGGCTGTGTAAGATTTGTTTTTAAACTGTACAGTTTTTTTTTTTTTTTTTGTATAGTTAACACACTACCGAATGTGTCTTTAGATAGCCCTGTCCTGATGGTATTTTCAATAGCCACTAACCTTGCCTGGTACAGTCTGGGGGTTGTAAATTGGCATGGAAATTTAAAGCAGGTTCTTGTTGGTGCACAGCACAAATTAGTTATATATGGGGACAGTAGTTTGGTTTTTGTTTGTTTGTTTTTCCTTTTGGTTTTATTTTTGGGTTTTATTTATTTTTCATCTTCAGTTGTCTCTAATGCAGCTTATACCAAGATAATTGTTGTTCTGTTAACTAAATACCACTCTGTAATTGCAAAAAAAAAAAAAAATGCGGCTGTTTTGTTGANATTCTGAATGCTTCTAAGTAAATACGATTTTTTTTTATTAAAAAAAAAAAAAAGAATAAAATAAACCCAGGTTGCTGCTTTGAATGCATTCCCAATCAGTTCCTGCTTGCTATGGTCTTCTGAGGGAAGGTGATGTCTCCCCTCCTCCTGGAGACTGGCACTCCCCAGGTCCCTCTGGCCTGACATCCTGTTCACAGAGGCTGGCTTTAAGGTTTTCCATCCCAAGTACAACCTTGGGCTGTTGAAACACAGTGGTGCCAGGTGGCTGAAGGCTATGCTGATTAGCAGGGATAAGATGGTGCTCCTTTTGCACCTGTGGCCATTGACGCTAACTAGATCCCTGAGGAGCTGAGCCCTTGCCACGGGAACCAATTACAGACAGAGAGGATGTTACGGTGCTGGTGAAGTAGACTCACCTGGTTTCTAGTCTGGCCTCTGCCATTTACAGGGCAAGCGCCTTGTTTGATGGGACAGGGTGGGGATTCCCATGGAGGAGCAGAGAGGACATCATCCTGCAGAGCCACTGTGGGAGAGGCACTGTGGGACAGTGCTGTAGGGTTGGCTCCTCTAACTCAGACGTCTGTGGTGCACTAGCCTGTCCTCCCCACAGCTCTGCCTCCCGTACCTAGGACATCCTGAAGTGGGAAACACTGGTGTGTCTTAACTAAGGGTATAATGTATATGGAACATATCCCAGACCTCCCTTCCCCGCTTCACCTCCCCCCTGACCCCTTTCTCCTCTTCTATTTGTATTCTTTTTCCTTTACTTTCATGTCATGGATACCTATGTATGTGATTCTATGTATCTATTAAACCTTGGCGCCATAAAAAAGAGAAAGCATTATTTGTCTTTCTGAGACTGACTTAGTCACTTAATTTAGTCCTATCTAGCCATGCTGACTTCCTGCAAATGACGTAATGACATTGCATCGTGGATGCAGGCCCCGCTATCTCTAATCAGCCTCTGCTGTTAGTTACCCAGGTCGGCTCTCTACTTGCTTGTCATGAAAAGCACTTTGGTCACATATGGTGTGCCGGTATCCCTGTGATACGTTGACCTGGAGTCTTTTGGGAGTGGTATAGCTGGGTTGTGTGGAAGATCTAATTTTAGGTTTTGGTGTATCTTTTAAAGTCACCCTTAGCCACCGAGGAGCTGGGTGATTTTCCCTTCAGTATAGTTAAGGTTTGATAACTCTCGGCATAGGCTTCCAACGGGCAGGTGTAACCTTGAGAGGGGGTTCTGTCCCTGTTCTTTAAAATGTTTTACTCTCTCTTGAGACTTTTTTTTTGTTATTGTTGTTGTTGTTTTGTGCAGGAACAATCTTTTCTATCAGAATGACCTTCACCCATAAGTGCGGTACCCTGAGAATTCAGATGTGTGCGTTGCATTTGAACTTGGCTCTTGCCTTGAGTGCAGCAGAGAACTAGCAAGCTGTTGTCATGGGTATCCTGGGACCACTCTATGGTGATTCTCCCATAGGAGTGGTTGCATCTGCTTGGGGGCTGCACTGATGTGATAACGATTGTATTAATGATGGCCTCTCACAGCCCCAGTCTTCAGTTACTCTTAAAATCCCCTTTGCGTCTGCCAAAGGGTGTAGTCTAGCTCCATTTCACAGATGTGGACACCGGGACTCTGAGATTCATTGGCTGTCAGATTTTATCATGAACCCAGACTCAGACATTGCTTGACTAAGAGACAGCCCCTTTGGGTCAGAATCCATGTTTTCTGACTTGGATCAGGGGTCCATTTACTTCCTTACTGTGATCTTGAAAGTGAGGGAGTTCACAGTAATTCCTCCTGACTTAGTGTGGTTGTTTGTGATATAGTTGCATGAACGCTACTTAATTGATTCTCCACTTCCACCCCTCTCTTTCTCAGCTAGTCCAAGCAGGAGCAGGGCATGCTTGGTAGGCAGTGGGGCACACAGGTGGTTCATTGCCTTATGCCCTAGGGCTGCAGTAAATTGCTATTATCTGGTCTCTAGCCTCTGGCAGAGATGGGGAGGGGAGACCGAGAAAGTGACATTTCTGTAAATAACCACACCTGGTTCTGAGAGCAGAAGGATTGGCATGTCCCTGTAGCCTCATCAATTCCCATCAACCTTTTGCAGGGGGAGCCCCAGGGGAGAGACTGTCTTCACACCCTTATGGTTATTTATAGCCACCTCATCTTGTCCACACTCAGGGGGGTTCTGGTTCAACTGGCAACAGCCTCCTTCCACATGGGCTTAGCGCCTTCTGGGAACATGTCGCTTAGCCCTCCACTACACAGAGCAGAGGGCATAGCAGCCACTGAGTCAAAGTGAGGATGTGGAAGAGGAGACTTGGGTATGAGGCCTGAATTTCTCAGCTTTGTGTATCTGTCTCTCAGGGCTAATTAGCTATCCAGTGTTGGGTTCAACGACCATGATTTACAAGCAAATGGCCTGGATTCAGAACACTCTGATGGCTGTTTTCTTGAAGCTTCTATCTCAGTTTTTCATCTGTAAAATGGGATAATGCTCCCTCTTAGGGTTATTGTGAAGTTTGCATGCAAGGTAACTAGAAGTCAAAGAGGGTTTGATAGTTGAAGTTATTATTAACTTGGCTAGATTTAGAATCAACATAGAAGCATACTTTTGGGTGTTCCATAAGGATGTCTCTAGAAATATTTAAATGAGGTAAGATAGGGGGGGACCCACACTTAAGTGGCATCGACCTGTTGTGGGCTCTTCACCAGAGAAGACGGCTCAGACATCTGTTTAAGCCAATAGAAAGTCTTTATTAGCTGGTCTGTGGCTACACTGGATGTTCAATATCCAAGTGTAGAACTGAGCCTTTCTCAGAGTGAGCTTTTAAGTACAAAAACCATGTCCTGGGTTGACATACTTCATTAACAAGAATAGTTTGCCAGAAATGGAACTACAGAAGGCAAAAAGCAAGGTCACTACATTTCGAGACTTTCCCATAACTACGGACTTTGATGGATTAGGCCTTTTAGTTTTGGCAGGTGGTACTGTCTGTGTGCTGAGTTTTACAGTGTGATTTGTACTTTCACAATGGCAGTGTGCTAACGAAACTCAGTTATGCTAAAGTCTTGGGACCCACTAAGGACTGGGGCTGTTACAAACCCATGGCTTCAGATCCAAGATTTAATAAAAAGGAGGAAGCGATCTGAGTATTAGTATCATCTCTCTGTTTGCTATGGATGCAAAATGAGCAGCATGTGGAAGTCTTGACACCATGTGTTCCCACCATGGTAGGAGGCACCACTTCTCAGATCACAAGCAAAATAAACGCTTTCATAAATCACTTTGTGTTGGGTATTTGGTTACAGCAGTAAAGAAAGTAACCAATGTAGAGGGCTAGCTCATAGGATGGTTTTTCTTGTAAGAGCACCTACCAAAGGGAGGGGTCTGCCTCGAGTGGCAGAAAGCAAAGGACACATCTGGATGAGTTACCTGCACTAGGTACGTTTTCCTGTTCGGCTCCCTCCTTCCAAGTTCTTCTGTTATATTGAAAGTATATCATCACTCAAATTTTTATTATTCAAAAAGTACATAAACTTGAGGCACTAGCACACTAAACTCTCAGTTACTCACTGCTCAGCCCAAGTGATAAACTTGAGTCTGGGGTTGGGGTCTGGGGGTGGTGGTGGGAGGAGTGGCTCAGTGGATTTAGTGGGTTCCTGTCAATCATACATGAGGACTAGGGTTTGGATACTCAGACCACACATGAAAGTGGCAGCTGCCTCTTAGCCCAGCATTTCGGAGGGCTGGGTTCAGCAGGAGGCCCCATCCCAGAAAAGGGAGTGGAGAGAGATCAAAGAGGACACCCCGAATCAACTTCCAGCCTTCACACGTGTATTTATGCCTGCTAAGAGACAAACACTTCCTAACAAGATCATGCCACTTTCCCAAGAAAAAAAACACTTGGCATTACATTATTAAATAGGATTCATTAATTAAATATTTAGAAATTTTCCCCAGATTCATTCCCACAGTTGGTTCATTTGACTCTGGGTTTACACAAGATGCACACATTGTGACTGACTGTTTTGTCTGTGTACAGGTGGTGCAGTCTCTTTTTATACTCTTGGAATTACCTTCGTGATGCTGTCTCATTCTCTATATAAGGATATTACTTATTTTTTTTCAAGTTGTTGAGACAAAATACCTGACCAGAGAAACTTAACAGAAGGGGTTCTTTTGGCCCACAGTTGGGTGCTCAGGGTGGAGTTATGGCCACATGGGTGTGAAGTAGATGCTTGTAGTGTTCCTGTACTCAGGAAGCAGGGATGGATGGAGGCTGGCCCTCAGATTGATATCTCTCTTTTAGTCATGCTGGGACCCCAGCCCATGGAATGACACTACCCACATTTAGGGTGCATCTTTCCACTCAATTAACCTCATTTATCTTATGGGCACTTCCAGATTCTGTCAAGCTGACAATCGGTATTAACTCCCACAGTAGGCCTGTGTCCTTAGGGTGTCAGGGTGCCATCTTTTTATAAAGTGGGACTTCCTGCATCGAGTTGGTCTGATTCCAACGCAGTTATTTTTGTAGCGTGCACCGCAGGCACTGTCACAAGCTTCCACCAGCCAGTGTGTAATGATTGGTTGTCTCTTTCATTGATGTTGAAGCCAGTGATCATCAACACCCAGATTCATTATTTCCTTTGGGGTTTGCAGAAATAGCTTTCCATCCTCACTTGTTCCGTGGTCTCTCTCTGCAGGGAAATTATTTCACTATCAACTTTTTGGTTGCTTTATGATATAGAGAAACAAGCCCAGTAGCGATGGTGCATGCCTTTAATCCCAGCACTCTGGACACAGTAGCAGGAGGATTTCTGAGCTCAAGGCCAGCCTGGTCTACAGAGGGGGTTTCTAGATAGCTGGGGTTACATAAAGAAACCATGCCTGGAAAACAAAAAACAAACAACAAAAGAAATAAAAGAAGAATGAGTGGCATTTTCCCTGGATGCCTTTTCTACACTTATCAAAGAATGTCCTGGTCGTCTCACATCTTCTGGAGGTGACCAGTAGGTCAACTTGTTTTATGTTTTCATAAGGAACTCATGGATATAGACATAGTCAATGTGTTTCAAGCCCTTGCTCTTGCTGTTGAAGCTCACATTTGACTTTCTCATGCCTGGCATGAGGACATCTTTTCTCAGCTGCTTCCTGAATTCTGGCATGAATGCAACCTCAGTTGTCATCGATAAGTCCCTCCCTCACTTTCTGGAAAGAAAAACTGTCCAAGTTTGGAATGGACCCCTTAAGAGAAAATATGTTTATATTGGCATTTTCCATTCAAATTACAATTATAGGGCTTTAAAAACTTTAATTTGATTTTGATTCTTTCGCTTTTATGCCAAAATTTTCGATGTTTGTTTTGAGACATGGTTTCACTGTGGAGCTGTAGCTGGCTGGCTGGAAATCACTATGCAGATCAAACTGGTCTCGAACTCACAGAGATTCCCCTGTCTCTGTCTCCTGAGTGCTAGATTAAAGGTGGGTGTCATCACTCCTAGAGAAAAAAATCTTACTTTAAAAAAAATTTTTATTTAATCTTTTTATTATACTCCAGATATTTATCCCCCCCCCAGTCCACCCTCTGACTGTTCCCCATCCTATACCTCCTCCCCAAACCCTGTCTCCACGAGGATGTTCCCACTCCCCCCCAACCCCCCCACTCCCCACCCTAGCAGACCTCTAAACTCCCTGGGGCCTCCAGTCTCTTGAGGGTTAGGTGCATTTTTTCTGACTGAACCCAGACCTGGCAGTCCTGTATTGTATATGTGTTGGGGGCCTGCCTGGTTGGTGGTCCAGTGTTTGAGAGATCTCAGAGACCAGGTTGAGACTGCTGGTCCTCCTACAGGGTTGCCCTCCTCCTCAGCTTCTTCCAGCTTTCCCCTAATTCAACCACAGTGATCAGCAGCTTCTGTCCATTGATTGGATCCAAATATCTGCATCTGATTCTTTTAGCTGCTTGTTGGGTCTTTCAGAGGGCAGTCATGCTAGGTTCTTTTTTGTGAGCGCTCCATAGCCTCAGTAATAGTGTCAGACCTTGGGAGCTCCCCTTGAGCTGGATGCCACTTTGGGCCTGTCGCTGGACTTTCTTTTCCTCAGGCTCCTCTCCATTTCCATCCCTGCAGTTCTTTCAGACAGGAACAATTATGGGCCAGAGTTTTGACTGTGGGATGGCAACCCCATCCCTCACTTGATGCCCTGTCTTTCTGCTGGAGGTGGGCTCTACAAGTTCCCTCCCCCCACTGTAAGGCATTTCATCTAGGGTCCCTCCCTTTGAGTCCTGAGAGTCTCTCACTTCCCAGGTCTCTAGTTCATTGTGGAGGGTCCCCCACCTCCTACCTCTCAAGGTTGCCTGTTTCCATTCTTTCTGCTGGCCCTCGGGACTTCAGTCCTTTTCCCTCACCCAATACCCCTCATGCCCCCCTCTCCTTCCTATCCCTGGTCCCCTTTCCCACTCAGGTCCCTCCCTCTCTCCCCCCTTGTTATTGCTTTTTTTCTCCCTCCCAAGTGGGATCGAGGCATCCTCACTTGGGCCCTTCATCTTGTTGACCTTTTTGAGTTCTGTGGACTGCATCTTGGGTATTCTGTACTTATTTATTTATTTATTTTGCTAATATCCACTTATTAATGAATACATATCGTGCATATCCTTTTGGGTCTGAGTTACCTCATTCAGGGTGGAAAATCTTACTTTTTAAACAATATTGTAATTATTTCCATGCTTTATTATCTTCTTTGGTGGAACATACACAAACATACACATATGTACATATACATTTATACACACATACACATACACACATGTACATATGGTATGTGTATATGTATGTGCATAAATACTAATATTAGTCAGTGGAAATGGCCACTCTCATTTGTTTTTCTGGGCAGGGTTTCTCTCTGTATCTCTGGCTGTCTGGAAACTCACTCCATAGACCTGGCTGGCCTGGAACTCAGCAATCCACCTGCCTCTGTCCCCTAAGTGCTGGAATTACAAGAGTGTGCCACAATGCCCGATGAGACATAGCTACTCTTATTGCTTGCAGTTAATTCATATGCTTCTCACTAGAGATACACAGTTGAGTTAGTGTAGTTCAAAGTATTTACAGCACATATCTGCATCATTAAGCCATCATCTCGATGCAGTTAAATTTATTTTATTTTACTTTGATTTAAAGAATTGCCTTTTCCATCTGACTTAACATTATTTGTAATTGCCTCAAACATCCCCATGGTTCCAAAAAACAAATCTTAAAAGCAAAGTATTAGTCAGAGAAGTACAGATTCTATCCCAAATTCATCTTTTTAATCTTTTATTTAGCTGAGAATTATTTATTTTAGAGCTTGTCTTTCCATTGCAGAACCAAACACACACACACACACACACACACACACACACACACACACACACGCACACACACACTCTTAAATCAGTGAATGCTCACTGTGCATAATTGAGTCCACCTTGCTTATTCACTAGCCACTGAAGTCTTAGCCATGTGCAGATCTGCTCTGCACTCCTTCCTGAAAGTGCACACACAGTATTCTATGGATTCTTATTCTCTGAGAGATTGGGTGTTAGGACTTAAATAGACAGATCTGGGAGTGGACACAGTCAGTTCAAAATAGGGTTTCACTGATCTATGGATCACTTCTGAGAGCGTTGGCATTGTGACAATACTAAACATCCCAATACAGGAATGAGAATGCCCCTGCCTCTGTGTAAGTCTCACTTAACATCTGTGGAAAGAGGAATGCCAGGGCGTAGCTGGAGCTCTATGTTTATTTAGGCTAGGACCCTGGACATGGGATGTTGCATTTCTCCTCTCAGTCAAGCCTCTCTGAAATTCCTTCACAGACATACAAAGAGGTGTTTTTCCTAGGTGGTTCCAAATCTTGTCAAGGTGGCAATGAAGACTAACAGCCTCAACAGCCGAGACACTGTACAGTTGCATTGTTGAAGTGTTCATAGTTTGTTAAATCTCTGTCTCAATAGTTTCCAGTTGGTGGTTGCTCTTATGAATGATGCTTTTCTAGTGTACTTTACGGTTGCTTATGACAACTATGTGGAAATGTGATAGCTATTTATATATTGACCTTGGTCCTGAATTTCCTCTTCTATTTAATAGATGTTGGTGTTCTATGTACACTGCCTTTTACACCTTGCTGTCTAATCTCTGTGCCTTTATTTTTCTCACCAGACAGTCTAAGACATTCAGTTCAATGCAGAATAGATGTAATAAGTGCCAGTATCCAGTATCCTTCACTGGCTCCTCATCTTAGAGGAGCCACCTACCCCACTTCATCACAAGTCCCTTGTGATTACTCTTTAGTAGAACATGGTGACCATACGAAGGTCCCTTGCCAATTTCCAGCTGTGGGGAAGTATAGTGATGACAGCCATTTATCGCCATGTCTGTAATGAAACCACTCTTCCTACAGTGTCTTCCAGCCCAGCTCACAGCCATGGGGGTCATCTGTCTGGCCATGTAGGCTTGAGGATCCCCTGCTTACTACTGTTGGCCACTAAGACTTCACTGTGATTTCGAACTTCTCCACACCAACTGCTCTCTATTTTCTCCTCTGCCTGGGACATATCTGCTCTGTGTTCTGAGGGCTCATTTGTTGTGAAAATTTCTTGCTGTTTTTTTGAGGAGCATTTCTCCTAATAATGCACAGTGGTTTTAAGGAGAATGGCCCCCAAATAGTAATATATATATATTACTTAGTGGCCCTCAGTTGATGGAACTATTTAGGAAGGATTAGGAGATGTGGCCTGGTTGGAGGAGGTATGTCACTGGGGTGGTGGTGGTGAGGTTTTAAAAGCCCAAGCCATTCTCAGTTTTTTTTCCCTGCCTCATTCTTCTTGATCAGGATGTAAGCTCTCAACACCTGCTCTAGCACCATGACTGCATGCCTGCTGCCATACCCCTGAAATGATAATCAGGTACTTTAATTCTCTGAGCTCCATAGTAAATAAATATTTTTTATAAGTTGCCTTTGTCTTACCACAGCAATAAAAGGCTAACTAAGACATAATGTTCTTCCAAGTCTAGTTCTATTCTTGGAGTCCACTCTCCAGAAAGATTATTATTCATTGAGAGACCAAGGAATTCTTGATTGTTGGTGTGTGTGTGTGTGTGTGTGTGTGCGTGTGTGCGTGTGTGTGTTTATGTGCATATGTAATAGAAGATAGAAGCCTGGTAGAAGATAATTAGGTGGCAACAGTGCAGCTGGGATGACCCTTGTGTGGGGGTTAAGGCTTTGTTGTGGGAGTTCTAGGGCTGAAGTATTATGAGACCTGGTTGTTAGACAATGAGGCTAATCCTGTTCCTTCTGCACTTAGTCAAGTGTTTCTCTACCCTGTTGTGGTGCAGCCAGTGGCCCTCATTGGGATTGCATGCCATTTTATACTCCAGACCCCAATAGTGTGTATGTGTGTGTGTGTGTGTGTGTGTGTGTGTGTGTTATTTTTTCTCTGCATGCCCTTGCCCATGTGGCCTGGAATAGGGAGGTATATTACTTGCTTTTCTTGTTCCTGCAACCTGACCAAAAGCAACTTGAAGGAGGAAGAGTTTATTATGGTTTACAGTAAAAGAGGTTTCACTCTATGATGACTGGAGAGGGAAGCCAGCTAATCACACTGTATCCACAGTCAGGAAGCAGACAAGGAACAGAAAATGAAGCTTGACTACAGAATGTCAAGGCCCAGCCCCAATGATCCACCTTCTCTAGCAAGGCTCCACCTTTTAAAGTTTCACTAACTCTCTCAAACAACACCTCCAGCTGGGACCAACTGCTCCAACACCTGAGCCACAGCTGGACCACAGCAGGGGGCTTTTGTAAGTGAGGGAAGGTCTTCAAAGAGGCTCTAAAGGCTTGAAACTCAGAGCCACTGCAGGGAAGGCTCTGTGCTTTTCTTGGCAACGTGGAATCCTAGGAAATCTCCACTTTGTGAGTTGGGCATCTCTCTGAAGGGGGGGGGGGAGGCCATAGGTCCCCAAGCACAGGGGAAGACACTTGCCTGCTGACAGCTGAGCTGGACTCACTCAGGCCTGTTGATGCTATGTGAAGGACATTCTTCAGGCCCTGAGTTCTGCTTTGTCTCCTCCTGAGTAGATGGTCAGGTGGCAAGCGGTACCTGGCAGCCACAGGAGGCAGAGCTGAAATGAGGGTGATTAGGCCTCCCAGATAACAAAGGACTCCTGGTACTTATGTAACTGAAGAAACCTGTGCAATGTATGAAGCTTTCTCTGGATTCCAGGAGGAAAGGTGAGAATAGAGTCAAGTTGGGGCATGGAAGGCAGCATCATCCACACTTCCCTGGCATATCATACTGGTCCTCATAGCTCTGTGATTCCCTGGCAAGCCAGCACCACAGTACAGCCAGCCATCATATACACGGGTCTCCCATCCATGGAGTCAACCAACTGTGCAATATACAAAAAATTCATCCTACACACACACACACACACACACACATAACACACACACACGCACACACACACACACACATAACACACACACACACACACACACACACAGAGAGAGAGAGAGAGAGAGAGAGAGAGAGAGAGAGAGAGAGAGAAGAGACTCTTATCATTATTCCTTAAACAGCATAACTGTGTATATTTACATTGTATTAGATATTGTAAGTAACATAGAGATGAATGACAGGGATGTATGCAGGACATCAGCAAATTTAATGATGTTTTGTTTGAATTAATATATTATACTAGGTTACATAAGGCTGTTTTCATACAAGCATTTAAATGTGCTTTGACCATATTTCCCTCTCTGTTGTCACTTTATACAAGGGACATGAGGATCAGCAGATTCTGGTAACTGCAGTGGGGGTTTCCTAGACCAGTCCTCCACAGACACTGAGGGATGATGAAACTGAGACACTCTGTCAAGACCAAGACACCGAAGCTTGGCAGAATGTGACACTGAAGAGATGGGAGCCGACAGTCTCCCAATTCCATACCCTGAGATCACAGCTTGGTCTTGTTAAAACCAGTGCTGCACATCAGCCCGGCACTAGAAGTATGAACTGGTCATGTGACCCTGTGACCTCTCTGCCTCGCCTGGTCATCTCCTCCTCTACATGTACTACAATGCCCAGCTCACACACCATCATTTGGATGCAGAGCCTGGTTGGTTTAGACTCAGTTCCTAGCCTGCATCTCACTTGCTGAGTCCAGATGTTTAGAAACACCACTGATGACAAACATCTGAAGGAGTTCCTGTGGTGGCAGCCCCGTACTGTGGAGTGAGGGCAGAGGACTTCTTTCTTCACTTTTGTTCCCCTCAGCACTTAGTTGGTGTTTCACGGGGTGGGGGTGGGGTGCAAATAAGTAATGGCTGTTTGGTGGGGATGGGATGGAGTCAAAGGGATTCGATGACCTTGAGAAATTGCCTATGGCAAGTATGTGGCACTGGTTTCTTTCTCCCTGTCTCTGGTATGATATTTGAGAAGTAGAGCCTGGGTGCTTGGGTGTCTTGAGCATCATATGACTAAGACATGAGCCAGCTTTCAATACCAGGTGAGATTTACTCTGGTTCCAGAGTCCAGACTTCTAACCGTCATAGTCAGTTCTCTTTCTCCCTGACCTGCCCTCCTTGGTTTGTACCTGTCTGGCCAGCATAGTCAGGAGCATAGGTAGGGGTGGGACATGTCCTCCTGTCTGTCTTTGCTCATATACATCCATTCTTTGAGTATCTAGAGAAGCTAGTTGGTGGTGTCTAAAGCTCTCGGGAGCTAGTGGTCAGCTGAGCTGAGTGACAGTCTGTCCCTGTAGACATCTGGGGTCCCAGCCAGAGCTAAAGAGATGCAAATGGAACCTAGTCTGAAACAAAAATAGGGAGTAGCATGAGATAGGATGTGGTTAATTGTGTTGCTATCATTTTGCTTAATTAAATGAGACTCCCAGGGATGCGCAGCAGCAATTACTCTTTTGGCATGTGCCCCTTCTCTCCTGCTAATTTGCTCCTGGAATCCACCTCCTCTAGTCCTGGCTGGCTGTTTTTGAATCTACATCTCTTCATCTTGTTGGCTTGCTCAGAAACTACCCTGGTTTGGAGCACAGAAAGTTGTCTCTTGGACGAATGTGGTCTCGAACAGATGGGGCCCATTAGAGAGTAAACCCAGAGCTTTAGCCTGAAGTCCCAGCTTATTTACATCACATAAGAATGAATCCATGGATATATAGGTTTAGATTCATGTTCCACAACACCGGAAGGTAAAAGCCACACACCCATCCACTAGTAAGTAAGCAGATGGATGCAACATGGTATGCATATGCAATGGGGTATTACAGTAGCTGAAAATGGAGTCCGGATACTTTCTGCAATGTATATGAATGCTAAATGAAAGAGGCCAGGTTCAAAACTCACATAGTGAATGATATCTTCCTGTAGAATATTAAGATAGGTAAATTCATAGAGGTCAAAAACACATTGGTGGTTACCATGGATGGGGTAAAAAGGAGTAATTGCTATAGTGATGTATGACACCTTAGTCCACTTTGTGAGGCTGGGCACTGTATAAACATCAAAGTATCATTTGGTTCATGCTTCTGGTAACTATAAAGTCCCAACAATAAGGTTGTTGGTAGGGAAGGGAACAAAGAGCAGGGAGGGTCATTGTGTGCAATTTTATCATGTGACCAAGTGGGCTGTAACAATCTGCTCTTGTTCAAACTAACCCACCTGTGGAAGCTACAGTAGTCTACTACAAGGGCAGTGCCTCTGTGGCTTAATTCTCTTTTGTAAAGGCCCAATGTTTCAGTATCGTTACTCTGAAGACTGAAACCTGAACATGAATTTTGGTAAGGATAAGCTACACTATAAACCATAGCCTGGGATTTCCTTTTGGGGTAATAAAACATGGGACTAGATTTAGCTGGTGGTTTCTAACATTATAAGTATAATGAAGCTTTTGAACATTCCTTTTCTGACTACCATGTATGTGCAGTGCCTACAGAGGTCAGAAGAGGGTGTCAGATCCTCTTGGAACTGGCATTAAAGACCATTATGGGTCTCCATGTGGGTGCTGTGAATTGAACCTGGGTCCTCTGGAAGAACAGCCAGTGCTCTTAATCACTGAGACATCTCTCCAGTCATTTCTTTATCCCCTCCTTCTTACCCCTTCCTCCCTCCCCCTCCCTCCCCCTCCCTCCTTCTCTCCCTTACTTTCTCCCTTCCTCCTCCCATCACTTCCTTCCTCCCTCCTTTCCTATCTTCCTTTATTTTTTGAGACAGGGCCTTGGTATACATTTCAAAATGTCTTGATACACAACAGTTCTCCTGCTTCAGGCTCTAAAATGTTGAGATTATAGTTGTGCATTACCACACTCAGCTGAAATTTCCATTAAGATTTAAATTTTGTTTTATTTTGTTTTGTGTGGGGGTGTTTTGCCTACACCCACCATGCATACAATGTACATGCCTGGTGCCTATGGAGGCTAGAAAAGGGAGTCAGATTCCTGGAACTGGAGTTACAGATAGTTGTGAGCCATGGATGGGTGCTGGGAATCATACCTGGGTCCTTGGGAAGAGCAGCCAGTGCTTTTAATCACTGAGCAATCTCCCCCACATTCCCAAATTGGTTGATTTGTGTTAATGGATCTCGTCTCTACAAACTGAGACTAAATAAACCATCTAGCCCACAGCAAGGCATTGCATAAAGATCTATCTAGGTGGTAAAGGGTTTGCAATCATTCTGGTAGTTGTCTTGTTCTTCAACTTGAATGGTTTTCCATCTTCAGACATCCCAGTGGGACAGAAGGAAGCCTCTGCAAAGCCATGGCAAAGGTCCTGTGATAACTAGACATGGTTCTAACACCATCTGGATGAACAGAGTGTGAAGAGGTTTGGGGGCAGCCCAGGCAGAAGAGAGACACTCAAGACCTTTGCTTGCTATGGAAGAGGGACCTGATTTTTAATCCATTTTTTCCCTCTGACCTACAAAACAAAATCAATTCTAGGATGCATAATTAAATAGCAGTGTATTTTTAGAGAAATGGCAACATTCTTCTCATACATTTTTTTCTTAAGGTTTTTTTTCTTTTGCTTAGTTATAAAAGCAACATACTACTCATTATAGATTGGGAAGCCCAGAAACACACAAAGAAATGAGAGAAATCACTTATCGTCCCATGTAGAAATAGCTCCATAACAGTTTTGTATATTTATTCCTTAATGTTTTATCTGTGCCTATTATTCAAATAGCTAAACCCACATAATACACATAAATTTTCACCAACTTTGTCTTCTCAACCTTTCATAGAATAAGCGTTCCTCTGACATTTAAAAATGGTTTTGTGTGGGTATCATGCTGTTGGCCACACCCATATTCCAGCACAGGAGGTACAGCCTGCTCAGACACCCTCAGTCTTTTGACACTTTGGTTACCTGTCCCCTCTGAGTGAATAAATAAGCAGATAAATACTGAACTGCAGAGCATGAACTTGGGGAAGGGCAGAGATCTTATAGGACTGTGCGAGTGGGGTTCCACACACTTTTAACCTTCATTGTTAACTTGATCAGACTTACAGTCACTTAGGAGACATATCATTAGGCGTGCCTGTTAACCAAGAAGGGAAGGCAGATCTGGAATGTGGGTGCCATCATTCCATGGGCTGGGGTTTCCAGCTGAATAAACAACAACAACAACAGAAACAAAGAAGGTGAGCTGAGCACCAGCATCCAGCTGTCACTGCTTCTTGATTACAAATGCAAGGTGACCTTAAGCTTCTGATGCTCTGACTGCCCACCATGATGGGCTGTATCCCCCAACCGTATGTTCAAACAATTCCTTGCATTGCTTTTGGTAGGGAGTTTGTTGTAGTAATGGTAAGAGTAACTAATAGTGACCAAGTATGATGTTGGGAAGGTAACACTGCTGTGTGGTTATAATTTTATGAAATTATGAACTCCAAGAGGTATGCACCCTATGGATAACAAGCTGAGAATGATATGTTCTGATCTGTAATTTTCCAAACCTCCAAGGGTTCAGATGCCAGACTCCAGGAATGGTGACTTTAGCTTAGGAAGGCTTCTACAGGGATATGAGAACTCCAGCCATGGTGGCTCCTCTCTAAAGCAACAACTCACAGGGCAGCTGTAAAGATTTAATGAGTTAAGTGGCACTGGGCCTAGCTTGATTTGGGGACATTGGTCCTCCTCCTCTGAGGCAATGGGTGAGGGAAAGGAGCAGCCTGCCTTTGTCCTTGCTCTTGCTAGAGAGTGTAGCATGTGTGCGCCTACTCTCCAGCCCACCATCTAGGCCTCTGGCTCACATGGTCTCCAGCATTTCCAGTATTATTCCCTGATCCTTCTATAGGTGACAGCCTAACATACCCTTGAACTTTTAAAGTGCCTGTGGTAGAATGTGATATTTCAAACATTTATCTAGAAAAGTAATTATTAGTCACACTGATGAGTGGCTTGTTAATGGATCAGGAGCACTAGCTGCAGGTGGTGGTGACTCATTATCTCCCCCATCAACAAAGGGTGGCCTGTTTCTCCACAGGAGAGTCTCATGGCTTCTCATCTTGCTTTGAGCAAAGGCTCTGCCATTTTCAGTAACATGTGATTTATTGTGTGGGATTTGATTAGAGAGGGCCATTGATATTTACTCCCAACCAATGCTAAGAACTGAATAAAGAGTGACATTGAACAACTCAGCTGAGAGACACAGTCCTGGCTCCCCTCTCTCTTGCAGGCTGCCCAGGACCTGCTCTTACCCAGTCTTTTGCATTACTGTGTCACGACAGAGACAAGTTAAGGCAGGAAGGGCTATTGTGGCTCATGGTTTTAGATAGATTTGAGTTCATCACTGTGGGGAAGGTCAACCAGGTTCCATGGGGCCTGGCTGAGGCTGTTCATATTGTGGCTGATCAGGGAGCCAAGAGAGCTAGATCAGAACCAGACCAGGGATAGATATAACCTTTAAAGCTTGTTTTGTTTGCCTATTTCTTCATGCCACTTAAAGAGCTCTTCAGCTTTAAAAATAGAGCCATAACTTGGGGGCATAGTGCTCAAAATATAAGTCTATGTGAGATATTTTAGAGTTAACCTATAAAGACCCCCAGTCCCTTGTATCTGTTCCTAGTTTCTGGTCTGCAGGCCAGCATTGCTTGTGTGTGCTTGGAGATACCTTCTACTCTTTCTGTGCAGGATGCAAAAGAACAGTTCACTTCTGTCCTTTCAAACCTACAAATTCTACACACTATAGGTCATCTGTGGCCCCTGTATTAGTTGCTTTTCTATTGCAGTAAAAAAAAAAAATGTCGCCAAGGCAGCCTATAACAGAAAGTGTTTAATTGGGCTTACGTTTCAGAGGGTTGGGGTCCATGATGGTGGAGCAAAGTCATGGCATCAGGAAGTGCTGAGGGTGCATGTTTAGATCCATAACCATGAATCAGAGAGAGAGAGAGAGAGAGAGAGAGAGAGAGAGAGAGAGAGAGATCTTGAAACCTCAAGGCCCACATCCAATGACACACCTCCTCCAACAAAGCCATGCCTCCCAATCCTTCCTGAACAGTTCCACCAACTGGGGACCAATTATTCAAATATATGAGCCCATGGGGGCCATTCTCATCCAAACCACCACAGTCCCTCTGTCACCTTGATGCTAAAGCCTCAGAAATTGTTGTTGGAGTCCTTAGAGTATGGGGATGCTTGGTGACTTCCAGTTGCCCTTTGTGGGTTTAAGCATGGAGAAACACATACACTTTGATTAAAAAAGGGGGGGGGCACTAGCAAGAGGCTGTCTCTCCTGTCCTTCCAAAGTATCAACCCCACATCAGCCTTCTTCCCTTCTCCCTATGTAGAGTTCATGTTTTGCCAATTATGTTCCTGTTTGTTCTTTTAATGGTAGATGCTACTATTAGGTGCTTACTGAGCGTCTTCATGTCTGGTATCATTTAATCCCAAGATCTACCCAAGGGAGTGGATACCATTATGATTCTCCTTGTCCAGGGTGACAACATGATCTGGCCGAGGCCACAAAGCTAACGGATAGCAAGTCCTATCTGTCCAACTTCCCCACTCTGAGCCTGCCATTTTGCCTGCTCTATGTGTAGTATGTATTCAGGCGTCAAGGACTTCAGTGTCAGATGAGTTATGGCCCAATGCCTGTCTCTGCTTTACGGGCTCTAGAACTTGGGTGGGCCATCTTGTGTCCTCCTGACAGTAATAGCAGCCACAGCAGCAGCTCAAGCCTGGGACTTGCCAGAGCCAGAAATGCTCCACTCTCCTTGCTTGTTTCGCTGCAACATCTGGGGGGAGGGGTGTCTCTGTGTGAGCTGAGAAGATGCCACAGGACACTGTGCGCATCACCCTTCACGTAGACTAGGAAAGAAATATTAGCTAACACGGGCCTCTGGCGTTCTAGAGTCTCTGATGTCTTTGATTTTTACCACAGCCATAGGTGCTCTGACCCACAAGGCTGCCTGTCCTGTTATGCAGCACAGAGTCTGGCACATACAGGATACCCTATAAGCATCCTTAGTATGAGCAAGCCAAGGACCACCATTGTGTCCACCTATGGGACTCACTTTCTCTTTAGTGTTCAACCAGGACACTGTTGATTTTTTTTTCTCCTGTTTATTAGTCTAGAATTCCAGCCTACATGTGGATGGTACCACCCACATTTATGGTGGGTCTTCCCATTTCACTTAACCCAACCTAGAAACTCCCTCTTTACATGTACCCAGAACTTTGTTTCCTACATTCTTTCTAGTTGACAATATCAACCATCAACCTGACTGTGCAGAGCTCTGCAGGTAACCTGAAAACATAAGAGCTTTCTCTAAGTACAGTGTGGAGCTGCCTCTCCTGTCATCTCATGAATGTTATTAACACATCCCAGGCTTCCTTGGTCTCTGATTTAACAGTCCCATCTTCTCCCATTATACTGATCAAGAAAGGAAGGCACAGAGAAGTTAATTAAGTTGAGTAATTTGCTGCTAACTAGATCCAGGGTAAAGACCTACTTTGAGATGACTCTAGAAGGTGGCCTCCGAGTCTCAATGCCAGGCTCTTGAGTGAGTGATGTGGTCCTCTACATTCCGCCATGGTGCTGGACCTCTCGGGGCTGAGAACACAGTGTTACAAATGTTAATTGTGTTTTGCAGAGCACAGGTCACCTAAAAAAAAAGTGGCGAGAAAGTGTTAATTTATCCTGGAACAGATCCACTAAGCCTATGGCTTTGATTTCTAATTGTCTAAAGCACTTTATGATCTAATAGGATCCAGAATGTTAATGACCCAGAAGCTGCAGGCTGATGTGGGCTGCTGAGGAGTGAGTGGACCTCTTTATCTGCTTTTTCTGTACATAATGCATCTGTTTTCAAAATCATTGCCTGCCAGTCATACTGGTCAGCAGCGGTTGCTGTTATTATCATTAATAACTGTTTTCTCAAACAGGTAGAATTCTAAGGCAAGAAATCAGGCTAGGAAGATGGAAGAAGAGCCAGCGTGAGGAAGACTGGCCCCTCAAAATGGGTAGGACTCCCTACTTGGTCTTACTGAAGGTGTCCCCAGGGCCCTGCCATTGGACTCCCTGTGTTTTAGTGGGATTCGGGGTTCTGTGAATCTCCTGCTTCACCGGGGGCAAGCACAAAGAAGGGTCACTTTAAACATGAGAAGGATATCCTAGCTTGCAGGGCAAGGGTGGAAGGGAAAGGCCACTTTCTTCTTTCTCTCCTTACTTCCCCTTCAGATGGTGCACAGCTCTTCTAGACACAATGAAATAACCTGCCACAGCTCTGCCAGCTTATCTCTGGGAGATGTTGGTGGAGCCCATGCCGACCATCTGCCTAGTGGGCAGGAGAGTATAGGGTTTGTGTGGAGGACACACTCTGTGGACATGGAGTCCTAACCATGCCACAACAGGTGCAGCATCTGGAAATCGTCTCTGTTGATCATGGCCAGGGCATTGTGCTTTCTGACTTGTTGAAAGCGTAGTTCTCACAATAAATGTTCTGTGTAAGAATAAGAACAGCCCTGCTCCTCCCCATGAGATTCAGAGAGCTAGTCTCAATTTTGAACAATAAAAAGCTAAGTATAAACATTAAATATTATCTCCCTCTTTGTATTCATGCGTGCACTAATAACAATTCCTGCTTCCACCGGCTCAAGACAAATATATCAACAGCATTTTCCTGCACTCTCAGGTTGCCCTCGTTGTTCCTGGTCCCAACAGTAGCCCCTCCCAGCATCTTCCTTCTTATTTAATATTGGTCTGTTTTACTTCCTGAAGAGCCATTTCTCCAAAGGACTCCATGAGTCCTTTTGTTCCTTTGTTAGTGGATTTCCTGCAGTGAGGAGAGCATCCTGTTCTAGAAGCTTCTATCACTGCCTCCTCTGGTCTTAGGCACCCTCCTCACTTTGAGAGTATTTCATATAAGCCAGGCTGGCCTCACTGTGTAGCTGAAGGTGACCTTTCATTTTGATCCAGAGTGCTGGAATCATAAGCAGCCACCACACTGGGTACACACAATACTGAAGATTTTAGCCAGAGCTGTGTGCATACAAGACAAAACAAATTGTTCTCTGACAACTCCTTCTATGTAGATAAGGCATTGCTATTGTTCTCACAGCATCTCCTCCCATCTCCCCCACTCTCCTGGCCATACCCCTCTTCCCTACTAATCTCATCCCAATATCTATAACCTTTTGTTTTGTTTGTACCCCTCTGGGCTTGTCCAGGTCCATCTGTTTAACTTTGGGATTAGAGCCCGGTAGGTGCACCAGTGGGTACACAACTCATGTATGCACAATGGCTCCCCTTCTCCCAGAGTCTATTAGGGACCAATAGTTCAGCAGTATGGCACAGGTCCCATGAGCCTCTCCTCCATGACTGACTATTGAGTGAGCCTATCTCGTACAAATAACTACAGCACCTATGAGTTCATGTGTACATTATTGGTGCCAGGTCTAAAGGATGAGAAAGTGCTTCTTTCCTTCTGTCTTCTGGCTCTACTACTCTGTCCTTCTCTTCTGCAGTATCACTTGGACTTAGTGGAAATTAGTATAGATGGCTTATTTGGGACTGAGCCCTTATCTTAGCATCCTGGGCAGCAATGAGTCTCTACCGTCACCACTGTTCACTACCGAGGGGCTTCTCAAAGTAAGGCTGAGGGTAGCCTCTGTGAGGGTACACACATAGGTAGTTAGAAGGCGGTTTGATGCTATTTAGCTGAATGTCACCAGTAAGTCTCCCCATAGTGTATGACCAACAACTCCTGAGGAAGTTTCTTGCTCCAAGCACTGAGATTCATGTCTTCACTGCTTCTAGGAGCTGATTATCTAGACACCCAGGGTACTGTAAGCAATAGAGCAGTGGAGCCACCAAACTGAACCACCCTGTGGGTAGAAAGTAAGGGTTATTTGGGGGAAATTCAACCTGCCAAGGGTATCTCTTGGGGGGAAGAGATGATAGCAAAAGACAGGGGAGAGCCCTGGCAGTTTTAAGGAAGTATGTTGCAGTGGGAGAAATCTTATAAACCGAAACAGCCTGGAAACTAGAGTCATGGAAGGTGGGGTTCAGGTCAGAACATCCTGGGAACTAGCATGGGGACTTTTTTTGTTCATAGGGAACCAGAAACCCTGTTGTCAGAGGTGGTGAGCAGGTAAGGGAAGTGATGGCTTTTCTTGACAAGCAGAAACTCACTTCACATGGTTTCTATGAAACACTGACCTTAGTTAGTCATCCTTCTGTTTATCTGGTTCAAGTTCAGCCTGAGCAGAGCCAGACTATTGTTTAAGATATTGTCAGAAGGATTGCTGTTTTGGGGGGTGGGTGGGAGGGAATGGCCCTTTGGAGCAGGTACTTCCCCCCAAACCCATTTTCTTTTACTCCTCTCAGAGGTTTCCCTCCTTACCTTTGTCCAAATCTACTTCCCAGGGGCTTGCCTGGGGAGTGCACCCGGTTCTTGCTCCTCGGAAGGCTTGGAGGAGCATTTGTGAGGGGTGTCTGCACCACACAGTCAGGGTGAGAGGATGGACTTGTCAGAACATGGGGTCAGTGGGTTTGTAAAGCAGAGACACTGTGACAGATTCTGTATGCCCAGAGAGAGCGGTCATCTTGCTTCTTTCAGCTCCCCCGACTGCCCCTCCCCACTTATGAGAACCAGAAATTTCATGTGTAACAGGAAATTAACCATGGTTGTTTAGGGCTGGGGAATACCCAGGCTTGGGAGAGGAGTTGAGCAAACTGGTTTTGTTGGTGTAAATGGGTGTGGGGATGGGAGTGGGTGTAGTGAGGAGCGAAACAGCTCTGAATGTGGTAGAATGGAGTCAGAAGATGACAGCTCAAGAATGCAAGGGACGAGGAGAATGGAAGAGTTTCTTCTCCACATGGGAGGAGTCAAGGGAGAAAGTGTGTCTTGAGGGATCTGAAAAGCAGCAGAAGACTGGAAAGAGGCTGAACTACTTATACCCAAGTGTCAGTCAGCAGAAGCTGGCCCTTGCTTCCAGTCCCTGCTCCTCCTGAATGACCATGAACACTAAGTTCTGGACTTCTAGGCTCTCATCCATGCTGTAGGCCAGTGAACTGTTGCTGGATCCTCACTAGGTCTCCTTGGCTCCCCAGTCCTGGTGATCTTTGCTGAGAGAATTTAGATGAAACACATTAAGTACATGTAGAAGACAGGCAATTTAATACAGGGTAAAGTAGGACATCTGCAGGGGATGAGAGTGGTTCGTGACCAGAGACACGGCTGTACCAACTTACTGATGTTGGGCAGCTTTTATGCTTCTTTTGGTTTTCTGAGAAAGGATTCTGCCATATATTCCTACCTAGCCTAGAACTCACTATACAGACCAGGCTGGCTTTGAACTTCTGGTGATCCTCCTGTCTCTGGCTCCAGAGCTGGGATTTACAGTCACGCACCACGATGCCTAGTTACATCTTATATGGCTTGTAAAGACTCACAGGCAGCTTTCTAGAAGAGTGACTTTCTGTGCAGGTGATTGATAGGCCTGTTTGGATTGACATAATGGTACATAAAGCCTTCTGCTCTACCATATTTTTAGGAGCCAGCTTAGGTAGTTACCAATGAATGGTGGCCTTTTGGTAAGTTCAGGTTGTCATGTCTCCTCTTAGGGACACAGATATGACTCAGGTTCCATTCTGTTGACCAGTAAGTGGGGTCCTACAGTTTCAGTCCTTGTTTTACACGCTGCTATAAGAGAGGGGCTTAACTCTTCATGAAGCTACTTCTTCTTCATGAAAATTTCCTTCCTGGAGGGATGAAAGTAAGAATTGGGAAGCAAACAAAACTTTTAAGTCCCAGGAAGTTCCTAAAACTTAGCAGATTCACAAGGTGAAATCCCCCACCCTCACCCCCCTGACCCAAGGTTACTTTAGCAGTGGCAATTGCTGGAGAGAGCCCACCTCCACCCCCCTGACCCAAGGTTACTTTAGCAGTGGCAATTGCTGGAGAGAGGAGAAATTTCAGCTATTTTCCAACTGACCCAGTTGCTTGCAGGGAATTCGTGGACACAGCTTTCATGAGTTAGTACTCAGAGTGTGCTTTTCAGTGCTGGAGCTGCGTGTGCAATGCTCATGTTCCTATAAGTAGCCCGCTACCCATGCTCAGTAAGTCAGCTCTGTAAACTCATTGGTTTATTTAGAGTTAGATTTTGCTGAAATCATCACAGATATTTGTTCATGAGGCCTGAGGAATGGTCACATGACATCCCCAGTATCCTTTAGCCTGCTAGTATCTAAGCAAATACATGATAATACTAGCCTCTTTGGGCTTGGGTGAACTGTGGATTGAAGCACTGCCTCTAGTGCTGCTGCTGGGACTCTTGAGCTCCGATGTCTGAGCACGCAGAGCATACAGAGACTTCTAAGACATTGACTGTATAGCATCAAGCTTTACAATGCCCCGAGTCCTTTAGCATCTTGGAGTAGCCTTGATGCACAACAGACTGGAGGGATGGTTGCCTGACCTCACCTATAATAGAGACAGACAACTGATACTGTTTTTAACAGCCTGTCATAACTTGAGATGGGCCACACTTATGATTTCACATTGCCCCAGAAATGGTTGTTCCTTACATCTGGAAGGCACCGTAGATCTCCATAGAGCTGTACTCTTTTAGAAATGGCCCCAGTGCATTCTGCTGTTCTTCTTTGGTCAGCCCCCAGGAACAGTGGCATCCTTAGTTCTGTCTGGTGGGTCACTGTTAGCTTCCCTCTCATCTGGCTCAGGTGGGCTCTCGAAGCATTGCTTAGCTCCACTGGGTCCTTGCTATCCTGTTGTGGAGAAGAGTTGGAACATGGGAGTCTTCAGCTACTAATGAGTAGCCTTCAGGGTGATGGGTGATCAGAGGAGTGAGATCTGGCTCAGGGTTTGGTGTGTGGTAATGACCCTCTAAAATAAGGAACTTAATTATACCTTGAAATTGAATGATTCCTTTATTCTCTGAAACAGAATGTAGGAGACTTGGGAAGCCCCTGGCACTCTTGCTGCTTTGTCTATTTCTTCCCCTCATTTCCTGCCAATATGCTTTGCATCACATTCCAGAAAGCCTCCCTAGGCCTGAAATCTATTGAAAATGGACTGACGCCTGGCTTGTCACCCCAAGTCCTCATAGGACTGACTCAGACACAATGGTGAGGCTGCACCTTGGATTGGCTGAGTCATCTCCAGCGTTCTCCATTGACTATCCAGCTCCCTTATCTGAGGAATAATAATACAGTAGGCTCTCCTTTGCAGGCTTGCAATCATAGTTTCAAACTATCGTGTATTAAACATATTAAAGAATTATGTCTGCACTGAACATGTGTATTCTATTTCCTTGACTGCATTCCCTAACAATACAGAGCATAGGGATTCACACAGCCTTTGCATGGCATTGAGCACTAGAATCATCTAGAGACGATTTGAAGCAGGTGGGAGGATGTGCAGGTGATATGTCATTGCATGTGAGTATGGAACAGTTCTGTGGCTTCTGGTATCAAAAGGATGGTTCTGGAATCAAGGTCCACCAAACACCAAGGTAAGGTCATGGGCTCCCAGGGTAGAGGGGAAGAAAAAGGGAAGAGAGATGAGTCTCCATTTCCCCTTTTCTGCCTCAAGTGTTTCTTCCCATCAAGTTTCTCTTTCTCAGTCATATGAGTACTGGAAGTGGTTAGCAGCCGATAGACTAGGGAGATAGTCCCCAGGAGAAGGGTATGTGAACAGGAATTCAAACCCAGGCCCCTAGAGTCTCTTGCTTTCCATGTGGCAGCCCCTTCTCTGCCAGAGAAGGATGTGACGCCTGCTGATTAACTTTCCCTTGTCTGCGCACTGAGCTCTCTTCTTGTCCTTAAATTCTTAATTGACACAGAAAAAGAAACCTACCTGCTAGGTGGTCTCGAAGGGATTTGGGTATTTACCATATTGGTACATAGTGGTGTTCAGTAAAATCGTTTGGGGAAAAAGAAAAAAAGAAAAAATTATTAAAGTGAAAGTGTGTAGTCCAATGCCAAGAACATAACATATGTCACAGGCCTGGAGTCTGCCCTTCACTAGTGTCATTTGGAAAATTAACATCTGTATGTGTGTCCCACCTAAGCTTATATATGGGTGGCTTGTGGCCAGGGTAGTGATAAATATTAAATGTGAATTACTTGAAACACTATGTGATATTTTGTCTTTTCTTTTATAATTCAATTGTTCAGACCTTAAGCATGAACTTTGATCTTTGTTTTTGTTTGTTTGTTTGTTTGTTTTGTTTGTTTGTTTGTTTGAGACAGGGTTTCTCTGTATAGCCCTGGCTATCCTGGAACTCACTTTGTAGACCAGGCTGGCCTCAAACTCAGAAATCCACCTGCCTCTGCCTTCCAAGTGCTGGGATTAAAGGCGTGCGCCACCATGCCTGGCAGAACTTTGAACTTTGGTGATGATGATGTTGCATTATGATGTCAAAAGGTTCGGTATGCCTGTCTCTATAGTATAAGGCTGTACTTGGGATGAAGTGTAACCAGCTGTACAGAGAGCTCAACAGACAATGCCTGTAGGCATTGAGAGTCTGTCCACTGTGCTTGTTATCAACTAAAAGTTTCAGGGCTTTCAGTCTGTGGTTAATTTGAAAACAGGAAGTAAGAAATAACTACCTCCTAAGGCCTTTTGTGTTCTGAAGGCTCAGGTCCCCACACCACAACAGGCAGCCATATTGGGGGATGTGGTGAGGAGATCTGATTAGAAAGTCAGAAGAGGGGCATAGATAGCAGAAGAGCTGGTGAGCAGCCATAGGCTTGCAGACCAGCTTCCAGTGATCTTTTGTGTTATAAGGAAGGTGCTGGAAGCTCAGTGCAGCTGACACGTTGTTGGAATCCTGAGACGATTTCCACCTCCAAACACAGAGTACCTGGTGGGGTGGACTTGACAAAGCGCTTCCTTTCTGTACACAAGTGTAAGAACTCGATTGCTGGGCACAGCTGCACAAAGTTCTCTAAAAGATAGATTTGGGCAGAGTGTGGTTGGCTCATGCCTGTAGCCCCAACGCTTGGAAGTCATAGACAAGTGCATTTCTGAGTTTGATGCAGTTTGACCTACATCATGAGTTCTAGACTAGGCAGGGCTATACAGTGAGACCTTACCCTCATCTCAGTAAAGAAAAAGAAAGGAAGCCCTGACAACAGATAATCCAGTTCTTTAAGACTTCTGGAATCCTTATGGCCTCAGATAAAGACTGCATCTGTTTCCTAAATGAACACACAGATGAACACAAACGTGAATTCGTGTATGCAAGAGATTTTAACTGAAGGTTTGGGTAAATTAAAGGTTACATTCCTTAAAGTGGGAAAGTAGATGTTCTAGATTCTAGAATGTTTCTTATGTCATCAGAATCTTGTTCTGGATTCACCATGGCTTGTCTATCCTGTGACTCTTGTCAGAGGAATTTAGACAAGACCCAAAGTGTGATGTGGAATTTGGCAGATTTGCTGTGGAGTGGAGCAGGGTAACTCTGAAAGGGAGAGAGAGGACCGTGGGCTAAAGAGATCACTGTGCTGACCCAGTGCTTTAGGGAGGCTCTACATTGTTGAGAAGACTCTAGAACAGACAGCTTCTCAGAGCAGTGTTTTCCTCTGGGTGACTGAGATTGACTTAGATTGACTTTTATAGGAGGAGACAATAATATGTTTTTGTTCTTTACTGAAGTTTTTGGCTAGATAATAATTTCATTAGATGGCTTAGATAGTCATTCATGAATGCCCTGAAGGGCAGTTCAGAATGACTTGCCAGAGACACCCTCAGGTCTCGTTGTGACCATCTCTGTAATTTTACAGTTTTAGTTCCTTGATGTACAAGCAGCTGATCATGTGAGAAAAGTTGGTCCCCAATGCCCACCAATGTCTAGCTAGCTACCCTACATTTATCCTCAGGGGGGCTGTTACCCGCCCCCCCCCCCCAGTTTTTCCTTCTCTCTGCCTTCTGGAGGGACTACTCCCTCCTCTTCAGTCACCTCTGTAGAACTATAAGCAACTGCCCTTGAGTAGTTACCCTCTGTAACAGCTGTGCTTATAAATAGCACCCTCAACCTCGCACTTCCGTGAGCCACACACATTAAAAACTAGGAATGCTTCTTGACCTGTTTGCTGAAGGGTAAGAAGCTATTCTCCACTCTGAGTGGGACTGCAAAGGCTAGAGCCATCTGTCCAGAGCCCCTGGCCTCCCTTTCCAGCCTGGAGAATGGCGGAGCTTGGCTGACTCCACCCTCTGAAAGGACAGTGATTATGAAATCTGCCTCAGGACCTCATAGTCCACACACAGTACTGTGTTGGTCATTAGGCAAATCTACTTGCTGCTTCCAACTTATAAGCCCAGGCGACAGGTGGCAATCGCAATATCAGGCGAGGATGTCAGCCTGCAGCCAACACTCAAGCTGACCAGACCTGGACCAAGCCAGTGCCACACGAAGTGTACCACAGTCACTCACTGTTCCTCTGCCTGCAATAACACAGTACGAGTTAAGCCCAGCCCATGGTTCCATCTGACTTTTGATGGGTATGGTTATGTGTGCACACACACAGTGCATGTAGCAGCTGTGGTCAAGTTCAGGTGTCATTCCTTATACTTTTAGACAGAATTTTTCACTAGCTTGTGACTCACCAAATCGGCTAGGCTGACTGGCTGGCAATCCTTCCCAGAACTGATTTTGTCATCAACCCTGTCCCTTCACATGGATTCTGGGCATGGAGCCCAGGTCTTCATGACCCCAGGACAAATGATGCCTGGCCATCACCAGATACATCTTTCTTTTTCCAGCTTCCTCCCAGGAATTCTTCCGTTAAGTCCTGTCCCTTGTCCCTCTGTGAACAGTCGCCACCCTTCTTCTCAATAACTGTGTGGAGTTGCCACACATTCTTTCTACATAGGAAGATTCAGGTGAGAAGAGGCAAGGGGACACTCTGAGGTTACAGTAACCAAAGGACTCGAGAGCTTGTGCATGTCACCCTTCATGACATGGTCTCTAACTCCTCCTGAGAAGGACAGAAAGGAGATTGACACGTCCTGGGCACCAGCCACGGGCCTTGTGTTTCCACATAAAGCTTTAAAACCATCTCAGCCTTGGCTCTGATGTATTAACCAATGAGAAGAAACCAGGTTCCAGCCAATCCTGCCACTGCTGGGGCTGCAGCTCTCCTGTTGTTCCTCACAAACCCAGTGGGTGTGAATGCCATCAGATGTCCAGCTTTCCTGGCTTTCTGTCTCGAAATGTCACCTCAGAGCCAGCCACTGTTGGGCTTATCCCTGCCCAGGCCCTTAGCCAAGGGCAACCTGCCCCAGCACACTGGAAATGTCCTCACCGGGGAGTGACTTCTGGGATTGACCTTTTGCCCCCTCCCCCAGTGAAAGGGTTGACTGTGGTGAGCAAGGGAGCAGGAAGTGGCTGGAGGGACATAGGGTGGGACGCTCCCTTACCGCCTCGTTCTGCCTGACTGACCTTAGGCCAGGATATCTTTTGCAACCATGTTCTCATTGCTGGGGCTTAGTGGCCTGGAGACTGGTTCTGACACATAGCCTTTAATTGAGGCTTTGACCGGATGTCACTGTGTCTGTAGTAAGTGAGGTGAGCAACTACGCGCGCTGGCCTCTGTGGTGATTTGGATAGGGATGACCCTCACAGACTCACGTCTGGATCTCAAATGCTTGGCCCATAGGGAACGGCACTCCTAGGAGGTGCGGTCTTATTGGGGTTGGTGTGGCCTTGTTGAAGGAAGTGTGTCACTGCAGGGGTGGGCTTTGAGGTCCTCTATGCTCAAGCTCCACCCAGTGTGGAATACAATCTCCTTCTTCTGCCTTTGGATCAAGATGTAAAACTCTCAGTTCCTTTTCTAGGACCACGTCTGCCTGGACGCTGTCATGCTTCCCACCATGATGACAATGGACTAAACCTCTGAACCTGTAGGCCAGTCCCAATTAAATGTTCCCTTTATAAGAGTTGGGCTGGTTATGGTGTCTCTTCACAGCAATGAAACATGAACTAAGATGGAGTCTAAACAGCGTTGCCGTTATATTATTAGGACACAGTGCACGAGTGCAGCATTTGGGAACTGTATTAGGATTCTGGTGTGTGGGTGGGGGTGGGGGATGTGTTGAAGGACTTGGCCCAGGTGACTGTGAGACAGACATGTCTGAGTGGGACTTGTAGAGGAGGCCAGCAGGCTGGAGACTGCTGTCACTTCATTTCTATAGGGCATAAGTAAGACTAGAAATTCAGATGGGGCTTCTATTTGAAAACTTGAGTCTAAGGCTGAATTATTTCTTTGAAAAATCTCGAGCTTTTCTCTCAGGACTTCCAACTGATTAGAAGAAACCAACCACATTATGAGCCATAATCTGCTTCAAATCTGCTGATGGAGATGTTAATTGCATCTGGGGCAAAACCCTCACAGCTTACCTAGAGCCTACCACCCTGACTGTGTGTAACATAACATATCACCATGGATACATAGAATTTGCAGCCTCAGTACCACTCACCTGTGACTCCCAACAGCAGAACTAGAAGTCAGGCCTGTTCTCCCAAAGCTCCCTGTGATGCACCAGGGTGACCTGGCACAGTGGCCTCCAGAGAAGTCACACAATGCTCCTCTCCATTAGCAGTAGTGGTGGCTGTCAGGGTCCCTTGCCAAACTGATCTGTGCCTTCTGGGTTAGTGCTCTTAAAGTTCTAGACATGAGAACAGGGATTCAGCCTTGTATCTAGAAGCATGGTGCCTCTCGATGTCTAGGTACTGTGACCTTCAGGAATGTGATTCTTGCCAATGAGCCAGCAAGCCACTGCCCTTCAGATAATGTCTAGATCATGCAGGTGGAGGTTGGATCTCTTTGGTTGTCAAGGGGTTAGTAATTGGTGTTCAGCTATGGGCTCTACCTCGATGAGCTTACACTGAGAGGGTGGAGGAGACTGTGATAGTTAATCTGTTAATTTGATTAGATTAAGGAACTCGTAGACCACTAGTGAGACATGCCTCTAGGTGTATCTGTGAAGTTGCTTCCGAGTCATGCAGAATGTGGGCTGTGGTATCCCATAGCCTGGGGTCATTGAATAAAACAAGGGAAAGGAGAAAGTCAGCTTATGCCTCAAGTCCCTGCTCTTTGCCTTTGCTTCCGATCTGTCCCGATATGAACAGGCAGTCTAACACTGCTGCTGCCACAGATGGCCCCACCATGTGCGGAGCCTTCCTGAGGCAGAAGCCATTATTGTGTGTTGTTAAAAACAAGATTCTTTTTACTGTGGGAGCTGAGATTCTATTTTAAAGTCTGTTTCCTGGAACCCGACCTGTCCCAGCCCATGTCTGTGTTTGAGAGCACCCTGACCCCTGTAACCTCTAATCCTCCCTAACACCCTCCCTGATGGTGTTTTGCTGGTTTTTTTTTTTTCTTTTTGAAATTTTCTGTTCTTCCTTTATGCTCCACTGTTTCTCCTCTGTAAACCTACTTTGTAACTGCTTGTGATTTTATTCCCTAAAAGGGGCTTTTGGCTGCACCCCAATAAAATCAAGCCTTCTTCAAATTTTCCTCAAAATTGTGGTAGAGGTCTTATTATTTTTTCCCAGTGGGATTAATGCATGCCTTTCCTGACAGGGCGGACCTTCAATCCTTTCTCTGCCTCTTGTCAGCTACTTGGGTGCACAGCAAGGAAATTAACCACTATAGAGGCTAACTGCTATTCTCTTCACAGTCAGGGTTTAAAGGGCTATATTCCTGAATATAGTGACCCTATATTCAGCAAGCTCTGCCCAGCTTCAGCAGCTGCAGGGCCCAAAGAAAGAGCAAAAATGAAGGACCATATACTATACTAGCAACTTTTCTGTTGCTGTGATAAAACACCATAACTAAGGCAACTTAACAGAAGGAAGGGTTTACTTGTGGCCTACAGTTACAGAGGGTGAATCCATGACTACTGTGGTGAGGAGCACTGCAGCAGGAGGCAGGCAGGCAGGCAAGCAGGAGGCAGGCAGCAGGCAGCAGGCGGCAGGCAGCAGGAGGCAGGCAGCAGGAAGCAGGCAGCAGGCAGCAGGCAGCAGGCAGCAGGCAGCAGGCAGGAGGCAGCAGGCAGGAGGCAGCAGGCAGGCAAGCAGGAGGCAGACAGCAGGCAGCAGGCAGCAGGCGGCAGGCAGGAGGCAGGCAGGGAGGCAGGAGGCAGGCAGGAAGGCAGCAGACAGGCAGGCAGGAGGCAGGCAGGCA
>NC_034590.1:81648564-81666144 GCF_900095145.1 Mus pahari | reverse complement strand
GCAGGCAGGCAGGCAGGCAGGCAGCAGGCAGCAGGCAGGCAGGCAGGCAGGCAGGCAGGCAGGCAGGCATGGAGTTAGAGCAGCACCTGATAGCTTATTTTCCTGATCCACAAACAGGAGGTAGAGAGCATTGCTGTAAACTAAAAATGAATGGCAGGAGTGTTTTGAAACCTCAAAACTTTTCCCTAGTGACACTCCTCCTCCAACAAGGTCATACTTCCTTACTTTTCCCAAACCATTCTACTAACTGGGGACCAAGTATTCAAATATATGAGTCAATAGGGACCATTCTCATTCGAACCACCGTACATATCATATGCTTAATATTTAAATGCTATAAATCACATTGATGTGTAGTTAGATGAAGTATATTCTGTCCTCCTACACAGACAAATGACCCTTCATCAAGTTTGTCGTCTGAGTCCTCGTCTTTTTCCCAAGCACGGAGAGGGCAGCACTGCCAGCTGAGCCTGTGTCAGCCCCAGCCTCCAGACTGCCTCTTCTCCTCTGTTCCTGGCTCCAAATCACACTGCCAGTGGCATTGCATGCCCACAGGTAGACAGACCAACTAGTACATCCCAGCTGTGTCTGAACTCTGAAAACAGAACCCTTATGTCTACCTCCTGGGTGTCCACAAAACCGAGGTACCTTCTCTTTTGGATAATGGATTCAAGGGAGAGGCCATCCCAAGTCTGGAAGGCAGCCTCAGGCTCTTGTAGAAGATTAATCCAGGACATCTAGAGTTGAGTTGGGTATAGCATGTGGGGAGGGGCACGCTGAGGGCCAGCTCTGCCTGTTGACCCCAAGAACTCGCTTTCTCATGGGGAAAAGGATGGCTCAGACCAGAGAGTCTCTAAAATATGAGGTCTAGGACAGGAATGCTTTTGCCTAAGAATGCATTTGGACATTGGACAGATGTGTTCAGGGTTAGTTTCTCACATGAGTCCCCATCCATTGTTGGTGAGGGTTAATCTCTGTTTCCATGGTTATTACGTCCTCTCTCACCAGCCTCATCTGTTTTTTTCTTCCATTTCTAATCTTGGAGATTTCCCCAAATTTGCCATCTGCATACAGATTGTATTTTGGGGGCGGCTAGTTCTGGTAGCCACTGCCCTGGAGGGTGGTCTAAATACATGATGCTACTTTGTTTTTTATTTCACTGTCGCTTTTAAAGATTTCAGGCCGCTCCCTTTGTGTTCCATATATTAATTCAGCTGGGTCTCCATTTGTGATTCTTTTTAGTTCAGTTTACAGCAAGCAAGATCTTTCATGATATTCAGGTTTCTAAAATGTATTCTGCCTCTCGAGGTAAATAATTTTTCAAAGGTAGAATTTTGTTTTTCTGCTTTATTGTGCATCCTATTAGAGTATTTGGATATTTTTTTGAAAGGAAGTTAAACTAGACATCCATGATGCCTGCAGACTGCTCTAGTACCTCTGGGGTCCTTGAACTCTCTGCCTGCACACACCTGAATTTGGCTCTAGGATCAGGTTCCCAGTCTTTTGGCCAAAGGTGAGTCCATTTCTGAAGATTCTCTTCTTGTTCTGAGCACAAGCCCCAGGCTTGTACGGGTTCCACTTTGTTCTTTTCTCTATGTGTTGCCCTCTGGTCAGGCAAGCCAGGCTTCTAGAGGGCTGGCTGCACCTACCCCAGCACTTCTCATGATATCCCGGTGTAGTCCTTGTGTGGTTCCTGAGTTAACATCCATCCACCTCCCTCCCGTTTTCTCCCTACTCTGTCCTGAGAGCTCCTCTCTGCTCCACTCAATGGGTGTGTCCCATGCTCCCACGACTGGTTTCTTCTGTTCACTTAAGCTCAGCAGTGGCATGGACTCTGGGTCTCAGCTTCACAGGCACTCGGTGAGTCTGAGTTCTTGTTTTCTCACAGTAAAGTCTGGGGAAGGATGATGATTATTTGTTTTATTGCTGTGTATGCATTGTCCATAGTGATGGGGCTATTGAAGACATGTATGTAAGTTAATTATCTATGATTATGATCATAAGCCTTCCCATACTCCCTGTCTGCTTTAGCCCTCATCGGTTCCCCAGACAGGCATGCTTGTACACACACACACACACACACACACACACACACACACTATAAGTAATAAAAAAAATGTGGCATTTGTTGTTGGCTTTTTGAGTCTGACCTATTTTGCTTAACATGATAGTTATATTAATTTTTTTACTGGAAGTAACATAGTTCTGTTCTTTATGGTTGAAAATGCATATATGTACACATATACATATGTATGTGTAACTGAACTTTTGGCTACGTTCTTTTTTTTCCCTCACTCTTCTACACCCCTTCACTTCCACCCTTTCAACTCCCTAAAACTATGTAGGAAAGAAAGAAGGATAGAGGGGAGGGAAAGAAAAAAATCTCCGAAAAAGACTGTGGTAGGTAATACCATTAGCCTACTTCCTGTTGATTGGGGGTGTCGAGTTCCTTGGGGCAAGTTTAATCTTCCCTGCCAGGATAACTAATTTCTTCTTCTTGTCTCTGTGCACACAACTACTTGACAAACTGCAACCAACAGCAACCAACAATAGCCAACCAACAACGGGCCAGCTGCTGCCACCAACAGCAACAACCGACTCTTGGGGTTCTAGCCTTTATATACCCTCTGAGGAGTCCACAGATGGAGACTGGGGTCAATTCTGTCAGTTGGTTATTGTGAACAGTGATCCAGATTAACATCTTTATTAGCATTTCACAGCAATCAGTTGAATTGATTGGTCCAATAGTGATCCAGATTACTATAACCATCAAGGCCGCAATCATAACTGAAGGAGAACAAGTGTCCATGATAAAGACCAACTGAATTCATGACTACTGACCCAGCACTTTAGAAGCTAACTGAAGAAATCTTATTCACAGGAAAGCAAGATAAGTCCACCCCAAGGCTATGGGGAAGAAGGAATGCCCTAGAGTTACAGGAAAGCAAAGGAAGACTGGGAAGTTGCCGTCTATCAGAAAAGAACACAATGACAGAAGCCAATATGCACTCTCAGTGAGAGCTCCGAGCACTTGTAAAGGATATCTTCCTTTAATTTTATAGTGATTTCATATAGCCATACGATATATCTAGGTCATATACCCACCAGTTTCCTCTGACTCCTCCCCATATTCACCAACACATCTCCATCCCACCCTCATGTCCTTTAGTTCTAACCCACTGAGTCCAATTTTGTTGCTTCTGAGCTGGTGACTGAGTTGGTTGACCTGATTTTGTGCAAGTGACCACAGCCATAGTAAATTTAGGAGTACAGTGGCCCCACCCATCATGCCCAGAAGGCAGCACTTCAAGGGACCCATCTTCATTCACTGGCACTTATATTTTTTCTAACACTTCTTCTGAGATGTTCCTTGAGCTTTAGGTTAAGGGGTTGATAAAGATTTCCCACTTCGGGCTGAGCACTCAGCAGTTTCTTAATCTCAGCACTTTGTCCAGCTGTCAGTCTCTGCATTAACACCCACTATAGGAAGAACCTTCATGTCCATTTAACAAAACAATAATAGCAGCTTCCATGCTATGATTTGTGAGCCTGGTCAGAGGTCATGCAGACTCTAAGAGAACACAGATGCCAGCCCAGGCTACTATATCTAGCAAAACTCTCAATCAACATAGATGGAGAAAACAAAATATTCCAGGACAAAACCAAATTCAAACAGTATCTAGCTACCAACCCAGCCTTTCAGAGGATCCTGGAAGGAAAACTCCAACACAAGGAAGATATCTGCAAAAAAAAAAAAAAANACAAGATATTAAGTATTTCACAACAAAGTCAAAATCAGAGAGCCATAAGCACATAAAACCACCTAAAAAAAAAAAAAACATGTCAGGAACCAACAGTCATCTCTCTTTAATATCTCTCAATATTAATGGACTCAACTTACCTAACAAAAAAGTCATAAGCTAACAGACTGGATACNCAAACAAGATCCAGCATTTTGTTGCATACAAGAAACACACCTTAACAACAAAGACAGACACTATCTCAAAGTAAAAGGATGGGAAAAGGTCTTCCAAGCAAATTGTCCACGGAAATAAGCAGGAATTGCCATCCTAATATCCAATAAAATAGACTTTCAACCAAAAGTTACCAAGCGTGATGAAGAAAGACACTTCATATTCATCAAGGGGAAAATCCACCAAGGGAAACTCTCAATTCTGAACATCTATGCCCCAAATGCAAAAGCACCCAAATTCATAAAAGAAACTTTCCTAAAACTCAAAACTCACATTGAACCCCACACAATAAAGGTGGGGTTCACCCCACTCTCCCCAATGGACAGGTCATTGAAACAGAAACTAAACAGAGATAGAGTGGAACTAAGAGAGGTCATGAACCAAATGGATTTAACAGATATCCACAGAAGATTTCACCCTAAAAGAAAAGAATACACCTTCTTCTCAGCACCTCATGGTACCTTTTCCAAAATCAACCATATAATCGGTCACAAAACAACCCTCAACAGATACAAGAAGATTGAAATAATACCATGCATCCTATCAGACCACCATGGCCTAAGGCTGGTCTTGAATAACAGCAAAAACTACAGAAAACCCACACACACATGGAAACTGAAAAACTCTTACTTGGTGATAACTTGGTCAGAGAAGAAATAAAGAAATTAAAGACTTTCTGGAATTTAATGAAAATGTTAACACATCATACCCAAATCTATGGGACACAATGAAAGCAGTGCTAAGATGAAAGTTCACAGCACTAAGTGCCCTGGTAAAGAAACAGGAGAGATCTTACACTAACAACTTAACAGCACACCTGAGATCCCTAGAACAAAAAGAAGCAAACTCACCAAAGAGGAGTAGAAGGCAGGAAATTGTCAAACTCAAGGCAGAAATTAACCAAATAGAAACAAAGAAAACAATACAAAGAATCAACAAAACCAAAAGCTGGTCCTTTTAAAGAATCAACAAGAGAGATAAACCCCTAGCCAAACTAACTAAAGGGCCAAGAGGCAGTATCCAAATTAATAAAAATCAGAAATGAAAATGGAGACATAACAACAGAAACAGAGGAAATTAAAAAAAAATCAGATCCTACTATAAAAGTCTATACTCTACAAAACTGGAAAATCTACATGAAATGGATGTTTTTCTAGACAGATACCACATACCAAAGTTAAATCAAGAGCAGGTAAACTATCTAAACAGGCCCATAACAGACAAAGAAATAGAAGTCATTAAAAACCTCCCAACAACAACAACAACAACAAAAAACAAAAACCAAACAACAACAACAACAAAACCTCAGGGCCAGATGGATTTAGTGCAGAATTCTACCAGATCATCAAAGAAGATCTGATACCAATTTTCCTCAAACTATTCTGTAAAATAGAAACAGAAGGAATACTATCTAACTCATTCTATGAAGCCACAATTACTCTGATACCTAAACCTCACAAGGACACAACCAAAAAAGAGAACTTCAGACCAATCTTGCTTATGAATATCGATGCAAAAATACACAATAAAATTCTTGCAAGCCGAACCCAAGAACACATCAAAACCATCATTCACCACGATCAAGTAGGCTTCATCTCAGTGATGCAAGGTTGGTTTAATATATGAAAATCCATTAACGTAGTCCACTATATAAACAAGCTCAAAGAAAAAAATCACATGATCATCTCCTTAGATGCTGAAAAAGCATTTGACAATATACAACACTCCTTCATGTTAAAAGTGTTGGAGAGATCAGGAATTCAAGGCCCATTCTTAAACATAATAAAAGCAATTTACTGCAAACCAATAGCCAATATCATATTAAATGGAGACATACTTGAAGCAATCCCACTGAAATTGGAGACAAAACAAGGATGCCTACTCTCCCCATATCATATCTATTCAATATAGTACTCGAAGTGTTAGCCAGAACAGTAAGGCAACAAAAAGAGATCAAGGGGATACAAATCGGTAAAGAAGAAATAACGGTATCACTATTTGCAGATGATATGATAGTACACATAAGCAACCCCAAAAATTCTACCAGAGAACTTTTCCAGCTGATAAACAACTTCAGCAAAGTGGCTGGATATAAAATTAACTCAAATAAATTAGTAGCTTTCCTTTATACAAAGGATAAACAGGCTGGGAAAGAAATTAGGGAAGCAATTCCCTTTACAATGGCCAAAAATAGAATAAAATATCTTAGAGTAACTATAACCAAACAAGGAAAGACCTGTATGACAATAACTACAAGTCTCTCAAGAAAGAAATAGAAGAATATCTTAGAAAATAGAGAGATCTCCCATACTCATGGATTGGCAGAATTAACATAGTTGAAATGACCATCCTGCCAAAGGCATATAGATTCAATGCAATCCCCATTAAAATCCCAACACAATTCTTCAAAGACATAGAAAAAGCAATTTTCAAATTCATCTGGAAAGAAAAAAAACAGAATAGCAAAAACAATTCTTAACAATAAAGAACAGCCGGGAATCACCATTCCTGACCTCAGCTTTTCTATAGAGCAATAGTGATTAAAAACTGCATGGTATTGATACAGAGACAGACATGTTGATTAATGGAATAGAAATGAAGACCCAGAAATAATAAATGATGCTGGTATAACTGGCTGTTATGTAGAAGAATGAAAATAGACTCATATTTGTCACTTTGTACAAAGCTCAAGTCCAAGTGGATCAAGGATCTCAACATAAAACCAGTTACACTGAATCTAATAGAAGAGAAAGTGGGAAAGAGCCTTGAACTCATTGGCACAGGAGGAAATTTCTTAAACAGAATTCCAATGGCTCATGCTCTAAGATCAAGAATTGATAAATGGGACCTCATAAAACTGGAAAGTTTNATACACAATAAAATTCTTGCAAGCCGAACCCAAGAACACATCAAAACCATCATTCACCACGATCAAGTAGGCTTCATCTCAGTGATGCAAGGTTGGTTTAATATATGAAAATCCATTAACGTAGTCCACTATATAAACAAGCTCAAAGAAAAAAATCACATGATCATCTCCTTAGATGCTGAAAAAGCATTTGACAATATACAACACTCCTTCATGTTAAAAGTGTTGGAGAGATCAGGAATTCAAGGCCCATTCTTAAACATAATAAAAGCAATTTACTGCAAACCAATAGCCAATATCATATTAAATGGAGACATACTTGAAGCAATCCCACTGAAATTGGAGACAAAACAAGGATGCCTACTCTCCCCATATCATATCTATTCAATATAGTACTCGAAGTGTTAGCCAGAACAGTAAGGCAACAAAAAGAGATCAAGGGGATACAAATCGGTAAAGAAGAAATAACGGTATCACTATTTGCAGATGATATGATAGTACACATAAGCAACCCCAAAAATTCTACCAGAGAACTTTTCCAGCTGATAAACAACTTCAGCAAAGTGGCTGGATATAAAATTAACTCAAATAAATTAGTAGCTTTCCTTTATACAAAGGATAAACAGGCTGGGAAAGAAATTAGGGAAGCAATTCCCTTTACAATGGCCAAAAATAGAATAAAATATCTTAGAGTAACTATAACCAAACAAGGAAAGACCTGTATGACAATAACTACAAGTCTCTCAAGAAAGAAATAGAAGAATATCTTAGAAAATAGAGAGATCTCCCATACTCATGGATTGGCAGAATTAACATAGTTGAAATGACCATCCTGCCAAAGGCATATAGATTCAATGCAATCCCCATTAAAATCCCAACACAATTCTTCAAAGACATAGAAAAAGCAATTTTCAAATTCATCTGGAAAGAAAAAAAACAGAATAGCAAAAACAATTCTTAACAATAAAGAACAGCCGGGAATCACCATTCCTGACCTCAGCTTTTCTATAGAGCAATAGTGATTAAAAACTGCATGGTATTGATACAGAGACAGACATGTTGATTAATGGAATAGAAATGAAGACCCAGAAATAATAAATGATGCTGGTATAACTGGCTGTTATGTAGAAGAATGAAAATAGACTCATATTTGTCACTTTGTACAAAGCTCAAGTCCAAGTGGATCAAGGATCTCAACATAAAACCAGTTACACTGAATCTAATAGAAGAGAAAGTGGGAAAGAGCCTTGAACTCATTGGCACAGGAGGAAATTTCTTAAACAGAATTCCAATGGCTCATGCTCTAAGATCAAGAATTGATAAATGGGACCTCATAAAACTGGAAAGTTTATGTAAGACAAAGGACATAGTCAGTAAGACAATTCGGCAACATACTGATTGGGAAAAAAAAACTTCACTAACCCCACATCTAATAGAGGGCTAATATCCAAAATATACAAAGAACTCAAGAAGTTAATCACTCAAAAACCAAACAACCCAATCAATAATTGGGGTATAGAACTAAACCGAGAATTCACAACTGAGGAATCTTGAATGGCTGAGAAACACTTAAAGAAATGTTCAAAGTCCTTAGTGATCAGAGAAATGCAAATCAAAATGACCCTGAGATTCCACCTTACACCAGTCAGAATGGCTAAGATCAAAACCTCAGGTGACAATACATGTCGGAGAGGATGTGGAGAAAGAGGAACATTTCTCCATTGCTGGTGGCATTGCAAACTGGTACAACCACTCTGGATATCAATCTGGAGGTTCCTCAGAAAATTGGAAATAGATCTACCTGAAGATCCAGCTATACCACTCTTGGGAATATACCCAAAAGGTGCCCCACCATGCCACAGGGACACCTGTTCCACTATGTTTACAGTGGCCTTATTTGTGATAGCCAGAAGCTGGAAACAACCTATATGTCCCACGACAGAAGAATGGATACAGAAAATGTGGTTCATTTACATATAGAATACTACTCAGCTATTAAGAATGAGGACATCCTGACTTTTGCAGGCAAACAGATGGAACTAGATAATATCATCCTGAGTGAGGTAATTCAGACCCAAAAGGACATTCATGGTATATACTCACTAATAAGTGGATATTAGCCAAAAAAAGAAAAAAGAAAAAAGAAAAAAAGAAAAAGAAAAAAACCTATACAGAATACCCAAGATACAATCCACAGAATTCAAAAGGCTCAATAAGCTGAAGTGCCCAGGTGAGGATGCCTCAGTCCCACTTGGGAGAGAGAAGAAAGCAATCACAAGTGGGGGAGGGAGGCAGGCAGTGGGGGTAGAGGGGAACCTGATTTGGTATTGGGTGAGGGAAAAGGACCGAGGCCCTGACGGCCATCAGAAAGAATGTAAACAGGCAACCTCAGGAAATAGGAGGTTGGGGGGACCTCCCAGAATTCACCAGAGATCTTGGAGGTCAGAGACTCCCAGGACTCATAGGGTGGGACCTTTGCTGAAATGCCCCACAGTAGGGAGAGGGAACTTATAGAGCCCACCTCCAGCAGGAAGAAGGGACATTAAGTGAGGGATGGGGTTGCCATCCCACAGTCACACCTCTGACCCATAATTGTTTCAGTCTGGAAGAATTACTGGGATGGAAATGGAGAGGAGTCTGAGAAAAAAGAAGGTTCAGCGACAGATCCAAAGTGGGATCCAGCTCAAGGGGAGGTCCCAGGGCCTGACATTATTACTGAGGCTATGGAATGCTCACAAAAAAGAATCTATCATGACTGCCCTCCGAAAGACCCAACAAGCAGTTGAAAGAGTCAGATGCAGTTATTTGCACCCAACTAATCGACAGAAACAGCTGGCCCCTGTTGTTGAATTAGGGAAGGCTGAAAGAAGCTGAGGAGGAGGGTGACCCTGTAGAGGATCAGCAGTCTCAATTAATCTGGACCCCCGAGATCTCTCAAACACCTGGCCACCAAACAGGCAACATACACCAGATGATATGAGGCCCCCAACACACATAGAGTAGACGATTTCCAGGTCTGTGTTCATTCAGAGATGAAGCGCCTAACCCTCAAGAGACTGGAGGCCCCAGGGAGTTTAGAGGTCAGGTGGGGTGGGGGCATCCGTGTGGAGATGTGGTAGGGTGGGGAGGAGGTGTGGGATGTGGAGCAGTCAGATGGTGAGTGGGTGAGAGGGACAGGGAATGAAATATGGAGTGAAAAAAATGAAATACAAATAAAATAAAATTTAAAAAGATACCAATTAACAGATTTTATTTTAAAAAGAGACCCATCTATTTGTTGCTTGATGGAAATGTATCTCACTGGCAAAGACAAACACAGCCTTACGGAAAGGTCTGAGGAGAGCAAGCCAAACAAGCAGAAACTAGAAAGCATGCAGAAACAGTTGTACCAATATTGGACAAAGCAGACTTCAGAACAAAAGTAGCCGGAAGAGCTATAAAAAAAAGGCCATTTATTTTTGATTAAGAGAACAATCCATCAAGATGACATAACATTCTAAATATATGTGTGCCGAACATGGCACAGTCAGTTTCATAAAACAGGCGGGAGAGGCTATGAAGGCAGACTGCTTCAGCACAATGTTAGTGGGTGACTTTAACACCCCACTCACACCAGTAGACATTGTCCTGACAGAAAATAAACCTTTAAGTTTTTAGGTGGTGTATAGTACTTGTATGTATTTATGAGTACAGTGTGATAATTCAATTCAGGCACACAGTGTGTAATCATCAAATGGTCTCCTGATGCGTTTCTGATTCCTTTGATCTCCTCCCTTCTGGTCTTTCATAGACTATGCAGTAAGTTATTATAAATTGTAGTCACTACTGAAGGGCGCCAGAACTGAGCCCTCCTATGTAACTTTACTGTGGGATCCATGAGCCAGCCAGCTTTTCTGAACGTTAGTGTCTTGTTCATCACTGTTTTTAGTTTCCACATATGAGCGAGACACTTGGCATTTGTTCCTGTCCTACTTTACTCAACATGGAGTCCTCCAGCTCCCCCATTTTGCTGAACTTGTTAGGATCTTATTAAACACGACTGAATAATATTCCATTGGGTAGGTCCTATTTTCATTATCTACCATCCATGATGGTCACTTTGTTTTATTCCACATCTTGGCTATTTTGAATAGTACAATAAACATGGGAGGTCAACAATGCCTGGTTTATTTTTCTGCATGTTTTTCTGTGTGTATGCATATGTAGGGGAAGTGTGTATATACAAGTGTTTGTGTGTATGTGTGTGCACATATACACGTGTATGTACATGTAAAGGACCAAGATTGAAATTTGAGTGTCCTGCCTGCAGGGTATTCTCCACCCTTATTTATTGAGATAGGGTCTCTTGCTGACCATGGAGCTCGCCAACTGACTTCTGATTAGCCAGTTGGTTCCAGAATCTCCTATCTCTACCCTTTGAACATTGAGATTACAAGTACCCACCACACTTCCCTGGTCTTTATGGATTGTAAGAATCTAAACTTTGGGCCTCACCTTGATTGGCATGTGTTTTATCCATTGAGCCACCTCCCCAGCCTCCATGTCTTTTCTATAAGCAGAGTTTATTTCCTTTCATGGTGTACCCAGAAGTGGGACAGATGGGTGATATAGTGGCTTTATTTCAGGTTTTGAGGGTGCCCTACTGTTCTCCACTGTGTCTACATCAATTCACATTTCTACCAACAGAATAGATTCTTTCACAGTCTGGGAAGGAAGGGCCATATTGGTCTGTTTGGGTCAGGTGTATGTGAGCTGACAATTCACTTTAGTGAGAGGTGAGACCATGAGACACTCCCCAGTCAGTAAAGGTCACAGCAGGGGACTATGAAGAGAGGAGACAGAGTAAGCTGGGAACATGTGAAACTATCTCAGGCATTTCCCATTGTTTCCTGTTTGCCCGTTAGATTAGTGAAAGGCAGAGGTTCACCTAGTGAGCTGAAGGATGGCCAGCTTCCCAGGGCATGTATTCACTAGTTACAGAGCCCTCATCTTCCTCTAGGTGACAAAGGCCATCGGAGTTCTCCGAGTATGCCGGTTTTAATGTGGAAATCCACTGAACTTTGATGAAGGATTGATGTTCTAACCATGCGTGGTTCCAGTACCGCGAGTTTGAAGTCGGTGATTCAAAGGGGGCCAAGAAACAGCAACAACCAATAGAAGTGCAGAGCCAGGCTATGGAGGCTGAGGCTGCTGATGCTGAGGAGGAGGAGTCATAATAAAATCCCACTTTCCTCTTTGTATTATAATGTATCTAGGCCACTGCATGAGGGTGCACGCTCTGCCCAGTCCCTAGCTGAGCTGAAGCGCTGCCCTCCATACTCTCACAGCTCTTTTCCACAGCCAGTTTAGCATGTAAGGTACCACATTGCACTTGTTTGCCTGTGGGGCTATTTCCTGGCTGAACCAGAAGCTCTGGGGGGAAAGTCTGAATCACATTGCCCTTGTATTCCTAGCAGGAATCCAGCCTATCCACAACACAGGTTCAAGAATATTAAGAATATTAAGATGAACCAGACCTAAGATTTGTTGAGCTCAAGCAGAGTCTTTTGTACTTCCCATCTTTCTGTGTCTCCAGCTTTATCCTCCCGTGCCTCCCGGCCTCCTGTTACATACTTTCTCAGATTAGGGGCTGTACCCAAATCCTGGTCCCCTTGTCTGGAGCCTTGATCCATGCATGGCCCTTGTAGCCCCATCTTCATAGCCCCTGAATCATATTCTGCTAACATTGCTTGGTCTGGGCAGACAGATCTCTGGTGCTGTGATCCAGCACCACAGAGTCCAGCTCCCTGCCTACTAGGACCATTCGGATTTCTTGAATGCTTAAGGAGATGGGCTTCTCCACTTCCTCTTCTGCCTCGTGTGTTGGTGTGGACCATGTCTGAATGCCATCAACTCTTTGGGCCTTGCTGGACTCTTTGCACCTCTGCCTTGTCTGGCATCCCATGCTATTCCTGGGACCATTGCCTGATGCTCATCTTTCTGTGAGCATCCTTAGCTCAGTGAAGCTACCTCATACAGCACATAGGGCTCTGAGATTCTTGATTGTACAGGTCTAGTGTGATCCCTCCTTGGCCCCTTCCAGACATCTCTCCAGCACTTCTGTGAAGGAAGGAGGTGGGAGCATTCAGTGTTTACTTGGCTGGCTAGGGAGTTGCCATGGTCACCATGTCAAACAGTCCCTGGAGCAGAAACTTGCTGGGATGGCTACAAACTGAAGTCTGTGTGTGGCTGCCTGACTCAGCACAAGGAACACTGGAGACCTGGGAGAAAGAAGAAAGACCACCTAACAGAAAGGGGGTGAGGTCTCAAGGAACAGGCTCAGCTTCTGTGGAGAGGGACTCAACAATCTAACAGAACAGCAGCTGGCCCATGGGACTAGAGGATGACAGTCATGTCCCAGAGCTCCCTTAACAAAGTGTCATAAACTGGGAGACTTAAAGGAACAGAAGCAGGGCTGGTGAGCTGGCTCATCAGGTAAAGATGCTTGCTGCCAAGCCTGATGATCTGAGTTTGATCCCTGGAACCTACCCTGAACAGTAGTCCCCAGATGAAATACCCCAGGACCGGGAAGGACATTCCAATGCACTGTTCCCCTGTTCAAGAGAGTTTGCCAAGGCAGGAACATAAGATTCCATTCTAGGGAATCTGAAAACATTTCCAATGAATGTGCCTATTCATTCATATAATTATACAGATCCCTCCCCAAGGCTCTCATTCCAAGTACTTTTAACAAAACGGAATAATGAGCCAGGATACTGAGAGGAGACAACAGTCTTGGAACCCAAAGTCCCCAGAGAATTAGCGCCAACTCCCTAAGCCCTGCTTCCCTACAAGGAAGGAGGCTGATCCAAAGGGACAAAATGGGTCTGCAGTTGGAACTCAGACACCAGACCCAAGCTGGGAGCTGTCTTCTTAGACTGGAAGCAGAGCCTTCCCAGCCAAGCAAAGACGTCTGCTTTACAGTGCTGTGGAGGGGTTCCCTCACTGAGCAGTTAGCCTCAGCTGCCTGGGCTTCCGAGCACATGCAAGTCCTTCAAAGACTCATGCTCATGGCTTCTCCCAGAGAGTGCCTAAGAAGGAGAGGGGGAGGGGAGCTGATGGTTGGTGGCTGATGGCCCTTCTGGCATACAAGGCAGTGGGATGGAGGGAGCTGCTGTGGGGGTGGGGCAGCTGATCCATCCAGACATATTCTATTTGTTTCCTCCTGTGCCCTCCAAAAGTGACTTACTCCAGACATTCAAACCGGGTGAGGGAGGAACTAGCTGTTCTCTATCAGAGAAGATTATTGTATGGGGAGTTCTAGAAATTTACTGTATGAAAACAGAAAAGGAAGTTTTGTAGAAGGACAAGGAACAGCCAAAGGGTTGAGAGAGAACAGAAAAACGGACCCAGGAAGGCCATCAAGTGTGGGAACTTACCAACCTTTCTACCACTCGATGGCTTAGGTGAAAATTTTGTGTATAACAGTCAGGCATAGAGGCTCACATCTATAATCCAACTTAGGAGGTTGAGACAGAAAGATTGTAATGCGTTTGAGGCAAGCCTGGGCTACATAATGAGACCCTGTCTCAGGAAACCAATCAACAAAACCAACTAACCAACTGACCAACATCCCCAAGAGGAAGGACCTAATTGAGATACAATGCTTCATGTTCCTGTTTCAGATGGGAGCCTGGGCCTTTTAAACTCTTCTGAGTTTCAGAGAGAGGAAGACATGGCATTTCATAAAGGAAATGAAATAGGGCAGGCAAAAGAAGCTGTTCACTGTTCCACCAGTAAGCAGTCATCACCCTCCGTCCCTCTTCCCTCTCTCTCCCTCTATCTTCCCACCCTCCCTCTCTCCCTTTCTCTTCACTCGCTCCCTCCCACCGTCCTTCCCTTTCCCTCCTCTTCCCTTTCTCTCTCCTCCCTCTGCCTCTCACTCTTACATTGTAACCAACTTTCTTGTTGCTCCCTCCTGCTATGAGCTGAATCATGTAGATGAAATGAAACTCAGGGCTTGCCTTTAAAACCACTACTGTGTGGTGTTGGGAGACGATTAAAAGCCCTGCGGTTGTTTAGGCTATGGCCCCTTTGATTGCAAGGAAAACAAAACTAACTCCTTCAAGTTCCTCAGGAGAACATGTAGTAATAATTCATTGCTCTCCCAGATCAGAGACCATGAGCCAGTGTAGGAGAAGGGCTCAGGCGGCTGGCTCACCTCTTTCTCTGTCCCAGGGCACAGCGTCTCCCTTCTGCTCACTGTGGCCCCACTCTTCTTTCTTCACAACGCAACCCCCTCTGGTCATCAACTTGCAAATGGCTGTCATTACTTTCAATTTACAGCACCTCTTCACCCCCAAGTGTCCGCAATCCCAGACCCATGCCACATTCCTAAGACAGAGTCTGTCCAAGTTCCTGAGTCTGTTCTTTTTCTGGAGCAAGCCTGACCCAAAACCTGACACAGAGTGAGATTTCTTTCCTTTCTTTCTTTCTTTTTTTTTGTATATGTGCATGTGTGTGGAGAGGGTGGATGCACATGTGTGTGCATGCCTGTGTACGGAAGCCAGCAGTCAACTTTGGGCATTATTCATCAGGCGACATCTACTTTGCTTTTTGAGACAAGTTCTCTCACCTGGACCTGGGACTTACAAAGCTAGGGCGACTGGTCAATGAACTCCAGGGATCTTCTCGTCTCTACTCCAAACACCAGGGATGCCACCATAGGCTTAGTCTTTATCTGGATGCTGAGGATCAAAGTGAGGTCCTCATGTTTATCCAACAAGCACTTAATCTGCTAAGCCATCTTCCCAGCTCTGCAAGATCAGATTTCTAAGCACACTGATTAGGCGGTCATCACCAGTTCAGTTCAGTTCAGTTTAGCGTGTCTTTTTTTTTTCCTGGTAGAGTTTGGACAGCTGAGGTATGGATGTAAAAGTACCAACTGTAGGTAAGGCAGGCTCTGTGGGACGTCTTGTTTGTTTACTTGGTACAGCCTACACTTGCAATGGTTTGGAGACAAAACCTGATTGCTTCAGGAGATGTTTAGCAGAGAAAAGGAAGAGATGGGCAGGATGCTTGAGGAGACAATGGGATGGAGGTGTTGCTGGGTCTCCTTTGCTTTGCCAAGTGCATTCCCCTCTGGGTCTCAGGCTTGACCACTGCTGCTCCTGGAATGCCCACCACAGTGCTGCCACATTTCCCTGACCACAGTGTGGCTGGACCTTCCATCCGGGTGGGGAGGTGATGGATGGGTTGGAGAGGAACAAGTTCCCCTCACCTTTACCCAGGTTTCCTGCTGTTAAGGTTTCTGTGCCTGGCACCCACCTGAGACCTCACCAGCTCATCCTTTGTGCTGTGATTTTCTGATCTCTTCAGCTCCTGCCAGAACCAGTTTTGCTTCCCTTTCAGCAACCTAGCTGTTTCCAAATATCTCTGGTGAGTTAGTTCTAGTGTCTTCTTGACATGTCTTTGGGGTGTCATATCAATGATTCCACTTTTATTTTTATTTTTTTAAAAAAGGGTATGTTTAAAATGAATACATTTTGGTTATACACATGAAAGGAGTTCAATGTGATATGCCCGTATGCATATCCACTGAGCGCTGATAGTGTCCCCCCACCACTCCTGACTTAGGTCCCCTGCCCCCCATTCTTTATCCCAGCATTCTTCCCCATCCCCAGAAGTCCTCTTTAACTTATTTCTATTTAACTTCCCCATTTCTAGTTACCATTCTGTTCTGTTCCTATATGAAGATGACTCTGGCTTTATACAAGCGAGCAAGCATATGCACTTGACAGAATTGTCTTTGTTATATCTCTATTGCTGTTATGTCTCTATTGGTGGGAAAAGACACCAGGGCCAAGGCAACTCATTAAAAAAAAAAACCAAAAAAAAAAACCAACCAACCAAACAAACAAAAAAAAACACCACCAACAACAAAAAACCCTTTAACTGAAGGCTTGCTTACAATTTCAAAGGGTGACTCCAAGATCACGGTGGAGTGCATGTCAGCAGGAAACCTGGTCCTGGAGCAATAGCTGGGAGCTACATCCCAATCAATAGGGGAGAGAGGAGAGAGGAGAGAGGAGAGAGAGAGAGAGAGAGAGAGAGAGAGAGAGAGAGAGAGAGAGAGAGAGAGAGACTGACTCTAGGCTTGGCGAAGACTTTTGAAACCTCAAAGCCTACCCGAAAGGACACACCTTCTCCAACAAGGTCATGCCTCCTAACCCTTCTAATCTTTCTCCAAACTGTCCCACCAGCTAGGGACTGTGGGGGTCACTCTCATTCAAACCATGTTAACAATGGTTTGAGTAGTAGTATTCTGTCAGGCAAGTATAGTAACAGAATAAACGGTGTCCCTGGTGTTCATGTTCGCTCTCCCTGGAAGAAAACCTCTTCTTTTCTGTAAGAATGAGGGCAACAAAGGAACTAGGGCTAACCCAAGAGGCCTGGGGAGGGCACCGTTTGGGTGAGCGCCTGTGCACACACAGGGCTGGATATCACCAGATATCAATGGTTGATTGAGAAAAGCTTCTATCACTAGCAGCCAAGGAGGCCAGGTTAATTAAAAAGGCATTTGTCTGGGTGTCTAAATTTGTACTGGCTAATTTTGTGTCAATTTGACACAGCTGGAGTTATCACAGAGAAAGGAGCTTCAGTTGGGGAAATGCCTCCACGAGATCCAACTGTAAGGCATTTTCTCAATTAGTGACCAAGGGCAGAGGTCCCTTTGTGGGTGGTGCCATCTCTGGGCTG
>NC_034590.1:81642310-81647104 GCF_900095145.1 Mus pahari | reverse complement strand
TTGGTGATCAACAGCAGTATGGAAATGTAAGCCAAATAAACCCTTTCCTCCCCAACTTGCTTCTTGGTCATGATGTTTGTGCAGGAATAGAAACACTGACTAAGACAAAATTGTAAAAGGTCCCATGGGAAGATTAGAATTCAGAAAACAAAGTCCCTGTCCTAACACCACAGTTAGCGCCTGCTGTATTTCCTTCTAGCTCTTTTCTCCATGCATGTTTTAAATATAGCTTCTAATCATGGCTGTCGCACTTGCTCACACCATGTGGTCATCCTTTGCCATGTTGTTAGAGGATTTTCAAAAACTTTATCCTAATGACATGAGTGTCTGCTGTGGTATTGAGAGGACTGAGTAAAGTCAAACCCACCATCCCCCTCTTTGCCATAGCAACAAGGCAAGGTCATTCATTCTGGGAAATGATGACTTCCAAGTCACCGGAGCTGTTTGAGATGGGGGTAGGGCGAGAAGATTCTTCTGTGCTTGTGCTCCAAGACGGAGCTTCCAGGTAGAGAGCTGACATGGGGAGTGTTGCCTGGGTGACAGAGTCCCTCTGCACCCTACTACCCTCTGACACCACAGGCCCCACACAGCCAACAGGTCAGTGTGTTAAAGCTGAAGCCACACCCCCCACTTCACATTTAGCTAACCTTGAATTATCAGTAAGTCATTTGGGCTGGAGGTGGGGTTTGGGAGGGTTGGGGGTTAAGGGAATGGAGTTTGGGGCGGGGGTTGGGGGTTAGAGGTAGCGATGGGGAGACGACAGGGTGTGGACTGGTTCTAGGTCTGTCCTCTGTGGATGAGGGAACGGGATGGCAGTGCCAGGCTCTCTGAGTCCAGACTGTGGGCTGGCAGACTGCTTTCAGCCTGGCAGGGCTGGGCAGAGGTGGGGATGGTGATGTCCTCTGGAAGAAAGGGCCATAGCCACATGGACCCTTGTGGAGTCTTGGTTTTTCATCTTCTGGCCAGTGGCAGTGTCTGAACAGCTCAGAGTTTGTGGCTTTAGCATGTGAGCATGCCTCAGACTTGAGGGAGGATCTTCAGATGAAGCCAGACTTTCTGCGATGATTGGAACATGATGTCAAAAGCAGGCTCATTTGCATAATAAAAGCACAATAACAGTAATAGGGCTGTATTTTCTACCTGATACTGTGGGAGTGGAATATTTCCTAAATTGTTATTTTAGAAATTGGCTTTGTTCAGTATAATTTATATACAATGTAATCACTCAATTTTTGGTGTACAATTCCATAAATTACCTCTGACAGCGGCTGATATGCTGCCTGTCACTATCAGTTCACTTCTCTTCTAGAATTTCCTGTAAATGGAGTCAGGCGAGGTACACCTTATAGAGTCGAGGGCCTGTCTTCCTTTACTAAGGACAGTTCTTATTCCATGTATTCTTCTGTGTGACGTCGTGGAGTAGTTCCATCACAACATTTGTGTCTATGTGTGTACTTGTGTGCACATTCATGTTGTGAAGGCCAGAGGCAGTGTCTTGTGTCCTCCTCAACTGTTCTACACCTTAGTCTATGAGGCAGGGCCTCTCACTGAACCAGGAGCTTACCCACCCAGATGGAGGGGTCCCAGCAAGCCCCGGGGACCCTCCCATCTCTGTCTCCCAGTGCTGGGATTGCATGTGTGTGCCACCACATGCGCTGGGGACTGAACTTGGGTTCTTGAGTCTGCACGTTCTGGTTTGCTTTTTGTTTCTGTGACAAACACCATGAACAAAGCAACCTGGAGAGGAAGTCAGGGAAGGCAGGAACGTGGAGAAGCAGAGACCATGGAGGAGAACTGCGTACTGGCTCCCGTGATTTGATTGGCTTGGTTTTCTATAAACCTCAGCATCACTTGCCCATGGGTGGCACCACCCACAGCAGGCTAATGACTCCCACATTAACCACTAATCAAGAAAATGCCCCACAAAATTGTCTAGGGACAATCTAAAGGAGGTGTTTTCCTCAGCTGAGGTTCTCCCTTCCTAGATGGCTTGAGCTTTGTGTCAGGTTGACACAAACAAACAAACAAACAAATAACAAAGAACAAAACAAACAAAACTAACTAAACACTTTACTAATTGAGCCATCTCCCCAGTCTGCTATGTCATAGTTAATGAACCTATGCACACTCCCCCCTCATAGCTTAGTAAAAATCTTTGGACACTTGAGTACTTGAGTACACATCTTTGTTGGGCATATATTTTTGCTTTTCATTGTAAAATAATTTAGAGTTTGTATTAGTCAGGGTTCTCCAGGGCAGCAGCACCAGCAGCATATGTATGTAGATGGGAAGAGTTTTGAAGACTTGGCTCCCATACTTGTCAGGCCTGAGAAAGTCCAGCTTGTGATTAGGAGGAGAGAGAGAGAGAGAGAGAGAGAGAGAGAGAGAGAGAGAGAGAGAGGAACTTCAGCTCTTGATCAAAAGCTGTCTGCTGTAGACAGAGTCAGTGCAGCAGCAGACCCAGAGCCATCTGAGAAGCCCTCCCTACGGGCAGGCTCTTGGTCTCCTCAGGACCTTTGGGAAGACATCCTCAGGGCCTTTGGGAAGGCACACTGCTTTGCTTATCACTTAGCTGGGTTTAATATTTGTAGCTAGTACTCTATGATGAAATCTGCCTTTCTTATTATTGATATAAGTAATTTGTGATTTAAAAATATTTTTATCAAATATAGCTAGAATTTTAAAATATTTATTTTTATTATTGATATAAGTAGTTTGTGATTTAAAAAATATTTTTATCTAACATAGCTAAAATTTTGAAATATTTGTTTTTATTATCTCTCTCTATGTCTCTCTGTGGCTCTCTCTTTCTCTCTGTCTGTCTGTCTGTCTGTCTCTCTCTCTCTCTCTGTCTCTCTCTCTCTCTCTGTGTGTGTGTGTATGCATGAGCACACATGAGTGCAGATGCCCCAAAAGGCCAGAAGAGGGAGCTAGATTCCCCCAGACCTGGACTTACAGGCAGTTTTGAACTGGCTCTTGTGTGTGCTGAAACCAAATTCTGGTCTTCTGCAAGAACAGCAAGTGCTCTTAAGTGCCTAGCCATCTTTCAAACCCAGATTTTTTTTAAAATTCATATCTTTAAGAATATAGGTTGCGATTTAATTGGATTTCTTTGTTTTTTTCTTTATTTGTCTTGCACTTTAATAATTTCTAGTATCTTTCATTTCCCTCCTTTGGTTTCCTTTGGGTTTAATCTGCTTTTCTCTAGCTTCTAATTTAGCAGCTTATATAATTTATATAACCCCTTCTTTTCAAAGATAATTTTAATGGTAAAAATGCCCCTCTAAGAACTACTTTACATATACTCTAGACATTTAGGTATTTTTGTGTTGTTTTAGTTTAATATATTCTCCAATTTACTTTTTGATTTCTTCTTTCTCACATGGGATATTTGTAAGAATATTGTTAATTTTCAAACACAGGGAGGGAATGTCCAGATACTTTTGTACTGATGGTTTTTATTAGCTCTCTGGTGAATAGATAACATAGTTTTAACATAATTGAAACAACAAATTTAAATGTATAGAAGACTTTTAAAAATGCTTGTCTTTGTTAGTTTATGTGTCACACACACACACACACAAACACACACACACACACACACACAGAGAGAGAGAGAGAGAGAGAGAGAGAGAGAGAGAGAGAGAGAGAGAGAGAGAGAGAGAGAGAGAGAGAGAGAGAGAGAGAGAGAGAGAGAGAAGAGGAGGAACACATACATTTAAGTGCAGGTGTCTAAGGAAGTCCGAAAAAAGCATTGGATCCCCTGGGGCTGGAGTTCGTAGGACTTATGAGCCACTTAACATGAGTGTGAGGGACAGAACCCAGGTCCTCTCAAAGAGCAGCAGATGTTCCTAACATCTGAGTCATCTCTGCAGCTCCTAGGAGACCGGTTATGGTCTAGAGTGCAGTCTGCCTGTGCTAAACGCCATAGGTGCCTTGGAAGAACATGGCCCCCTCAGTTGAAGGCTGTGTTCTCTGTGCATCTGATGCAGTTTGCTTAAGTCTCGGTGTCCTCACTCTCTTTCTCTAGCTATTCAATCAGTTACTGCGAGGACAAAATGCTGAAGCGGTCTTTGTATTTGTGGGATGTTTTTAAAGTTCTACAGATTTTTACTCTATTTCTTGAAACTTTGTTATTAATTGCATACATTTAGGTTTGTTATAGCCTCAATTAATTGACTATTTTATTACTAAAATACATCTTTTTCTTTTCTAATATTTCTTGCTCTAAATTATTTGTTCTTTGCTTGTACAGACAATTGAGTATACTTTTGATTAGATGATGCGTCTTCTTTTACTTCTCACTTGCATCTATATTGTACATTTTCACTATCAAATATATTTTATGCATTTCTCTATCAGCCAAATTGAAAAATATGAACCCAGGACCTATACCCTGTTTGGCATGGTAGCATGCCATTTGTGTGCACAGTATTATAATGAACACATTCTGGTGCCTGAAGCTTTCTCCTTTTCCCTCTACATTTGTGGATTAGTGAAGGATAAATGCATAAGTAAGAAGGAAGATTTAAATAGGAGACTTCATGCCACACTTCTAAAGACTAGAAGATTGTGGAGAGACTGTGAGGCTAGTAGGAGGAAGATGGAGAAGCCCTGTTATGTTCTCGCCTTTTTAGAATGTGTGTACCTGTAGACTGACAACAGTATCTATAGACTGACAGCTGTACCTGTAGGCTGACAGCTGTATCTGTAGGCTGACAGCTGTATCTGTAGGCTGACAGCTGTATCTGTAGACTGACAGCTGTATCTGTAGACTGACAGCTGTATCTGTAG
>NC_034590.1:81603909-81641816 GCF_900095145.1 Mus pahari | reverse complement strand
AGGCTGACAGCTGTATCTGTAGACTGACAGCTGTATCTGTAGACTGACAGCTGTATCTGTAGACAGACAGCTGTATCTGTAGACAGACAGCTGTATCTGTAGACAGACAGCTGTATCTGTAGACTGACAGCTGTATCTGTAGACTGACAGCTGTATCTGTAGACTGACAGCTGTATCTGTAGACTGACAGCTGTATCTGTAGACTGACTGACAGCTGTATCTGTAGCTGACAGCTGTACCTGTATACTGGCAGCTCTTAGCGGTGGGGAGTTGCTGAGAGTGTTGCTGGGAAGTGCTTTGTGATGTCCCAGGCCTAAGGCTGTGAAAAGAGATGGAGTTTTACTAAAAACACAGTCTATAGTATTTCATTTTATTTAAATATGTATAAACATGTATATATATGTGTGTGTGTGTGTATACATATCATATATTATACTAACCACACATATGCTATATCGTGTGTGTGTGTGTGTGTGTGTGTGTGAAGTGAGTGAGTGCATTCATGCATTCATGTAGTGTGCACATGGGGGTTTTAGGTCCCAGGGATCAAGCTCAGGTTGCCTGTCAGGCCTGGCTGTAATGCCTTTACTAGCTGAGCCATCTTACAGTCCCAAAGTACTGCATTCTCATAGTATTAATGGGCTGAGAGCAGCAGATACAAAATCTGCATTCAGGTATTCATTTTGAAAAAAGCAGTTGGCGGGATGGCTTGGTGGCTCAGTGGTTAAGAACACTGGCTGCTCTTCCAGAAGACCCAGGAAAACTTGGTGGCCTGCAACCATCTATAACTCTAGTCCCAGGAGAGCTGATACTTTCTTCTGGCCACTGCAGGAACCAGGCATCTATGTGTTACACAGACATGCATGCAGCAAAATACTCACCCACATTAAATAAACAAACAAACAAATAAATACAAAAATGTTATTTAAAAAATTTTTAAAACATAATTGTCTTGACTCACTGCAGTGAACATTTTTGAGTAAAGCTGTCAGGGCAGCAAGGTATTGTGTGTGACAAACAGTAGCACACTGCAGCTTCCACTGTGAGGTTTTTTGTTTTCTTTTTAAATTGTAATTGGTTTGGTTTGGTTTTTTAATGCGGGAGGTTACAATGGTGAAGGGTGTGTATGGAGGGATGGGGAGATGCATGGGATTGGGGTTCATGATGTGAAATTCACAAAGAATCAATGAAACTTTCTTTTAAAAAAATGACATAATTTGAAAAGAAAAGTCTAAAACCATTGACCTATATTTTGACATCATTAACTAGAAAGAAGAGCTATTTGTAACTAATGCATATAAAGTGAGAAAGATAATATAAATCATGACACAGCCGTTGAGACATAAAACTGTAATGCAGGAACTAAAAAGGTAAACAAAGGGTTGTTTACATCCTGCCCCACACTTACTATTGTCTAGCTAGAAGAAAAATATTAACTCAAGTTCGATATCCTGTTTGACAGTGTATTCAGGGTATATCCTATATCCTGTAATAGGCAGTGTGAGAATTTTTTTTTTTTGCTACCATGACACCCAGTATAATATGCACATGCTATAAGAGAATAACTTTAAGTACCTGTGATTACTATCTTTGATTATAGTATTGGAGGTCAGAAGTCCAAAATGCATTCTACTGGACTCCAATCAAGATGTCACAGAGTTGTGTTCCTTTGGGAAGTTCTAGGAAAGACTGCTGTTTTCCTTCCCTAGCTCGAGGTATCCTCTTAGCCTTGTTATCTCCGTCCCTCTTCAAACCTGTCAGGAGGGGCTGAGGGGCTGCCCCACTGCCCTCTCTCTGGTTCTGACTCTTCTGCCTCCTTCCAGATTTCAGGACCCTTTGTGATCACACTGTCCTCCATTGGCTAACTTGGGATATACTCCTTAAGGTCAGATGATCATCAAGTTTAAGTGTGTCTGTACCACCATGCCTCCTGGCCACATACATAATGTGTTCCCAGCGTCTGGGAGTTAGCATACAAACATCTGGTATGGATTGGATGCAAAAACTCCTCATAGGCTCAAATCTTTGAACACTTCATGCCCAGATGTTGACACTGTCTTGGGAGGATGTGGAACCTTTGGGGGCATAGGACCGTGCTGGTAGACGCAGGCCACTATGGGTTGGTCTTAAAGGTCAGAGCTTGGTCCCTGATTCTAGTCCTGAGCTCTGAGTCCCTCTCTGATGGCATTGTATGAGCATCTGTAAGCTCCCATCTCCAGGGACTAAGCCATTGCTGCTGTCCTGCTTTCCCTTCCACAAAGGGTCTGTGCTCTAAACCAGATAAAAGAAATCCTTCCTCCATCAAACCATTCCTGTCAGTTTTTGTCTCAACCATGAGAAGAGTAGGGGATACACTTGCAGGGCATTACTGTGTAGCTCAGATAATAGAAACTCATCCTCAATTGACAATAACACTGCAGTCCTAGGCATCCCAAGGCTGGGGCATGTGTTTTGAATGTGAACTAGTCCCACAGGCTCAATTGTTTGAACATTTGTTCTTCAGGCAATGCCATTTAGCAAGATTGTAGAACCTTTGTTAGATAGAGCCTCAGTGGAGGAAGAGGGTCACTGGAGCAGGCCTTCTGGTGTCACAGTCTGGCCTCATTTCCTATCCATTCTTTGCTTGCTCGCTGCAATTGCAGTGCTCACCGCAGTTGCAGTGTGACTGGGCTGACTCACACTCTTACATACATGCCTTCCCCACGCTGAAGTTAGAAGATACACATCATCCATTCAGGTGTTTCTTACGCGTCTAATCAAAGCAGTGGAAGTCGCCAGCACCATTGCCTATGTGTTTCAAGAGCCAGGATCAGAACTCCTTTGGTTAGGCAAGAAAACCCTGTTTGCGTTGGGTAAGGAGACCCAGGAACTGATGTTTTGGAGAGAAGCTATAGAAAGTCACAGGAGAGCCCCCAGGCAGAGGAACCCTCGTGAAGGCGGGGCTTTGTGTGGATGCATCCGGTACATAGTAATTCATGGACTTCGATTACCTGGACTTCATGTTTCTGTTTAATAGGAAGGAAGCCTGCTGGCCAGGGTCTTTGTTGCTCATGAGAACATTACTTATGAAGCCACTGGCCAGATGGAGAGGGGGATTTCCATGATTTGAGCATGAGGAGGGGACCTTAACAGTTGCCACTGCTGTTGACAGTTCTTGATAAACTAGCATCTCTTTGAAATGAGTCCCAGAAAATCCCACCGGTTGGCTTCTGATCTTCTCTTGGGGGGATGTGTGTATTTGTCGTTGAGCTACACACGGAGGTGGGAGGCTGGGCTGTAGTCCAGGAACATAGACTAAGAAGATGTCTTTTGAAACCTTTTGGTGAGTGTTTTGCTGCAGTGTTAGATTGCCACCAATTCATTTGCTTACTAATTCCAGACCCTTGTCTAAGGCAGCAATTTCACTTTCTTTTCCTGTTCTTTTGAGAGAAGACACAAATGGGAGAGAAAGAAGAGATGGTTTCCAGCTATCTTACCATCTCTATACCTGAGACCTTTGGCAAGCCACTTTTCCCACGCTTTAACCTGTCAGATGGGCATGTGATGCGATAGTGGTCCTTAGGGGCCGGAGGATGTTGAGGATTTGGATCTACAGTGCAAGACTCAACATCAGTCTTCCTGTTTCTTTGAACTTGCGCTTCATTTACATTTCCTGCTTTACGTCTGTTCCTCACTTTGGGCTGGCAGCTTTTTCATGGGCCATACCCTAAAATATGTATGCCATGGGCCATCATTCCATTTACCTCCATTCAACCAACAACCCCATATCCACTGTGCAAAGCAAGCCACTCCCATATGTCTGATCTTTGAGTTAAATGGGAAGGAAATGAAATCCAGCCTGATTGAGTCCTAGGGTCCTGACAATACTGGAATTGGAAGGACATTTTGTTCAATCACCTTCTCGTCTTAAGAAACAAATAAAAGCCTGAAGAGATGAACTGATTAGCTCTAGATCATGTAGCTGAATGGTAGACTTCAGAACTGGGGTTAAAAAATCCATCTTTCAAACTTCCAGACCAGTTCTGCCATAGTTTTCATTAACTTCAACATTCTGTTAGCGGATTCAAATACAAAACCAGTAATGAGCCCTAAATTATTTTCTCCTTGAGCTCAAAGAATTTTTAATTGGAAAAGGATGTGCCCAAATTTGTGATGAGAAACAACACAGCCTCCTGGACCTGCTGGGCCATAGCCATTGTTTCAGCAAAGGCACTGGATAATGAGAGGAAAATGGAAACAAGGACAGAGAGCATGCGACCGTTCCTGGTCCTTAAAGCCTTTTGTCTCCATCAAGCTGGCATTTGTTGCCAAACAACAACCCGGGAATAGCCAGGAGTAGCCCAGGTGATACCAGCTACCTAACCTAACTAACGCTTCAGAGTTGCACTTGGCAGTGGGTAGCTCCACCGTTTTGTTGCCAAGTGAGATGAATAGACCTCAGCTGAGCTCCGGTTGTGAAAGGAGGGCTTTGGGGAGAGCATCCGCTCTGTTGTCCAGCATGGGTGCCACCTTATCTTCAAACCAGGCCAACCCATATCCAGCCCTGTGAAGCCAACAACCAGGAGAGCATTGTCACACCTGCAGACAGGTGACTGCCTATGACCCCTGCCTCACCAGCTCTCGTGCTGCTCTACCCTCCCCTCGGTTAGGGCTTCTAAAAGCTCCCAAAGCCTAGTCTCTGCCTTCTGTCTCAGGGAGTTGATCCTTCAACGGGCAGATTAACTCGATCCAGCTCTTGGTTCTCCCAGACAAAACAGTCCACTACTAGCCCCTCCCACTCCTGTTGATTTAGATTAAAATCCATGCCAGTACTCATTCTCTCCAGCACCCAGGAATCTCCTACTCTCCCTCCAGGAAGGGACCACTCAGGCCTGTCCCTTTGGCTCTTCCTGGTTCCCTTGGTCTGAGTCACTCTGTCTATCTGGGACTCAGTCTGAGCCCTCTTCCAACTGCTGCGGCTGCTGCGCCTGACACCTCCTCACTCACACTCTGGGCTCCACTTTCAGCACCTGGCCTGACTGAGAACTCACCTGGATTCTTTCATCATAACATCTCACTGCATCCAGGTGTCAGAGCTCTCTTGAGCCATTACTAACCATATGAGGTCTCAGCCCCTTTACTGCCCAGTTTGTGTTGAACCCCAAGGGGAGGATGTTTAGAAATGGCCAATGCTTTCTTCCACAGTACACAGTGAGTGGTTTGAATCTCTTGCATGCTATAGAATTTGGAGTTAACTGCAGATCTCAGGGGTTGAGCACAGCTTAGACATCAGCCCTAACACTTTTCCATTCATGAATCTCTGGCCACCTCATCAGAGTCACTCTATTAAAAAATCACCATCCCCAGGCCAACTACTCAGATCAGCTAAATTAGGATCTTAGAGAGACATTATTAGATTATTAGGTGCAACGAAGCTGGATAACTTCTGACTAAAGCCATCTATAACAACCAAAGAACCTTTCTCATCTAAATGACCATGGAGATTCCAGAACTCACCAGCCTTGCAAGGAAACATTGCTCTTGCATGTGTCCGTCTCAAGAAAATGCCAGTAAGTGTCCTGGAGAAGTCATTACTACATGAATATGTATAAGGTGTAATTACACAGATAGCTCTGACGAGTAAGGGACAGTAGTTGACTGAAACACCTAGACTGGCAATAACTCAAAAGCAGGGACACGTATTTTATTCTTGCCTCGGGAACTGGAGAGGATGTGGGGACAGCTTTCAACAGGCCTGACCTTGTCAGAGTGGACCTGTCAACACTGGCAGGAAGTCTGTTCTGAACACTGTGAGAAGTGAGAGTGTGGTAAAGAAAAACTAGGTCACTGTCCCAGATGTCCCAAAGGGAATGCAGCACTGTGTGTGCAAGTGAGAGCTACAGGAAGATCCCATCAAATGAAGTGGAGCTCGTGGCCAGGAACTGAGTCAGAGCATGCAAAGCCACTAGGAAAGATACCTGGAGATAAATATAAGCATATTTGGTTTCCTGAAATATATCCCTCGGATAACAACACTATCCTATTTAAGAGTTCATATGGACAATTAGGGTTTACAACCTTGATGTTGGATCAGGACATCCTAGTTAAATTTTACAAAGAAGTGTAATATGTGAAACAGATGTGCACTGGGTAACATGTATATGTTTGTATGGTGGGGTGAGGGGTATGAGTTCAGATTTGCTACATCATGTGTAACAAAAAAATATGATCTAGAAATGTAATCATACTTTTCTCACTTGTGTGAAATGGATACCATGGATGGGCTTGGCTCTAAGACCCAAGCTGATGGAGCAGCCATCATCTTAAACACGGCTGGTCACCATGGCCAAGGACAGAAAACAGCTCTGAAGGATAGTACATCTGCAATGAGACATTCTACGTTACAAGAGACACATAGTGCTTCTTCCACATGCCCAGAATGTATTCCTAATGAAAATATGGAGGCCACTGGTGTATTTGGGCTCTTGGTCAGTCCCACAGTGATAGCCCAGGAATGGAGTTGGAAAACCACTGAATCACTTCCCCCACTTTAGAATGAGGAGACAAAGGTCAGGTTGCTTGTTCAAGTCATATCAAAGTGGACCAGGACGGAGAGGCCTCCGTTCTTAGTTCAAGGAGATATCTCTGTTCTCAGTTCAAGGTTTTTCTCAATTTTGTTCACAGCATGTGAGAGAGAGGCGGCTGGGGGAGAGAAAAGGGTGACTCGGGCTAATTCTGAAAGACCATGTAGTCTTTAGGAAAAGTTCCATGGTGTCTTGCTACGTGTTCTGAGTGACAAATAGATGCAGTAAAGGCATATTAGCTCTGATTACCCAGGGGACACTGGCAATAGAAAAGGCATCTATAGAGAACCATTGCTGATTGTGAAATGTGATGCCCCTAAAGAGGCCAGGAAGCCACACAGAAACATTCAACTTTGCTGCATCCTGAGAGAAACCCATTAGGGATCACACGAGAGAAGGATGGTGATTTATTTCTCCCAGTCAAGGACACTACAAGGGGAACATTTATCCCTTGGGATGGGGCAGGTCAGCAAACACTAAGGATCGTCAGCTGCGTCCAGCACACATTGTTAAGTGCCAGGGATCCAGAGCAAATAGCAGGTGAGAGCAGAATTTAGGCCTGGAGAGGTTGGATGCTACCAATGGATTCTGTTAGCTTTCTTGTTGCTCAGACAAAATGCCTGACAGGGAAGTGAGGTTTACTTTGGCTAAGTGTCCATCATGGGGCAAGGACAAGGTATGAGTGTGAGTTGATGTTCACATCTGGGTGGATCAGGAAGCAGAGAGAGGAAAATCATAGGATTTTTGCCTCACAGTTTAGGGTAGGCCTTTCCTCTTTAGTTTACTCCATCTAGAAAGGACCTCACAGACATGTGCAGAAGTATGTCTCATTAATATCCTAGAGTTTCCTAATCCAAAGAGTTAACAACCAAAGTTAGCCATTGAAAGTTTGTCTTTGGGGTGGTGGTAAGTCATGTTTCAAAGTTTCTCTTCTCTTAGTTTCCCAGTGTGCACCTGGGGAAGCCAGTTCACTGGGCTGACGAAGCCCACGACATAGCTGATCATGTAAAATGCACTCATGTGACCCATCTATCTCACCTCCAAAGACACACAAACGCCATCTCTATGGGTCTTCACACACATCACACGGACACGTCTGTAAGAAACACTGAGGCTTCCTGCTCCCCCTCCCACATGTCACCTCTGTAAGAAACAGTGAGGCTCTCTGCTGCCCCTCCCCCGCCCTGCTGCAGGATGTTGTTTGTTTCTTTTGCAATGGGTTCTTATATAACGTCCCTTCCTGTAAGCCGTGAGCTGTCTATGTAGCCCGGGCTGGCCCTCAACTCTCTGTCCTACCACCTTTACCTCTCAAGTGCTGAGACTATAGGCATGTGTTACTATGCCTAACCTAAAGTATCTTCATATCTATAAAAACACAAATAGCTTCCATTTCTCTCTGTGCCTTGACTCCTTCATTGCTTCCTAGCTTTCCCTGGAAAGGTGAGGTTTGACAGGAAGCCCACAAAGGCTAAGCCCTCCCTGTCTTTCTGTCCTCATTTCCATCTGTCTTTTCTCTTGCCTTTACTTATCCCAACAGTTACACACATACAAAATGCTGGGCTGGGCTCTTGATGCCCGAGGCATTTCCCATGTTGAACCTCAGTAGCTGTGATTGCCCTTGCTCTGTACTCTTGGTGGTCTTGCTGGTCCTCATCCCACTCCCAGGATCTACGTTGTTCTCATCATGTACTTGCATTACTTGGGGGAGATCTCACAGTACAAGCACTAATCACTTATCCTCTTGATAGATTTTGGATGAATCTGCCCTGCTTCAGTATGTACTAGCTGCAGGTTGCTTTGACTCTGCATCTCTACCTGTGTGCAGTGAGCTTGGTGGTTTATCTTCTGCCAAGAATTATCCTGAAGGTTAAGATAAACAGTTCTAACTCATTCCAGAGGTAATTACCATGAGTACAGCTGTAATAGTGAATAACTGTAAGAGTGTACCCTTACATTTCTCCCAGCATTCTGCCAACTCCTTGGCTACAGGTGTTTGGTTTTATGAAACATTCCATTCTTAAGTGCTTACTGAAGGGCCAGGCCAACAGGAGGGCACTTTGGAATGAATGAAATGATTAGGGAACATAAAACTGTGTTCAGTGACTGATTAGTTTGGGAAAGCAAGGTGTCATGTGTATTTTACGTTTCTAACTGGTAGGGTTGGCAAACCACAATCTCCTATGCTTCTTTGGTTTGGAACATTTGTGTTTGCAAATCTGCCAGTCTCTTCTTGGTTCTTGAGTGGGTAGCCACACATTGAGGGAGGGGGAAGGGCTGGGGAAGGAGGGAGAAGGAGTGGAGGAGAGGGAGTGAAAGGGAGGAGATGAGGTGGAGTGCGAACTTTGGAGCCAGCTCCTCTGATTTCTAAAAAATTATTTTTATTTCTGTGTATCTGGGGGTGTTTGTGGAAACTCAGAGGAAGAGTGTTGGAGCCTCTGGACCTGGAGTGAGCTTAGCCACGGAGCCATCTCTGCAGCCTCAATCTCAACAATTCCTTTTGGAGGCTTGATTCCTTTCTAGGTATGGATGCTATAGTGGTACCCAGTGGTTCAGTGGTGAGTGTCAGGTCCTCAGGTGTGGATGGGTCTTCATCTCTCAGCCCCACTGAGCTGCTCAGTGGTGACATGGTGTGCTCTCATGGGAGCAGCTGGAGCTTGTCACTTCCTCATTGTTGGTTATTTTGCCTTGTTCTCACAGGCAGGTGATTTCTTCAGCATGCTCATGAAGAATTTGAGGGTGGAGATTTAAGGTGTCTGAGTCCGGGACTGTGAGTTATAAGAACACTCCTAGTGGAGTGACCTGAAGGTCCACTAGGGTCAGAGGGATTGATGTACTGAACATACAGTTGTAGAGGTCTTCTTCCTCTCTTTCCCCTCTCCCACTTCACCCTTATCCCTCTCTCTTCTTTCTCCCGACTCCTTTCTCTTCTTCCTTCATCCCTCTCTACCCCCTTCTCTTACCTTTCTCCCTGTATCTCAGTCAGCTTTCTATCATGGCATCAAAGTATCTGAGACATTCAATTTAAGAGAAAAGGTTATTTGGTTCAACCTTCCAGTGGATTTAGTACATGTTTGTTTTCCCATTGCTTTTAGACTTGCAGGGAGGCAGTGTATTATGTTGAGGAACACATGGCTGAGCAAGGCTGATCAATGCATGGTTGCCAGGAAGTGAACGATAGAGCAAAGGCATGGGGCACTAATATTTCTTTCAAAGACGTGCCATCAATAACCCAGATTCTTCCCGCTGTAAGGTTCCCCACTTACAGTTCCACTGCCTTCCAGTGGTGCCATTGGTTAGGAATCACAGATTTGGGGAGACATTTAAGATCAGAACTACTGTACATTTGTTCCTAACTCTACCTCCCTCTCTATCGTACATTCCCGTATTTATTTATTTTTTGATCCAGGGTCTCACTATGTAGCCCAGGGCAGCCTTGAACTTGAGCTCCTCCTGTCTTTGCTTCCTGAGTGCTGGAGTTACAGGCCCCAACCACCAGCCTGTCTTGCCATGACTTCCCACTTCTTTTGCCCTCAGTGCTGTACATCAACCTGCTTCTGTTTGCCCATCCATGACCACACGGTCTACCACAATTGTCCTAAGATGGCGGACCCCCTCCTCATTGCCTCTCTACCCTTCAGATCAGCTTCTTTCCTCACTCACATTGCTAATAGATGAAATAACTCGTGCCTAAAATACAAATCCCTGCATGAGATCGACTAATCTCACCTCTGGCCAAAAGGGACTCCACTTCTGTTTGATCATTTTGCTGAAAGTGGGACTTAATATGGTAGTCAAAAGTGGTGGAAACCTACAGCTGCTCTGCTGGACTTGAAGACTCTCTGGGAAGGGAGTGTGACAAGGGAGGGCAGGGGTCTGGAGTCCCATGTCCTGTTCCCTTGATCTGGTATGCTTTCAGCATCCAACAAAGAGAAAGGAACAAGAGGGAACGGATTGGTTTTGGGGTAGGAATGTGGATCAGTGGATAAAGTGCTTGCTATGCAATCACGGAGCCAGAACTGCAGAACTCACTAACATCTGGATGGGCATGGACTACCTGTAATGCCAGCACTTGGGAGGCAAGGGTGAGGGATCCTCTGGGTAAGCTGGTGAGCTAGACTGGCTGGAATCGGTGAGTTCTGGGATAAGTAAGAGACCCTGCCTCAATAGAGTCGAGTGTGATTGAGGAAGACGCCCAGTGTCAACTTAGGTCTCTATATACTCATGTGTGTGCACGTGTATGTGTGTGCGTGTGAATGAGCATACACACACACACACACACACACACACACACACACACACACACTCATGTGCACAGAAGAATGGGTTGATTTGGTGTCTATAACCCTGACTAACCTTTCTCTCTGACATGCTTCCTTCTGTGACAGCATTTTGTTGGCTTCTAACTACTTCGTGTGTCTACTAGGGACACTGTCATGGTTTTGATGGGGTGTAAAGAAGCCCTGTCCAGGCCCTGTCCTGCACCCCTATAATTCTGCCCTTCTCCGAACCAATTCATTGAGGTAGTCATTAGAATAAGCCTTAATGCTGGGACTGAATTAATGAAACAATGGAAGAAATGAAATTACAGATGCAAGTCATACCTAAGGTAGTGAGAGCTCTCCTCTGTTCTTTCAGTGGGGAGTCCCCCTTGCCCATGCTGACCTTATCTTCTGTCCTTATATATCTGACAGGCCTGAGTCCAATCTGGATTAGAGCCTGTGTCCTAACCTAAGCAGGCTGACTCTCCATTTGGGAGCTCAGGGCCAATGTGGAAGAGAAGGAAGAGCCCAAATCTTGGGAGAGCATCAGGAAGGAAAGATGGCAAGAGTACTCGTGACAGGTGCAGGGGTGGCACATGAGAAGCTGGGAAGCAGCTGGGGGAGAAGACTCAAGCTGAAAGAAGACACCAGCCTAGAACAGAGCCACAGTGCCACTGAGGGGGAACTCCCACTTCTTGTTTGCCTGCTTTCTCAGTCTCCCCACCAGGGATGGTCTCAAGCTTCGTTCCTTCTATCTGTTCATGTGTGTGTCTAGATTGTGGATGCTTGTGTAGTGTGTGTGTGTGTTGTGTATGTGTGTGTGCACATGGATGTGTGGAAGTCAGAAGTCTCCCTCAGCATCTTTCAGATGCTGTCCCCTATGGGTTTTGAGACTGGTCTCCTACTAGGACAGGGCGTTTCCTGACTATGTTAAGCCATTGGCCAGAAAGCCCCAGGGAGTCATCTGTCTCCACTTTCCCAGCACTGAGATCATAAGAGTGCACCATCATCCTTGGTTTTCTATGGGGGTACTGGAGCTCAGACTCAGGTCTTCATGCTATGCAAGAACTTTACTAAATGAGTCACACTCAACGTCCCCTGGTTTCTTTTCATTTCTTTTAAGAGTTCCTGAGTATCATGAAGGCTGAAGTCTACACAATCCCCATCCTAGGAAGGACCCAGAACCTGCTGTACCCATCAGCTGTGGTCAGGCAGCTCTGCAGGGGTCCTCCAGAAGGATTCACTGAGCAAGTTCATGCTAACAAAAGTCCTGCATGTGAACCAGAGTCACCTACCCCTCCCTGGCCATCAGCAGTGGACGCATAGGTCTTTGTTCTCTGTGAAAATCCCCCGTGGGCCCGCCCCTCTGCTGAGAATTGCAAGCGTGCTCTCCTCTTCTCCTCTCAGCCTCAGAGCGCGCCTCATTGCCCCTTTAATGTCTGGCAGAGCATGAATTGTAAACATGTCCTCAGACGTGAAGGCTGTTTGGAGACTGGGGCTAGAGAACTGGCCCTGAAGAAAAGAGGAGTTGGGCTGAAAATGAGCTGCTGAATAATTTAGCCTGAATTGGAAAGTCAATACCTTAAGCGAGGCGTGGCGAAACTTGAGAACTTGAGGAAAACACTGTGAAGATGTAATTTTTGAGAGAATGTTATCAAAAAGAATAGCTCTTTGGAAGGAGGCAGAAAGATGACTGAGGGTGGCCTGGGTCGGACTAGGGACAGGAAGGGCGTGGACACAACAGGAGAAGCAGAACAGAAGTTGCATCTGAATGAGAGAAGGCCCAGGAAGGTGCAGGAATACCAATAGGTCCAGGGAAGGAGAGAGAGGATGCAGGCCTGGATGGAGAATTTGATTAAGGGTGGTGTGTGTGTGAAGGGAATCCCACCAGATAAAACTGTTAAGATGAGCCAGACAGAAGCCAGAGAGGCCTGTGGTAGCTGCAGAGTGAAGGGTACTGTGTAGAAGAGTGGCAGGCAGTCTGCTGAGTGGAACATAGCCCACACAAACTTGCTGCTTGGGTCTTAACATGCAGACTCTGACCCATCATGAATTATTGGGCATGAACTTGAACAGCTAGGTGCTACATACATACCATCTTAGTCTTTGTCACAGTGATGAGGTGGATAAAATAAACACCTCCATTATACAGATAAAGTCGACAAGGCTCAGAGAGGCCAACTTGTTCGAGGAAATCCAGCCTGCAGATATGGGAGCTACTGTTCTGCCCTGTTCCGTTGCAGTTACGATTTGGGTGTTTAAATGAGGAAGTGTGTGGTCCACCATGGTCCAGTGGGGATGCAATTCTGTGTTCAGGGGCTGTGAGGGGAGGTTCAAGATTTTATTTTTATATACATATGTCTGTGTGCACACACGTGTGCAGGTGTCAGTGGAGACCAGAAGAGGGATTCAGATTCCTTGGCTGGAGTTCCAGGTATCTGTGAGCCTAAAACCCTGGTCCTCATGATTGAGCAGCAGGGGCTCTTAACCACACTTAGCTCCCTCTCTAGTCCCCTATGGAGGCTATACGCTAAAGTGACAGATTGAGCGGAATTGACAGATGCAGTGCAGTAGGCGACAGGGGGCTGAACAAGGGCCTGGGGATGCTGAGGGGTCAGTGGAAGGGCTGCACCAGGCAGGGCTCTGGAGGTTGGACTTCACACTGAGGGAGGGGTGGTGGGAAGCTGCTGGACATAACTAGAAGGGTTAGGATAGAGGATGCATGAGTCAGCTCTGCATCTTAAACAGATCAGCCTGGATGCTCTGCAGAAAGTGATGGGAAGGGCAAGCCTCCGGGACACAGAGACACCAGAAGGCAGAACACAAGGGAACCAATAGATGTGTCAGACCCTCAAACCCTTCATCCAAAGGAGACTCTCCCAGCCTCTTGCTCAGATTTTTTTCTTCTTTGTTCTCATTTACAATCAACTCTAGTAATTCCATTGTTTGTTTGCCCAATTTATGGGAAATTAAGAATAACGATTTAGTAACAAATCTGAAAGTATATCAGGTATTGAGGGAAAGCCAGCCACAGCAGAAAGTGACAGCTTGATTGTGAGGAAATGTCTGTAGGAAAAAAAAAATGTGCTGAAAATGTGGAGCTGTCTAGTGGAAAGGCCAGTGCCTGCTCCCGTGACACTGTCCCGTGCAGTGCACACCATTCTCCTTATTGCTGTGACCAATGCACCTTCAAAAGTAAGCCGAGAAAGGATTGTTCCACTTGTGCTCACAGTTTGTGGGTACAGTGAGTACAGATGTGCTGGCTGGCAGGAGGAGGAGGAGGAGGCAGCTGATGGACTACGTTGCCTCTGCAGCCAGGAAGCAGAGGGGAACGCACCCAGGGGCTTGCTCCGCTCCCTCATTTCTTTTTGTTTAGTCCTGGACCAACTTGATTCCTCTTGTCCACCCAAAGCTGTTGGATGGGGGACACATGCCAAGATGGCTACAAAGCCTGGATCCTGGTATTCACCTTCTGGGCTTTGAGGCCAGCTTGCGTCTCTTTTTGTGTGGGAGTAACTATAGTAGGCATAGTGGTTGGAGCTTGGTTGATACTTCCAGTCTGTCATGTCATAATTGAGCTGAGGTAGAGAGAACACCATAGCAAAGGCCTCCTGCAGAAGCTGGGTGGGAATTATACAGCCTTGTCCTCTAAGCAGAATGAGTCCCCCTCATAAGACCACCCCTGCCTGATTCCCAAAGGTCCTCCTAGCTGGGCTTGTTGACTGTTGACACTCCCACATAGAGAGAGGGGGTGGAGGCAGAGTGCCTTTGGACCCTAACCTGAGTATCCAGTCAGGTTATTTATTCCAGACCTGAATGTGATGCTGCAGAAATTATATGTGACCTGGTAGTATATACATGCTGGGGAGGACTAAGGGAAGGGGCTCAAGAAGTACAGCTGTGGAGATACCACTATCCATACTGGGTACAGACTTTCCTATATGGCTGTAAAATGACTAAGACCACATTGTCCTGATTTCACCCTGACTCCATTTCATGTCTGCTCTGGTGCCTTTCAGCCCTGAACAGTTATATGTTCCTTGGCAACACATTCAGGACTTTCCATGACCCTGACCATGGCCTAGATGTATAATCAAAATATCAGCTGGACAGATAAGCAAAACAAAGGCTACACAGCTCCTCCCACTCTCCCCCCCCCCAGATGTGTACCTGGCAATGATTTCATTGTGATTTTTGTGAGTTTTGCCTGTATAAGTGTTGTGCCCCCGAACTTCAGTGCCCAGAGTTCTTTGGGGCAAGAGCCTGCTCTAAGCTGCTGGTTTTAATAATGGCCTCTTACTTGGCTGTATGTGTACAGTGGCCTTGTTGCTTTCTAGACTGGACTATAAGAGCTGCTTTAAAGTAATTCATGTTCCTGCCCATACCTCATTACCCACATTCCGTAATAATAAATTCTGGATTCCCAGCGTGAGCTATGGTGGAATTGAACTTTGTGTCATTGAGACTTTACAAGAAAAGGTAGACATCACTTAGTCCTATCCTCTTCCCAAGCTGGGAGAAAGTTCTTGAAGCAAGAATGTTTCCCGGTCCACTGCGGTCTTTCGGAGTTTAGAAAAGTCCTGGGTGCTAGGGACTTTCCTCAAAGAAACAGGGATGAGAAAAGTGGTTATTTCTTGAAGTTATGGGGTTAATAAACTTGAATGTGTCTCAGGCTCCTCCTCTGAACTCCTCTTTCTTTAAGTGGCTGCAACCTGACTTGTGAGGCTCCCTGCCCTGTGAGCTTAGGGACTCACATCTTGGACTGAAGACCTCAACTTCTATGTTCACAGACACTCATGCACCATGCATGGGCTATTCCTGAGCCATAATGCCTGACCCTTTATGTCTGGTGGGTCTGCATGCCAGCCCCACAACATATCTGTTTACCCCAGCCGTTTCATTCCAGTGAATACCGGGCTGAAGGGAGAGACGGCCAAAAGACTTCTATTCCAGGCACTATGTGCTTTATAAATTGTAGTTATTGTCAGTAAAATAAATAGAGAATAAAAGCAAAACATTTATATAATTTGCTGATGACCCAGAAGGCTGAGGCAGAAAAAAAAAAATATCTGAAAGTTATCAAGGCACTGGGGCCTGAACCCTGTGAGGGGTGAGATCTACTTGCAGATCCTCTAACTTCTCACGTTACTGGCCTCTACTGACTTACTGAGACCCCCGAGGTTCCATGTAGGGGTCAGTTAGGAAAAGAGTATTTGGTAGTAGGAAGTGAGAGCTATATCCGCTGGAGACCTGGGATGTCGCTGGAATAGAGACAGAGAGCTGTGGGCCCTCTCACTTAACTTTGGAGAGCTTGAGTGTCAAGGATATTTTGCTAAGATAAATCTAATTTTTCACTGTGTTCAAATTATTTTTGTAGTGTAATTTTTTTGCTTATTGATAATGCACCCGGAAATTTTGTTAAACTACCTTATGAAATATAATAAACTGGTACTTGGCTTTCTACACATATGATCATATCATGAGGCTAATAGTTTGATTTTTATGAATTTTAAGTATTTGGGGGAAGATTATTATCCAAATTGGTTTAGGAAAAGGAAGTGAAAAATTCTAGCTTCAATTACCACAGGATTCTTCTGATACTCAAAGTCTGTTGTTCTTTTATACTAACAGATGACACATAGTTAAAGTAAAACATTATTCATTCATTTATTAGTTATTTATGCAGCACTGTGACAGGTGCTGATGTTATTGTTATGAACAAAACTCAGATTTATCCACGTTTCCCAGGAGCCCATGGGCAAGAGGGTTATCAATTCATAGTCTAGGTGAGACAAAGGGAGAATCTTGGTAGCAGGCGAGGTGAAAGGCAGACTTTTTTGTCATATGTAATTGGTAGACACAGCCAACATGACTTGGTCATAGTGTCTGAGGATCAAGGGGAAGGGGCTGTCAAATTTTGCACGAACCCTGGTCATTGTTGAGTTAGAGAACACTGGAGGACCAGATGAGGAGGTGAGGGGAGAAAGGCAACTCAGGAGCTTGTTTTAGCGGATTCTGGATGCTTTTGTGCTGGGAGTGTAGCTTGCAGCCTGGAGAGAGACCTGGTGGAGCTCATGTGCATATAGTTAGCAGTAGGTGACAGTTTGTGTGACTGGAATGGATAAGGACTGGAGAGAGACTTAGACTAACTCTCGGAAACAGCAACGCTTAGTGACCATGTAGAGGAGGGTAACGGCAGGGAGGCAGGAGGTCACGGAAGTCTTAGTAGTGAGAATGAGATGGCGCAACACAGAAAGGATGATAGCAGTGTTCAAGGTAGGGGAAAGGATGAAGATAGAAATGTCATTAGACCTAACTATTGGCAACATTGTTTAGAGCTGAAGAGAGGGCCGGCAGTAAAACATTTATGATAACATATTAAAAAACCAACAAATCTGCATGCTTTGGTTTTAAAGTACAATCTGATAAGCAGGAAAATCAGTGAGATGGGAGTTAGCTTTTCTAATGCACACATGTTCAACATGGCAGGCCTCCTTCGGTAGCTGATGGAGACCCTTCGAGATATCAGGTTGGGTGGCAGGGACTCTATCCTATCTGTTTAACTACTTGAGGGCAGAATATAACTCTATTCTGAAACTGGCCAGGCCCCTCATGACATTTACAAGTGAAGTCTGTGGACGTTGAATGCGTCTCCTGGCCGCTATGAGTTTGGACTCTAAGCCAGGACAGTGATTGTAGTGTTCCCTATGAATCTGTCCTGCCTCATCTGAGAATCCGTAGGCACCTGGTGAGGCGATGTTAGCTGGGCTTGCTCTTCTGAGCAGTTTGTGCATCTGTCGTTTTGTCTTGGAACCAGAATTAGACAAATCCTTTGATGACATATTCCACATCTCTGGAGGAGGGAATCTCAGCATGCTGCAAACCCAAGCTGCCCCAAGCTCCGGGCTCCAGCTCGGTCAGAAGCAGATTGCAGACTTACCTCCCAGCTGCTGCTTGCCACTTGCAATTTGGGCTTTCCACCGAAATCACTCTGTTCCTGAGCAAGCCAGTCGCCTCGTTGTTGAGAGAAGTTGGTGGGACTGTTGAATATTTTATTCACCATCTGGCAGACAATACAACCCAGAGCATGCCCGTGGGCTGATGGTGTCCCAGACTGCTGTGTACCAGTATGGAAAAGGCCACTACTCCTTATGTCTGGCAGGCACCTACGATTCCTCACAGGGGACTCCCACTGTTTCTGAGGCTGAGAATGAGGGATTGGGGTAGAGTAAAGCTGAAGGGGCTGCCTGACCTTATGCCCAGGCATCCAGGTAGCCACGAAGTATTTTCTAATGGAGAATTCCATGGCTTAGTTCAGACCCTTCCTGCGTTCCTGCGCTCCATTCCAGGCTGTTCCAGGGCACTCGCTCTTGCTCTTGCTCTGAGGTCTCTGGTCCTATCTGTATAGAGGGACTCTAGAAATGCCAACCAGTCTGTTACTTTCAAAAAGTAACAGTGTGTGTGTGTGTGTGAGAGAGAGAGAGAGAGAGAGAGAGAGAGAGAGAGAGAGAGACTTCCTCGTTCAGGAGGCAATGTTCAAGTAGGGTTTAGGCACTTTCCCATTTCCAGTTTTCTTTCCCAATGCAATACTTCCAGTGTCTGTCACTTGAAAGTCTAATTATTGATCCCTCCATGGGAGACAGTTATCTATAAACTATCACTGCAGTAGAAGGTACTCTAGGCTCAAAGTCAGAGACCTCTACCATGTTTATTCTTATAATGCTTGACATTTAATACAGTCCTCCTAGCCACGAAGTGGCTATCTCGATGCCTGGCAGAAGGTCATAAAGTTGCTATGAAGGTCAAGAGGAGACCCATGTGGTCAGGACCTTGCCAGCTTCCTTGCCTGCAGGTCTGGGTGGGCTAATGGGGCACAGCCAGACCTTGTAGATCAACCTGACTCATTTTTGCTTATAGAAATAGCATAGAAAAATTTCTATGTATCCCTTTACATAATAAAACATTTAGAAGTATACATTTAGTTCCTGGATTGCATGTATATGTTATATAATATGTATAATTATGGACTGAGAGTGAATTATCATCATTTATTATTAAGTAAAAATGCCGAGCATGATCTGAACTAGCATGTGTTGAATAGTTAGCACAGCTGGGTGCTAAGTCTTACGCAGTTTCCTTTACATCATCTTCAAAACAATCCCGTCAGTGGATATGACACCTTCTAGGTGAGGGAGTAGGGATATGAGACATAAATCACCCACAAACATTCCCAGAGCTAGGGAGTGTCAGGAGCAGAACTCAAAACCAGGACTGTGGCTTTCATGTATATGAACACTATGAAGATACCACATTGATAAACATTACTGTGTGACTGTTCTCATGTGTGGGATGGAGAGATGGCTCAGTGGCTAAGAGCACTTGCCGCTATTGCAGGGGACCTTGATTCATTTTCCAGCAGCTCACAACCCTTATACCTCTAGCTTCAGGGGATCTTATTCCCTGTTCTGGTTCCCATGGGTATCTGCATACATTACATACATTACATACATACATAAGTGCACACACACACACACACACACACACAACAATAAATGGATGGACCAGATAAGTTCAGTGCTTGGTAGACATCTCTACTACTGAATTACATCTTCTAACAGTACCTCACTTACTGTCAGGGTTCAGGCTGACCCTGAACTTATTCTGCAGTCCAGGCAAGCCTTGACTCCTGCTTCAGCCTTTGAAGGAGCTGGGATTTCAAGCTTTCAACAGCAGGCCCAGAGACCATTCTCCAGGATAACCATGGATTCCATCTCTTGTGTTCGGCTTCTTGGAGGATGTATCTGAAGCATCTGGGGGCAGCATTTACATGCAGACTCTGACTGAGTAAATGGGAGATGGAGCTAATATTCTGCATTGCTTGCCAGTGTTGTGACTGGTCTATGGACCACACTCTGAGTGCAAGGTCAAAGGGTCATGAGCATCGTTAACAATACATTCCAAAAAGACGTTCTGGTTGCATGCTCATTGGTGTATTTGAGTACTTATTTCCCACATGTTCTTGTTAATACTTAAAACATTACATATTTAAGTCAATCTGATAGGGGAACTATAGCAGCTGAATCTAGAAAAATGTTTCTAATTCTTATCCAGCTTAATCATCCTCTCGTTAGTTCTTGGCTGGTTCTGGTCTCTCTTCCACCGTTTGCTCATGTTCTTAGCCCATTTCCCCCATTGGATAGTTTTACACTCTGTTGGATTGGCTTATATGTGTTCTTTATATATTTTGGCTAGTGCTCCTTTGTTTTAAGAGCCCACATTTCCTTGAGGGAGGAGGAGCCTGTCCAGCAGAGCTGTCTAGTGGTAAAATCACGGGATCCAGATGTAATTGATGTCTCCATTATCCGTTTGCATCTCTCTCTTTCATACTAAGATACCAGCAAGGAGCCTATCCTACTGTAAGGCAGCTGCTTCTTGGCTGGTCCAATCCATTAAGAGAATGTGGTCTATGAGTTTCTATGAGTACCAAATATTGATATGCACAGAGCGTACTGTCACATGACCTGAAGTGGATCACTAGGGGACAGATGGACCTAGTTGCAGGGTTCCTGCAGAATCTGCACTGGAGTACATTGAGGAGTTTAGTCACACCAGCTCTGTTGGGAAGGTGATGATGGAGGGAAGAGAGAGTCCTTTGTGTGTAACTTCTGGACCCTCTGTTCTCAGAGGAAAGCTGCCTTTAGAGATTGCCATTTTTCCTCTCATTTATCTTCCAGACATTTGGATACTCAGGGAGAGTAGTAACAGTCAATACTTAGATAATGCCATCAGTGCCCTTCATACACATTAAAGTCTCATAATATCTCCGTGATGTAAGTAATGTTACTATTATCCCATTTGCAGATGGGAGGACTTGAGGCACCAAGTAGTTAGTTAACTTGCCCAAGACCCCATAGCTAGTAAATGAGAGCATTTGCCTGGCTCCCTAGACCAAAGCTTAGCCCTGGCACGAGGGAGGCACCAAATAAGCCTTTCTCAGCAGGATGCTTTTTCTGTCAATTACATTTTTGGGCTGTGGCTTCGTAGCATCAAATCTTGGGCCCCTGTGGCTTTCGTTTCTGAATGGATTATCCACGTTTGCTTTGCAACCCACCAGTCTCCATTCCCTTGAGTACCTGCCACCCTACTTCCCACAGAGCCAGCCCAAGGCTAGGGCCTTCCACTACCAGGGTTCATTTTCCTGTTTAGCCCCCAAGTTCTCTTGGCACCTCTGGCCCCAATGGCTTTACACAGTGCTGCCATCTGGTGGACACATGTGGCCACTGTCAGTCCTCTCTGAGGAGTCTATTCCTGCCCAGAATGTAAGGGATTGATGGCCAAATGAAGATTCACTTTTCCTAATGGTGACGCCGAAGACACCTTGAAGAAGGCTTAGCATTGGCGGCATAGTGGTGTGTTTGAACATGAGGATAAGAACCTCTAGAAAAGGTGAGTCATAGCAGGAAGTGTCTTTAATCCTACTACAGAGGCAGAGGCAGGTGGGTCTTTGTGGGATCAAGTCCAGACTCGTCTACTTGTTTACATAGAGAGTTCTAGGTTAGTCAGAGCTACATAGTGAGACTCTGTCTCAGAAAACAAAATACTCCCCCCCCCCCAAAGACTGCTCTCAAGTCACATCAGGGGGACAGTAGCTTCTTCAGTGTACAGCATTCAGTTTCTACAGGACAAAGCCGCCAGGACTTACAGCCCTGATGTCACCTCTAGTGGTAGGAGTGCAAGGAGACACTAGCTTCGGATTCTCAGAATAAGTTTCAAGGACCACTTGGCATTAGTCGGCTCACATCAACTATCTGAGGGATTTTTCAGTCCCGATGAGCATCAAGGGGCCTGATAGTGAAGCTACCTGCCGGATTTATTAAACGGCAAAGTGGGAGGACACTTGGGGTTAGACGAGTGACATAAGTGGAAAGTCGCCAACCTCCTTGGGCTGAACAGCTCTCCATGCTCAGCAAAGAGGCCCCTGATGAGGCTGAAGCCTATACCGCAGCCATAGGTCTGGAGCAAACTGGGCAAGTGTCCCAGGCAACTGGTCATTTAGACAAAATGACAGGAACTTGCTGAGTTCCTGTTGGGTTGAGTACAATTGAACTGAGGGCCAAAGATAAGAATCTCTGTTTAGAAACCATTTATAAAGGAGCTTGCGGAGATACTGGGCCCTTTGACCTTGTGATTCTGTAGAGGGTGGTGAGTAAGGTCTACATAAACCCCTCCCATGCCCCTGTTTCTAACCAAGGTTTTGGGATCTTGAATTGGAATCTGAGGGTACTTGGGGTACCAGGCCTTGTAAGAGAGCAGCCTTCCTTCTGAGAAGTCCTATCACCCCCTATGGCTGAACTGCTGATGGTGAAAACAGACATTCAAGCAGAAAGCCAATGAGGTGGGACCCAGCCAGTTAAAGGACAAGCCCCTTCTTGCTGCCCACAGTCTTAGACCCTGTAGCTTCCAGTAGGGGAGAAGAACTGAGAGTGGTCAATAGAAAAATCAAGGTTTGCTGAGCAGCCAGGTGGTGTTCTTGGACCTGGGAAGGGAGGAACTGCATCCTGGAATGATACCCACAGGAGCCCGGGCACCCACTGTGTGTCCTGTCTTAAGCCCTTTAGGTATATCCTCTCATTTAATACTTATAAGCAGGAAGGTAGTGTTGATATTTGACAGATGGGGGAGATGTCTCTGGTGGTGTTCTGACCCTTGCGCATGCTCATGCAACTGACACATATTGGAGCATCAAACCCAGGAGCTCAGTGGTCACTGGCAACTCAACCCTGGTGGCTTTTTAGAGACCAGAGTCCTCTCTCTCTCTCTCTCTCTCTCTCTCTCTCTCTCTCTCTCTCTCTCTCTCTCTCTCCCCAATATCCCTCCAGAAAGGCTCTGTTGACCACTTGATAGCCATGAACAGTGAATGTGTGGGAACTATACAAGTCATGGAGATTGCGTCCTCTTGTCCCATCACTGCATATAAGGCTTCCTTAGACGTCGGGTGTGGTGGTATCCATAAGCAGTAACCGCTCCCAGAACCTGATTTCGTCCAGGGAGCTGCATAGACGTGACCAACGATTGCAGAGACACCCTCACTGTTCACGTATGCCTCTCCTAGAGATTTCCGGAAGGCATTTGGTGACACCCGGGGGACCAACAGAGAGGGGCAGAGTAAAGGCTCAAGAGAAGCATAAGGAGTGGACATTATGAGGCCTAGCCACTTGAATGGTTTGCATCTCCATTATCAAAAAGGGGGTGGAGGTGAGGAGTTCGTTTTTTTCAGGTGGAAAAGCAGAAGAATCCCCTCAGTTGGGGAAGGTGAGGGTATAGGAGCACCGTGGTCCCCGAAGCTTGGGCTTCTTTGCGCGAGCGCGAGCGGGAATTATCCTAGAGGTGGAATCTACCGGCCTGGGAGGGGACTGGAGGTTCCTGATCTGCAGGCGCTGCGGGGCTGGGGTGGCCCGAGGGCGCGGGAGACTCAGCTGTGTCCGGACCGAAGCCTGCGGCCAGCAGGTGGGGCGCGGGGCGGGGCTCCGCCTCCTGGCCCCTCCTCGTTGGTCCGCAGCCGCCCAGCCCCGACCCCTTTCCAGAGCCAGAGCGCGATTGGTGGCGGCGCTTGTCGCTCGGAGGGGGCCGGGCCGCGCTGCTTCGCTCCTCTGGTCGCAGCCACAGCCGCGGTTCTCCTGAGCGGCGAGCGGAGGGCTGGTGGCATCTCCCAGGCAGCCAGCACTGGAGATGGGAAGCAACGCGGCTGGGCCCTGGCAGTGACAAAGTTTCCCAGCCCTGCAGGTCTCGTCTCGCCACTGCCGGCCACCCGTGACCGCCTAGGGAAAGGCTCGGGGATTTTGAATTTGGGGGGGAAAAGCCCAAAACAAAAATCTAGACCCACCTCGTTTTCTTTGTGGAGCTCTTTCTCAGGGTGGCCAGCGGCCGGAGCTGCAAAGTTGTGCGCCGCGGCTCACACTGCCAGGAGACCCGCCTTTGGAGAGACTTAGGTGCTGGCGCACCCAGAGACCCCAGACGTGTCAAGGGGGTTGAGCGCGGGGGAGTTTGGGGTGCACAGCGAGGAGGGGCCCCGGGAGCTCTATATGGAGGAAGGACCCCAGAATGGTGTGTACCAGGAAGACCAAAACTTTGGTGTCCACTTGCGTGATCCTAAGCGGCATGACCAACATCATATGCCTGCTGTACGTGGGCTGGGTCACCAACTACATCGCCAGCGTGTATGTGCGGGGGCAGGAGCCAGCGCCCGACAAGAAGCTGGAGGAAGATAAAGGGGACACCCTGAAAATTATCGAGCGGCTGGACCACTTGGAGAATGTCATCAAACAGCATATCCAAGGTACAGGCGTCCTGAGAAACTTGAGCCAGGCGCGAGGCCCAGGAGTGCCCAGTGCCCTGCTTGTGGGATGCGCTGGGGCCAATGTGTAGGAGACTAGCGATTGCGGGGAGGGGTTTGGGTTGGCAGCTACGTGGTTGGAGGGATTGCAAGGACTAGTGTCCTGGATCTTCTGTGTCTGCCGCCCTGTGAGTCTTCCGTGTGTACGCGTGTGCACAGGTGTGTGTGTGTGTGTGTGTGTGTGTGTGTAGCTTACTGTCGGTATGGGGACGCGATGTGCACGTGTCTAAACGTGCGTATGATTCCAGGGTGCTCCTTTCCAGGATCGCAGGATCTCACACTCGTCCGGGCGTGTGTCTGACTGTGGATGTTTGTGCTTCCAAGAGAGAATGTGAGGGCAAAAGAGCTCATTTGCCGGGCTTGTAAGGGACAAGAGACATGCCTTGTCTGACTCTAACTGTGGGTTTTAAGGAGCAGCAAGCTTCAAGACAAATGCGGAGTAGAAAATTACATTGGCCCAGTACTAGCTCCAGCCTCAGTCAGTCTCAGGAGGACTGGAACTGCAGGGGGCATCTTAAGTAGAAAACCTGTCCCCACCCAGAGCACACCTGCCTATCTAGGACCCTTCCCTAAGGAGCAGGTAGGTGGCAAACCCACGAAGCAGCTTAGTCCACAGTGGCTGTGCTTCTTCTGATTAGGATGGAGAAAACCCACTCCGGGCTGCAGCTTTACTTCAGAGCCTTCCGGGTTCTCTAGCAAGGCCAATCTTCCAGGACAGTTACCTCAGTTGGGGAAGCAGGAAGCAGCCATGGCAGTGTAGACAAACCCACAGGAGCTGGGTCTGAAATCCAAGGCTTCAGTGGGTGGGTGTCTCCAGACTGGGTCCAAAGAGACAGCAGGATATAGAGGAGTCTCCTGCTGTGACCCGGGCAGTGTGAGTGTCAGAGGGAAGGGATGGAACTCAGGGCTCCAGGAGTAAGGTGTACTCACTGGGGATAGCAATCTGGATTCTCCCCGTCCACCCCAGGTGTCCCCTGCTTTCTTAGGAAGGGAGGGCTTCTTACCCATAGGGCCCAGCGAGTTTACCTGTAAAACTGGCAGGCCATCTGAGCTACAGGCTGCCTGCTCTGTTTACTCAGGACTACTCTGAACCGGTGTGCTTCCCACATGGCCAGACCAACCCCTTCCCTGGGGAGGCTCCGCTGAGTTCAAACCAGGGCAGAAAGGTGACACAGACAAAAGCAAGCACTTGACTTTGAGGGCTCCTAGAAGAGGGACCTTTAGCAGCTCTTACATCAGACCCGCCTCTGTCTCACCCCTGCACTGAGCCCGACAGACCAAACTGTGCCATAGTGCCTGTTGTGGCCATTCTCACTGGGTTTCTATCCCAGGGGTCAGACTCAACATTAGTCAGCAAGAGAAACTCAGCCTTGATGTGCTCTGGGAGGTGGACTCAAGGCTGTGCCTTGCTCAGGCATCTCCAGTTTGCACACAGATTTTGAGAGATTTTTCAGTCACGTATCCACTGTGTCTATGTGTTCAAAAGGATTCTCCTGTTCTTTTCTATCTAGTCAGGAAAGAAGCCAGCAAGGGACTGCTTCAGGAGTCATTTCGAGGATTTCATGAACTCAGGAGCTTAGCACTGAGCAAGCCCCTCTCATGTTCAATGTGGGCCATGTCACATGACTTACAAGCCTCCACACAAAAACCATTGTGGAAGTTGGGGGAAAAAAAAAGAACACTTGTAATTTTTCTACCAAGAAAACCTTAGAACTTCTGAATGCTGACCTGATCAACATTCTCTTTTTTAGAGAGGTTCTAAAAAAGAAAGAAAGAAAGAAAGAAGGAAGGAAGGAAGGAAGGAAGGAAGGAAGGAAGGAAGCCTCCTCAGACTGTGTTAGTCTAATTGTACTTTGGACATTAGGAAATTAATGAATTATGAGGTCAGGGCCAAAGCCACTACCTGCAGAGGGTGAGGCAGTGACTTGGGAAAGGCTAGGCATGAGGCAGGCGGATGGCGGAGGCTAGCTGGTTGCCTGTGCTTCAGTGGTGCTCCGATGAAGACAACGCCCTCCAGCACGGTCCCTGCACTTGGGTTTAGGGCTTAAATGTAAGAGACTTGTAAAGCCTGTGAGATCAGGCAGGCCCTGCCCTTGAGGATGTGGGATGTTTCCGTAGATCTCCTGTCTAAGTCTCTTGCATCAGGAGAGCCTTTTGAATAATCCATATTACATTGTGGAGCTGAGGATGGTAGGGCTGATAAGGAGAATAGCCAAGAACTGTATGGCGCCTGTTAAGTGCTGTGCCTCACTCTCAGAACTTGGCGTAAGTTGCCTTACCTTTAGTGCCTTGCGAGGTTGGTGGTTTTAACTCTGTCCTACAGACAGACGTGGACACAGATTTGGAGAGGTTGCTTGACCCACTGGTCTAAGGTCACACTCTGCTACACAGTAGAACAGAGATTTAAACCCAGAGAGCTTCAGGGTCTCTGGTTTGTCTTGCTGTGAGACAAGATCTTACCGTAGCTGTGTAGGGTTGACTTTGAACTTGAGACCCTCCCACCTCCTCTGGCATTACAGATGGGTGCCACGACATCCAGGTTATTTTTAGTGTTTATTTTGGCTGTGAGTTCTGTAGGCGAGGAGGGGGTCAGTCTGTGTTCTTAAGTGTATGATATACTGTCTGCTAAGAGGACTAGAGGCTCCCAGGGAAAGAGTGCTGTGTTGGTCTTAGTTGGCAGCTGTAGCATTGGCAGTATCCAGGTGAAAGGCGTCTGAGGATGCTGGAAGGCTGGCGGGGTCAGTAGTGTTCCCGCACGGAGATGCTTTCTACTGAGATGCTAGGGCCCATCTGGCCTTTGCCTGGTTTCCTGAGGAGGCAGAGGTCACTTTCCCTTAGAGAATGTTTGATGACTCCATGGGCAGTTTCTGGCAGGTGGAAGAGAGACAGTCGGGATGGATGAGTGACTGCCCTGCACTGATATCCAGCGCCTTAGTTAGTCATGCCTATGAGCTTTGCCAGCTTCCAAAGGACAAGCTTAGCGCCTGCCTCTCCTCTTTGGAAGGAGAGCTGGCCAGGAAGTTGCAAATGTCACCGGGTGTTCTGCAGGATGTTCTGAGGACTTGCAATTAGAAGAGGCTTTGGAGCAGTACCCCAGAGGTCTGTTCTTGTCATGACTGAAAAGTTGATTTTCCTCTTGGGGACCACAGTGATATTTCATTTTAATTTGTTTTCTGATTGAATGATTTAATTAGATGGTGTGTGAGTCTCTTGGGATTGTAAATTGTATTTTTTGAACGTTATTTTTCTTTTAAAACTAAGTAGATGTTAAATGACAGGGAGGTTAACTTCAGACTTTAAAATAAGTATCCTCTTAGATGGATACACCAAATAGTTCCTAGTACAAGCTCCAACTTAGGACCTTACACCTTGTTTGAGATAGACAAATGGAGTTAGAGGAAGTCAATGCATGAGAAACCTTGGAAAGAGAAATTCCTCTTTCTCCTTCTCTTCCCTTCTTTCTTCTCTTGTCCTTTTCTTTCAGAGACAGTATCTCATATAGTCCAGGCTAGCCTCAGATGCACTACCTAGCAAAGAGGACCTTGAATTTCCTGTCTCCCTCTCCCCGGTGCTGGGATTACAGGTGTGTGTAACCATGCCCAGTTTCTGTGGTGCTGGGGACAAACCTAGGCCTTGTCCATGCTAGGCAAACACCCTGAGAACTGAGTCATCCCAGCTCTGGGTCATGTCTGGTTTTGTATGTCAAGTGCAAACAAAAATGACTTTCTCCTTTTTTTTTTTTTTTTTTTTTTTTTTTTTTTTTTAAATCTTTTTGAATCTGTTAAGGAAGTGCGGGTATTGAAGGGACAATTTAAGCATGCATGGAACTTCCCAGGATCTGTTCTACATGAACCTTCCATTTGGCTTTGCCCACTTGACCCTACATCTGAGGAGACCTTGCTATTAGATCTATACATAAACACCCTTCCTTCTATTTTCTCTCCTTAGTCCTTTTTAAGGAAGCATTTTTTTTCTCTTGGCCTTTCTACGTAGTTTATTTTTAACCTTTATCTCTTGACAATCTGAGGTGCTTCCAGATCTGTCAGGAGCTGGGTGGAGTTCCTGGGGACCATGGGGAACTGGGACACTCCGGATCAGACCCACACTTGTTTTCTAAGGATTATAATGTCAGTGTGGCTGAAACTGCAAGTGAGTCACTGAGCTCAACCATCAGAAGGAGAGGGAAGAATGTTACACACACAGTAACTGCTTTAACTGTTGCTCAAGTGTACAACCATTAGTAACCAGTTGGTGTTGTCAGTCAAAAGGCTGTCCTTGGAGTGGGTCTGTCACTAGATGTTTCTCTGTCCCCGGTGCATAGACCACTCCCATCCCTGCATCATTTCATCCTGTTAATAAAGTCAGATCTCTCTTGTTTTCTGTCAGATCCACCAGGGACTGAAAGATACTTGCAAGCAATCTCAACGTCGTTGCCTGAAATTTTTATGATTCTTGTCTGATCTTTTGGGATGATGTTACTGGCCTGTAATTTGACTATGTAAGTGACTGCCTTATCTCAAGTCTTCCCAAAGCACTGACATTACTTTTTCTAGAGACAACCACCCTCTTCTGTTTTAGCAGTCAGCCTTCATATGGGTTTCCGTAGCATGTAATTAAATCAAGCAGTTACGGCAACAAGTCCCAGTGGTATAACCATGCTTGGGAACAGAGCCAGCACACAGGAAAAAGTAAAACAAAAACAAGAACCCTGCAACTCCACCTTAATGGGAGGTGCACCCTAGTGGAGAGGAGCCCAGAGAGAGACAAGAGCATCATGGGAGTGTTTCCCAGGGGAAATGGAAAGCATGCAGATTTACCTAGTGGAGGAAAATTAAGAACATTTCCTCAAATACTTTAAATGACTGCATAGTATTCCATCACCAGCATACCATTTTTCCATTTGACTTTCCCCAGTGGTGCACGCTGGGGCAGTGGATACACTAGGGGAAAAAAATGAATGTCTTTCCCTCACCTACTTCCCCCTTTGAATTATTCTCAAAAAATTTAGTTGTAGAAGTCAGATTACTAGTGACTCAAGAGTCTGAACATTTTTTTATGAAATATTATTTTTCAAAAGGAAAGCCTTTTCACCCAGCCTCCGACAATGCAGTATTGTGTCGGGGTCACGGAGGGCTGGCATTCAGTGTTATCATTCAGCATTTTCTGGGCAAATGGAATTACTGTCAAGACAGTCGAGTCTTTTGATTTGTATTGCCGTGCTTATGGTAGAACTTAATACCCTCCCTGTGTGTGTGTTTTTGTCTTGTGAGAATCATTTTTCACTTAGCATCTCAGTGTTGGTGATCTGTGTATTTTATATAATTTTGTAGATGTCTTAATGAATTAATAAAGATAAACATTATACATGTTTTACACATATTTATTTGTAGTTTGATGTATGTGTTGTGCATGTGTGTGTGCAGGCATGCTCACCTGTGTATGTGAGCTGAAGCCAGAGGGTGATATAGAGTCTTCTTTAATTGCTCACTATATGTTCTGAGACAGGGTCTCTCACTGATCCTAGAGTTTGCTGTTTTATTGAGATAGGATGGCCAGTGAGCCTCCGGCATTGGGGTAATATATGATATTTGATAAATGATATATGTGATATGTATACATGTATATATGTGTATATATATATATATATATATATATATATATATATATATATATATATATCTCCCTCCACCATGTCCAGCCTTTATGTGATACTGCCATGTGAACTCAGGTCCTTATTTCCCTAGCCTCTAATGTTTGATTTAAATAGTTAAGTAGATACCATATATAGGTCAGGGTCCTTCTAACTGTGTCTCCAGGAGTTCCAGACTTCCAGAAGGTTTAATTTGGGGCCTTAGTAGTAGGAGCAAGTCAAGTGTCATTGCCAGTCCTTGGTTCCCCTACTACTCTTAGTACTCCCCAGTACCCTAATACCCCCAATACTCACAGTACATGCCAATATTCCCAAACCTCCAATACCCCTACAGTACTCACCAATGCCCCCCAGAACTCACCAATACCACCAATACCCCAATACCCCTAGTGGCCCACTGCCAACCATTCCCACAACATGTTCTCATTCCAGTGTGTATGTAGTGTTTGGTAAATTACTTCAGTCCTTAAGAGCTTTCACTTCTTAAAGAGAAGGTTGGAAGCCACGTGGGAGAAAAGGAAAGGTCGGACAGCTGCATTTCTGTGAGTGATGACGGCGGCAGCCTGAAGCATTCGAGAGAATAAGTGAGTCCAGAGTGAGAGTGGACTGTCTCACACTGTCTATCCACCCTTCTGAATGCCATGCTGATGTAGTTTCACCATGTGACTCATTTCTAAATCCACTATCTTACTCCTAGACTCAGCCCCTTGGCAGCCGTGGGAGGTTTGGTCATTGCGTTCTGTGTTCTCACGCTTAATCAGGCAAATGGTGTGCATATTTGTGTGTCTCTGTTCCCCAGTATCGGATTGTTGACACGGCTTCCAGAGAACCAGGAGAGAGAATGTTTGTCTGCCCCCTGTAGCTTTCAAGTATCCCCCTCTGCTCCTTAACTGGAAGGGTTTGTCACACGGAGAGTGTGATGTCCGCACAGTGCTAGGAGGGAAGGTGTTGTCTAAGCGGCAGTGCTTTAATAACAGACACTGGAGCCTGGAGAGTGTCAACAGCAGGACTCAGGGGTGAGCCCTACTGCTTTGTTAATAGTCTTGGAGCACATCTTATGGAACAGAAGGACCCTGCCAAAGCATACAGCTTCTCCCTGTGACCAAGGACTTTCCTCTTTAGCCAGAAGTGTATATAGGCTGCAAAATAAATGAATTCCACATTCTTTCTTGCTCACTTGACATAAATTGCTATTTGTCCTTGATAAGCAGTTGGTGGTGAATCTTAAGGAGAATTTAGAATCAAAATCCAGCCCCAGTCCAGCTTGTGAGGGCTTTGAAGGTCAGCGCCAGCCACAGAGGTTAGCTTAGATTTTTCTAGATATGTTTGTAAGATTCTAAGCCACACACACAGGTTCTGGGAGCACCTCTGTTGCTGCTCTGTAGGATGCTGACCTCACTCGTCTGGGATGCTAGAGGTGCTGCTATACGGCTGGAGGCCTGAGGGTCTCTGGGTTTCTTGCCCCATTTTCTTTGCTTTGCTTTTATCCAGAGGACAGACCTGCTTTCCTCTGGACAAGCACACAGAAGGGACATCAACTGAATGCTTTGGGGAGAGAGCTTTACTGAGTATGGGGGATAAATGGAGCCAGAGAGCAGCAGGTAGGCTGTGGGGAGAGATGGGATATGCATGAAGCTAGAGGGCCAGATTTCCATGTGTGCCTCTATCTATGGGCATGCACAGGCTGTGGTGTGCACATCGAGGTCAGAGAACAGCTTCTAGGAATTGCTTCTCTCCTCTCACTATGTTGAGCCTGGAGATTGAACTCAGATCGTCAGGTTTTTTCAGCAAGTGACTTTATCCATTGAACCATCTTGCTGGCCTTAAATGCCTATACATGTCAGAGATCCCGACAGACAGAACCAGAAGCAGAACACTGGGGCTGCAGGTGGCTGTCATAGTCCATGAGTGGCAGGCCTTCTTTCTGTGTTAATCTCCAATTTGGCAGGGACTTGATTCTTCCAAAGCACATACAATGGTTGTCTTTGCAGACCTCACTTTGCCTTTGGGTCATATGCAGCTGCATCTTGCACTGCAAGGCTGCACAGAAGGATTCTCCACATTCTTATCTCCTTGCACGCATGCCTTCACATGCACGGTGCTTACTTACCCTAGGCAGAGCCAGCGTTAGGCATGTTCTGACAGTGCCTTCATGGTCATCCCACCCTTTTCTTTCCCACTCAGTGTAGCACATTAGTATGCCAGGGAGTGTGTTAACCTTGAAATCTCTCTAATTTGTGGAGTTAAAGTTAATCATTCCTAAGCTTTGCTACTTAAGTTATTGTTAATAGCAAATCGCCTCACAACTGTTCCCAAGTCAGGTCTGTCGTAGTGAGCAGCAACTGTTCTGGAACCTTCTCTGTGGGTCTGTGCAGTATTTATGGACTCTGCGGAGTATAGCCAACTGGAACTTTTGGTGGAAGGAGTCCTGGCTACATGTGTTTTTGTGGCTTTTCTGGCGACACAGTTATGGCTGAAGATATGGTGGTAGCAGGATTGCTGCAGTGTGTGTGCAGCTCGGAGATGGCCCCCTTTCATTGCCCGATGCTCAGCTTCAGTTTGATGAGTTTGGTTCTGGACGATGAAGCTGTCTTTAATGATGCAAGTGAAAAAAACGAGATCACCTAATGTCAGTAAGATATTGAGAGCATTGCTCTATAAAGCCACAGTGAAGTGACACGGAGTCCAGAAGGCAAAGTTAACTGGACCACATTTTATTACCACTGTCCTTCAAAAGCTCCCAAAAGGATGCGGTAGGGAGGGTCCAGAGAACCATAGGGACAATGAAAAAAACAGTACTGGGAGAGGTTGATACAAACTCTTTCGTGAATGCCCCCATTCTACCAGTGGCTCGCCCAGACAAAGCATGTGGAAGGCTGTCCCTTAAGCATCATGAGTGCTTGGTTGGGTTTCGACACCTGACTTGTCTAAAAACCTCTGTCCTCAGGAGAGTTCAAGTTAAAAGCCATTGAGATTCCAGAGGCATGGAAAGGTATTTCAGAGACCTTGGCCAAGACAGGGCTTGAAAATTGGGGCAATTCGCATCATGCTGATAATATCTGGGGGGGTTTGGACCAATGAATCAGAGTGAGAAAGCTAAAGAGCTAAACAAAGATTTTTGTGCATGTGAGTGTATGATACATGTGCATACCTCTGTGCTTGTGTGTGTGTTTGTGTTTGTGTGTGTGTGTGTGCACATGCATGCACGTGCATGGGGAGGCCAGAGGACAACCTCAGATGTCATCGCTCAGGTGCTGCATATCTTCTGTTTTGAGACACTACCTGTCACTGGCCTGGAACTCACGAATTAGGCCATCTGACCAGTGAGCTCCAGGGAGCCTTTTTGCCTCCCTGCGCAGAGCTTACAGGTGAGCACCACCTGTCTGTCACTTTAACACAAGTGCTAGGGACTGAACTCAGGCCCTGTGATTTCATAGCAGGCTTTTGCTAACTGAGCTATCCCTCCAGCCCTAAAGAGAGATTTGAAGTGACAAATGAGAGACTTTGATTTATTTTAATGGCTACAAGCTTCTACGAAATTGAAGACTGCCTGGGAAGAGAATACTGGGTCCGAGCCTGGGCAGGCACTGTCCACGGGGGACATTACGGTCTTGACTTAGATTGATATCAATTCTGGAGGAGGGGACTTTTGTTTCTTTAGCCTCAACAAGCTGGTGAGATGTAACTTCAGAGGCAAGAAAGAGTCTCGATTTGGGAAGCCATTAGCGCGTCTTCCAGTGGTTTGTGCACTGGAATCTTGGTGTGGTTAGTTGGAAGAGTTAGCCATTGGCAAGATGGAGTCTAGCAGAAGCTGATTCACTCATTGAAGCCACCACCTTTGAAAGAGAGTCAGGTAATTCAGAACCTGGTTAATTCCCAAGAGACACATACTTACAAGTATGAGCAAGCCTCTCTTCCTCTCTGCCTCACTGCAGGTCTGCTTGCTCAGACCTATTAGTGTTCCAACCATGATGCTTTTGGCTATTTTTTATGGTAGCTGAAAGCCCTGAGAGGCTAAACCTGTGAGACCTGACTTTGGCTTTTCAGAACCAACATTTTTTTCTTATATATTATCTAGCTTCAGGTAGTCTGTTATAGCAATTTAAAATGGCTTAATAGAGATAATTTGTCCAAGGTCACAGAGATGATGAATGGTAGAACCAGCAATGGTGGCTCCTCTGAGATCTGTGGATTTTACAGAATATGAGGAACAGTTCAAAGGCAGAGGAAGATGAGTTAACAGAGACCGTGAGGGTAAGTTCAGAGGCCTTGTGTCAAGTAAGAGAGGGACAAGAGTTTACAGACAAGTGGCTTGGTTTATACTTTTGTCAAATCCAGAGGTGAGTGGGGTGTGGTAGAGGGAGGGGCTTTACAAGTGTAAGGGAAGAGTCCCCATCTGTGGGAATCTGTCCTTGTAGGAAAAGCAATGTCCCATCAGCAGCGGGAATCTGTCCTTGTAGGAAAAGCAATGTCCCATCAGCAGNGGGAATCTGTCCTTGTAGGAAAAGCAATGTCCCATCAGCAGCGGGAATCTGTCCTTGTAGGAAAAGCAATGTCCCATCAGCAGTGGGAATCTGTCCTTGTAGGAAAGGCAATGTCCCATCAGCAGTGGGAATCCATCCTTGTAGGAAAGGCAATGTCCCATCAGCAGTGGGAATCCGTCCTTGTAGGAAAGGCAATGTACCATCAGCAGTGGGAATCCGTCCTTGTAGGAAAGGCAATGTCCCATCAGCAGTGGGACTCTGTCCTTATAGGAAAGGCAATGTCCCATCAGCAGCTAGAGCCACCCAAGTCCTACCTGTGAGTTTCTCTCACCTATGGTGTGTGTTGATACACTCTTGTTTTGTGGTTGGATGGCCACAGTGAAGTGTTCTCAACACCAGGGCAAAGTCAGTCTTTCTGATGTCCCCTGAACCCTCTGCTTGTAAATGCTTTTTTTTTTTTTTGCCTTAGTATGCTGCTTTAGCTGTCTTCATCTCTCAGGATTTGGAAAGGGAGAGACTATTGTGGTAAAGGAAAGCCCTAATAAAGTGGTTTGGGCACAAAACATCAGTAGCTGTTTATTTGCCCCAAACAGTAGGAACCTGTGTTAATAACCTTGAGAGTTATGAGCTGGGGAGTTAACACAAGCAAAAACCTCACTGTGGATCCGCAGATGTGACTCCATTTCTTTATTGATCTGATCTCCTCTGTTTGCTTGGTGACATTTTCTGTTATCCACACGAAGCTCCTTTTTGATCTTCTGTTACAGATTCATTCAGCTGGTCTGTGGTTGGCATTCCAAGGTAGAAGGGTTGTCTGGTGTCTCTTTATTTCAGTTCAGATTCTTGGTGTTTATGTGGTTCCTCCCTCAAAGGATTTGGGCTGAGGGGTCAGCTTTGTCTAACTAACCGCTGCATTTCTCTGATTGCTGAAGAGGGAGCCAAGAAGGGGAGGAGGGGCAGGCTGCTGGCTGCTTCAGACTTGCCTGCTTCTCCTCCATCTCAGAGGAGTATCTATCAACATTCTGGTGTCTTCAGTGTCCGAGTTCCATTATGATGATTGTCATTATCATAATGATAAGCTGATCTTCCAGTTTGACTTTCTTTAGTTTCTAAAAGAGGGTGTGGAAAGGCTGCGGACAGCTTAGTCAGCAACGTGCTCCCCTTGCAAGCATGAGCACAGGATCTCAATCTCCAGAGTCCATGTGAAAAGCCAGGTGTGGTGTGTGCCTGTTATTCTAGTGTTGGGTGGAGGCAGCTGTGTCCCTGGAGCTCACTGGTCAGTCAGTGTAGCCTGCTTGGTGAGTTCCAGGCCAGTGAGAGGCCCTGTTTCATGAAAAAAGAGGAGGGTGGGTGGCACTTGAGGAATGAAACCAAAGGTTGATCACTAATACACACACACACACACACACACACACACACACACACACACACACACACACAGAGGAGGATTCATAGGAGTCAGAACTTCCAACTGTACAACGGGCCAGACCCCTAATAGAACTCTGGGAGTCAGATTAAAGGAGAAACACAATGGAAAGTTGGTAGAAAAGACTAAAAAATTGGAATGGATCCAGTAGAGAAGGGCAATAAAACCAGGTCTGGAGAATCATGGGAGAGAGAGGACTTGAGGGTCTTTTGAGCATCTATAATGCATCAAATAAATACTGCCTGTCACTCACTTTGTTTGAATCTCTAAGGAAACTTGTGTATGTGTGTGTGTGTGTGTGTGTGTGTGTGTGTGTGGGTATGTTCATTGCACCATTTTACAGATGAGAAAGTCAAGGCTCAATGGTTGTATGTAACTTGTCCAAGGACAATTAGTTATACAAAATGAGAACCCCTGACTCCATTAATCCCCTCCAAGGGTTCAAGGTCTCTCTTGCTATCTCCTCCAAGGGTGCTAATTAAGATCTAGGAGGATTGGGGCTTTCTCTAGGCTAAGGGACTGCACAAGACTTGGAAGAAGGAGAAGGGAGTCCTTGTGACTGTTGAGGCTGAGTCGGGACACCGAATGACCTCCTTTCCAGAGCACAGCTAGTCCTCTTAACTAACCAGGAGCCCTCCAGACTCAGCCCTCTGTGAGGGAGGGAGGCTCCGGGGTGCTCGTTTTCCTTTCTTGAGAGAGGACTGAGTCTAAACAGTGTGCTGTACTCATTCAAATAATGACTTCATTTCGGAGGTCCTTTAGGTTTAGGGATTGGAGTCGGGAAAGAAACCATTAGAATGTATTGATGGTTACGAATGAGCTAGGAGACATGGCAGGGCCTAGTTTCCAGTTGATGGAGGACTTGAATGTTCAGAGTCATATGCCATGTAGAGAAGGCACAGGAGACTGGCCTCAGGCCACCATCTTTATTGAGGTTTCAGAATTGTAACACACGAACAGTCACAGTCAGCTGGGAGAAATCACAGGCACACACTGGAGTTCCCGTTCTTCCATATTTGACAGTAAGGGTGATAGCATCTCGATGTGTAGCCCAGCCTTCTTTAGCTAACAGGCTCAGATTCTTGTCTCTCTTATTCAACTGCAGTTATTAAGCACCTGGGGAACGGTGAGGATGTATCACTCGAGTGAAGGCCCAGATATGAAGATATGGCCATTAATCATGGTGGCCAATAGCTCTCCCCTAAGTCCACTCTTGGAGAAGGTGAGATGTGAGCCAATCCAAGGGCAGAACAGGTCCAGTGGAGTCAGGGAACAATGCCAGGGCATTGATATGGCAGGGATATTCTTGGTACATTTGCACAGCAGTGGGATGGCCAGAATGGCTACAGTAGGGTGATGGTGGGAAAGGGGTAAGGCATGAAGACAGACTGGCAGCTTCAGAGACCCTGGGAAAGGAATGCCCTAGCCGAGCTTGAGGGGCTAAGTGAAGGAGCACATATGTGAAGGCATCAATCTGGGCTGTTCTCTGGCTGCTTCCTGTTGAGCACGAGTCTGATGCTGCCGGCCTGGCGCAAGGCCAGTTGTGGGGGGTGGCACAGCAGAGTCTTCCAACGTGGTCCTTTTCTTTAAAGAGCACATTATCAAGTCAGAAAAGCAAAACAAGACTCCTTGCAGTTAACTCCCATAAGGAGTGTTTAAAGTGGAATATTCTAGAAGAACAAGTCATCAGCCTAGGCTTCACAGGGAAACTGGGACGTGAAGAACAAGGGGAGGTTAGAGGAGTAGAGTGGGCCAGGCATGGAGAGGGGAGGGAGCTCAGGAACTCAAACCAACACTTGTCTGGAAGAAGGAGACCCCATCCCTCAGCATAGTGGAAAAGAGCAGCACACGCAGACCTGAAAATCCACCACACTTCTGACGGATCGGTTGACCTAGTAAGTCTCTTCACTCATCATGCCTCAGTTTCCCCAACTGTATGAATAAAGGTAATTCCCTTGCCATTGCAGGGCTGCTGATCAAGAGGTGCTGGAAAGCACCTGGCCCTGCCCACCAAGGGTTAGCACAGGGGAGGTATGTTCTGACTTCTGACTTCCATCTTCCTACATCCCTCTTCTCCCTCCTCCTTTGTGTGTGTGTGTGTGTGTGTGTGTGTGTGTGTGTGTGTGTGTGTG